>NC_135327.1:230023463-230325644 GCF_023851605.1 Tamandua tetradactyla | reverse complement strand
ATGCAAACGAAGCATCAGTTCTAGCAAAAGGAACTTTATTCTGGAGTGTTGGGGAGCGACTAAATGGCACAAATAGTCACTGCTCTGCATTCCCAGACTTCAAAAGTGCTTTAACTTTTTCTTTCCCTTTTTGGTATTCTTCAGTCACTGAGAATATACTCAGTAGGAAAACTCTGCTAAGCTTTTACTGTAGTTAGAAAGCCCTAATTTTGCAGCCAGGCAAGGACTTGGCATGGAATTAACAGAGAAAATGTTCCACTCCATGAAACCCTTTTAGTTTAATGTTTAGCTGGAGAATTTAGGTGCTACAATGACTTTTGTGTCTCGTTTATTTTGTAGAAGTAGAGATATATTTTATTTTACAAAAAAAAAACAAGTTCAATGTATTCTTAAAGTAGAGAAAAATGATAATTTGGTATACAAAGTATAAATTTAGGCCAAGTTTCAAAGTTAGGTTTTATTAAGATTTTCATGGTTAAAAATGTCCTAAAGTCACATTAGAGGCATTAGAAATGGACAATGATCCTGAATTACTCCAAAGACTTACTTGTTCTTATGGTAGCCACAGACGCCATGAGTCTGTCTTCTAGATTTTCATGCATGTGCATACAGTAAGGTGGTAGGTCCATGCACGTGCAATAAGGTGGCAGGTATGCGTGCGTGCAGAAAGGCAGCTGGTACACACACATGCAGTAAGGCAGCTGGTACGTGCACGTGCAGTAAGGCACCTGGTACACACATGTGCAGTAAGGTGGCAAGTACACGCGTGTGCAGTAAGGCGGCAGGTTCACACGCATGCAGTAAAGCAGCTGATACATGCGCATGCAGTAAGGCGGCTGGTACACGCACGTGCAGTAAGGCAGCTGGTACACGTGCATGCAGTAAGGCAGCTGGTATGCACACGTGCAGTAAGGCGGCAGGTACACTTTAGGGTTAGAAGTTGGCAAGGGGGTCGAGAGCCACAACCCCTCATTTTGATGGAGTCATATAATCTTTTAATATGATTTCACAGCCATTTTACATAGTTTCCCTCTCCTAAGATGAAGGGTAAAGGATTACTGTTAAAAAGGATTGTCATAAATTTCAGAGGGGCCCCTGGTAGAAGCAAAGGCTGCAGATGAGAAGCTGGGCAAGCTGCCCCTGCCAGGTCCCGTGGCCACCAAACGTGGCGTGCTGAGCTGTATGCTGTGCACCCGTTCTGACATCTCACAGCACCCACCAGCGTCCCCTATGGAGATGTCACTAGGAATTTACTGTCATGTGACAAAGAGGGCAGATGACCTTCAACTTCTAGAACGTTTTCTCAGTGCCCTAATGCCGGAATAACACTGACAGGTTGGCGTGCATCAAAAAAAAAAAAAAAAAAAAGTGGCCCCATGATAACGAAGACAAAGAACTAAGAGAATTATAAAAAATAAGAACATATACAGAGCACCAGGAGAAAGGCCAAATGAGGTCAGGGACAAGGTCATGTGTATAAAAAGTCAGAGATTGGGTGCAGGGGTGATTCAGTGTTAGAATTCTCGCCTGCCGTGCAGGTAACCAGGGTTTGGTTCTCTGACAGTGCATTCTCCCCGCCTAAAAAAAAAAGTTAAAGAACTGCGAGGGGAAAGCTGTGTGCTACATAATGAGATCAGTTCCAAGGGAAACTTCTAAAGGAAAGTCAATTTAGCTAACATTTTTATCACTTGATTTTCTTCCATTACATGCTTTCACTTATAAGTGGGCTACATGATATGCCACAGGGAAAGTATCGTGTCTGTGTGTGTTTTTAATCCAAAAGTGGAACACTAGCATTTTAAGTATTTATAGCTTAACTTAATTTCAAAGCTTTAAGAAGGAACATTTTGGCATCTTCTATATAAAATTTATGAATTTTGAGCAAATTTGTGCAAGGCTTTGTCCAATCCATCAGCTTCTTGTTCCCCCAAAAGATATTAATACATTTTGGAATTTATGGGCTGTAGCATTTCATTTTTAAGCCAAGAGAAGTCTTAGTTTTAAAGTGTTGAGGAATATTCCTATTTTAGTTCTACTTTAACTCTGGTCTGGACTTTAATCATTAGCAAGATTTAATAGTGGGTACAGATCATTTTAGGTATGTATTAAAATCTTTTTTAACGTATTGGAAAGTTGTATTTCTAAATACAGAATATGAATGCCACATGCGTATAAATCCTGGAAAAAATTAGTCATAGAAAGAGCAAGGGCCATGATGGTGCAGTGGCAGGACTCTCGCCTGCCGTGCCGGAGCTTCCCGGTGCCCACCCATGAAAAAAAGAAAGAGCAAGAAGACACAGAGCTTCAAAATTAAATACTATGCTTTGAAGAAACCATGTGAACATCTCTCGAATCTTTTTCTCCTAACAATATATTCAGCCATTACCTTCCCTTGAAGTACAGTGAATAAAACATCTTTACCTGGAGTCTTGAATATTTTCTGATAGTTGTGCTGCCATGATAGCTGTCTTTCCCCAAAATAGCCTGGATGAATTTCATGATTCTCACAGACTCCCCCACGTTTACTCTTGATCTACACATTTATACTAAGTGCTGAAAACCCAGGACCACGCAGTGGATTAGAAGAGAGCATATTACCTTCAATACCATCAACTTTTCGGGGGTTCGTTTATGTTTTAAAATATGTCTGAAACTGGAAAAAAGGCTTTCATTTTATACGCCTTTAAAATATATGTATATGCTTCCCTTTCTGACTTTGAGGTTCCATTTTATGGTGTCTTCTTGCCTAAAATTCCTCTTATTTTTATGCACAGTGGGAGGCTGTAAAAACAACAGATTTGAACTCTCCTATGTGTGCTATTAAGGGGGAAGGGCAGTTGTTTGGTTTTGGTGCATTTTGGAACATGATTGCAAGAGCAGGAGTGAGCATGTGAGGCAAGAAGCCTCGACCCCTTCTTGCCTTTGTGGAATATTCCTTAAACCCCCGAGAGGCTCTGCTCAGCCTAGGAAGAAGCTCAGACCTCGTGGGGGCTCTCAGCGTTCTCTGACCCGCTTCTCCTGACAAGTCGGAAGAAGGGTCGGGATGGCCTCCAGGATGGCTGTTTCCAAAGCCCGTGTCTGCACTTACTGACTTTGTCGAAGGAGTGAAATGAATTTATTTGAGCAGTCTGACCTTGAGGTGACTGAACTAAATTTCAATTATGGAAGTGACTACCACTTCCACTTGCTTACACATTTTAAATTGCGCTTTGGCAGTTGAGGAGTTTATCATTTTTAACACGAGAGTGGGAAACTCACTGGCCAAGTAGGGAAACTAAACTGAACACCAAAGAGTGAAAGGATTTAAAGACAAAGCACATCTATGCAGCGCTTACTTCAGCCTAAACAACCTTTAATAAGCCGTCATATCCCGGCGCCCAGAGCCATAGGCAGCTGCTGGAAGAGAAATGCTTCTGCCCTGTAGGAAATGGCCAATTGGAGAATCATTGCAGTAGCAGAAAATGGGCTTAAGTGATATGAAGATAGAAGAAAGTGTTGGCCAAATCAACACATGCACTTTGAGCCACTTCGTTTAGATGACCACTCTGAAGCATTTTGAAATCAAACCCTGGCGTGAGGCATGCGGATTCCCTCTCTAACACTTAGGAATGGAATTTGCTTCATTTTTCCTGAACCAGTTTACCTTCATTATGAGACATCATGAAGTCATATGCCTGCTAATTGGTCTCTAAATATTTATTTCATCTCTTGGTTGATAATACTTTGAGAATCCATGGAGAGGGTTTATTCTATTAAAATCACCATCATCACAAAATGTTATCAGCCATTCAGGAGTCTAGTAATGAACTAGGCTCTACAGAGTGCATTTGACAGGACCACGCTGGCTTCCACCGATGACAGCCCTATAAAGGAAAAGTTGTAAAAGGAATATAGTGTAAGTAACCCATTCCTGGAACTGTGAGTAGGTAATGATTGTGAAAGTAAACGTTTGTGCCTAAGTAAAGAGTGTAAGTGAAGTACATTGCACCAGAAGTGCAAATCTAGTTAGGATATGATATTTCAAAGTTTGGCAACCTGTATCCTGCTTGGAAGAGATCATTTTATTTTTTATAAAGGCTCTTTCCTCCTGGGAAGGGCGGACTATTATCTGCAGCCTCGTCAACAGGCTCTCGTTTGGCGGATCACTAGGGAAGTGGCTTTGCCACTCCCTGCCCTATCTTGTAGACACAAAAGCCCCAGAAAAAGAGAGGATTGGTGGTGGGTGGAGAGATGGAGGGATGCTTGGATGAACAGAGGGGTGGAGGGAAAGATGGATGGAGGAAAGAGTAGGTTGATCGATGGAAGGATACATGAATGGGTAAAGGGATGGATGGAGGGAAGGGTGGAGAGATGGGTGTATGGAGTGATGGCTGGTTGGATGGATGGAGAGACACATGGATGAATAGAGGGATGTGGGGAGGAAAAGATGAAGGGAAGGATGGATGGAACTACACAAAGGATCAAAGAAACATTCAAGGCTACTCTTCGTGATTAAAAGAGATGTTTTTGCAGTGTTTTCTCCAAACCAACATTTTTAATTAATTATATTTTCCCATTAAACTAATATATCATTCTCTTTTAAAATAAAAAAAAAAAGCCACATCTACAAGATGCTATTATACAAGCATCTTAAGACTGAGCTAGCTAACCTTTCAAAAGAAACAAGTGTTAAAGGCAAAACAATAGCTTATGTGTTGTCAGGAATGTGATAAAATTTGTCTCAATCTGCCTAATTATAATAATAATAGCAGTAACAATAGAATAGCTAGTGTTTATTATATGCTTTATCATATGCCATAATACATATGGTAGCCACTGAGCTAAACGCAGACAGCCTCTGTCCTCATAGAGGCACAAAATTACTTCCCTAACCATTTCTAAATGAATTTTCCTGTGTTACCACATTCTTTTCAAAATTCTTTGCAATGAGAACCCACGGTATGCAGTAAGGGGCATTAGCAGTGTGTCAGGCTCGATGTGACAGGCCTGAAGTCGAGCAGAGGTTCAGAGTGCACCCACAGAGGCCAGACCACCTGCATTTGAGCCCAGCCCTCTCTCAGTAGCTCTGCAACCTTATCTCTTTCTTGCCTTCTCTATGCCTAAATTTTCTCATCTAGGAAATGGGGATGGCAGCTGTTCTAGTTTGCTAGCTGATAGAATGAAATATATGAGAAACAGAATAGCTTTTTAAAAGGGGAATTTAATAAGTTGCTAGTTTACAGTTATAAGACTGAGAAAATGTCCCAGTTAAAGCAAGTCTATAGAAATGTCCCATCAAGTGCATCCAGGGAAAGATACCTTGGTTCAAGAAGGCCGATGAAGTTCAGGGTTTCTCTCTCAAGTGAGAAGGCACATGGCGAACACAGTCAGATTTTCTCTCTCATCTGGAAGGGCACATGGTGAACACGGCATCATCTGCTAGCTTTGTCTCCTGGCTTCCTGTTTCATGAAGCTCCCTGGGAGGCATTTTCCTTCTTCATCTCCAAAGGTCGCTGGCTGATGGACTCTACTTCTCGTGGCTATGTCGTTCTGCTCTGCTCTCTCTGAATGTCTTTCATTCTCCAAAATGTTTTCTCTTTTATAGAACTTTAGAAACTTATCAAGACCCACCCAAATGGGTGGAGACACATTTCTCCCAATCCAGCTTAACAACCACGCTTGATTGGGTTACATCTCCAGGGAGATGATCTAATTAAAAATTCAAACATACATATTGAATAGGGATTGTCCTGCCTTTGAAATGGGATTTAGATTAAAACATGATTTTTCTAGGGGACATACATCCTTTCAAACCAGCACAGCAGCAATGCCTACCTCTCAGGGATGGCGATGTGATACCTGTAAAACACCTAGAAACATGCCTGGCACATTGTCATTGAAGTTTTACATAATGAATTGTTCTTTAACCTCGGTATTCTCAGTATTCAGGTGCTTCTGTTATGTGAGGGAAACCTGTAGAATGATGAGCTTTAGTGGATTTGGAAAAGGATTGTTGAACCCAACCATGGGTCTCGGGTAAAGAACAAATGACAAAAACAAAACAATGTAAAGAGCGAGTTGGGAGAACTGGAAGAAAGTGCATTTATTTCATCTGAGATTCCGTAGCTCATACTGACCACACATTCTAACAATTACGTTTGCTGTTAATTAACAAAAACTTAAAACAAAACAAATAAATCATCACATGTAAGTGATGTTTAATAGACAGAAACAAACTTTTAAAGAGTAAAAATAAAGAGATCAAACAGCTTGGTAAGGAAAGGACTGGTAACCACTGCTCTAAAACTTCTGTGAATCTTAATGAATTGAATTATCCAGTGATTCAAAAATGCCAATCACATTATACACTTAGGTACAGTTACCTCCTGCTCATAATTTAGGAAGATCTCCTTAAATTTCCTGAGTAATCATCAAAGATTATCACATTTTAGACCAAGAGGAGATTTTAGAGATTAGTTTTATTTGGTTAATTGACTTAAGATAGATAGTTATTACTTTGGAAATTTAATTCCTTCCTTTCCTAATTCTCTGAAAATGTGTATTGCTGTGGAAGCATCTTAGTAAAAGTTATAGAAAATGATATTGGTCTGTGGCAAGATGGAATATTTTCCTACACTGTGTGCTCCCTTTGGATCATGATAAAACTATTTGAGGGTCATTTAGCACCCATCTGTTATGCTTTTAAAGAGCACTTCCGTTTAAAACAGATTTTGACAGTTATCCTTTGAGCTCATGCACAGATTTTCTTCAAATACCTGTGTAGCCCACTGAAAATTGTCTGATACTCGATAATTCAGAATTTCCAAAAGAAAATGAGAGAGGAGCTCTCAAAAAGTACTCAATCATCCCTCCATGGGTAAATTTGGTGGGCTTCACAAGAAAATCAAAGTTAAATTTGTTGTCTAGCTAATTAGAGTGTTTAACTCTCCACAAACACTTTTAGAAGAAAGACTATTAATTTTGTTTATGAGTTGAAAATTAAAACACTGTTATAAATGTAATTTTAACCATTAATAGGATGGGCATTTCCTTGCTCAAATAAAATGTACCTCACTTCTAAAATCGGTGGTACAGAAAATGAAGGTTATGCAGGAAGTCAAGAAAAGCCAATAGTTCCTAAAAACAAAGTCCTTCCCAAATGAAGATGCAGGCTTGAAG
This sequence comes from Tamandua tetradactyla, assembly GCF_023851605.1. Lineage (NCBI taxonomy): Eukaryota > Metazoa > Chordata > Mammalia > Pilosa > Myrmecophagidae > Tamandua > Tamandua tetradactyla. The sequence continues at coordinate 230,318,486 of NC_135327.1, read as the reverse complement.
GATGCAGGTCTTAGTCTCCTGGGTGGCTTTAAACAATGCAATGCACTGTCCCCAGGACAAAGCCTGAAGTCCAGGTGTCGGCAGGGCCGGGTCCCCTCCTGCCACGTGGGAGGCCTGCGGGGAGGTGCCCGTCCCCGGCCTCTCTTTCGGCCCCCGGCGGGCCTGCCGGCCACAGCATTCCTTGGGGGTTGGCATAACTCAATCTCTGTGCAGCTTCACCTGACCGTCTTCCTTCTGTCTGTCCGTGTGTCCTCTCCCTTGCTCATGAGGACGCTGGGTCACGTTTGAGAAGGGCCCACCCTCTCTGCCAGGGCCTCGGTGGGCCTTGAATCCCACGTGCAAACTCTCCACTTCCAGCCAGGGCGGCAGGCACGCGGCCGGGGGTGAGGGCTCAAGCGCAGGTTCTGGGGTGCGCGCGGCCCACGGCGGCACTGATGGGGTGCTGTTCTCCAGCTTCCACAGATGACAGTGCGGCCGAGAAGAAGGGCGGCCCCCTCCACACGGGCCTCATCGTCGGCATCCTCATCCTGGTGCTCGTCGTGGCAGCCGCCGTCCTCGTGACGCTCTACATGTACCACCACCCCACCTCGGCCGCCAGCATCTTCTTCATCGAGGTAAGCCCGCCGCGGAGCTGCAGCCGGGCCGGCCGACCAGCCGGGACTGAAGGCTTGGCACGTGAGAGCTGGCCGCTGCGACCGCACACACACCCACACGCTCATACACGCACATGGACTGCACTGGCCGAATCCGTGTTGTGCTTCCAGGTACAGAATTTAAGTCCACTGCCAGTCCCTGGGGGCAGGGCAGGAGGACCAGGGCCAGTGCCAAGTCCTGGGGCCGGGAGGCCTGCGCCAGGAGTCCTGGGGGACACGGGGTATGTCCACGTGGCCGCGTCTTCCTCCCCTCTTCCAGAGGACCAGCCTTTCTGGGACCCAGTATGGGCAGCAGCGCTTCTTGTTTTTTGTCTTTTTTCTTTTTGCATTAGAGAAGATAGCTTTAATTGTAGTAGAGTCTTTTGTAGAAGAGTGAAATTGAATTTCTCTATATATGGCCAGGTCCCCAGAACAAAGTTAAGTGAGAGAAGCAAGCTGCAGAACGATGCCTATAGTACAATATCATGCGTGTAAATATTGCATAACATGACACAATACTGTATTTTGTTTATTTATGGTTCGTATTTTGTTCAAGTTTATTGTTATTATTAAAGAAGTTGTAAACTTACGGATATATCATGCAGAAAATGCAGAATTCTCATATGCCCCCCCCCATTATTAACGCTCTGCAGGGATTTGGTTCATTTGTTACATTTGATTGAAGAATAGTATTATAATTATGCCATTTACTTTAGTGCATGGTTTACACGAGGGCTCCTGTTTGGGTCGTACAGTCCTATGTTGTTGTTTCAATTTTGTCCTAAATACACAGTGACACTATAGAATGTCCACGTTAACTACACTTCAAATAGCTAATCCCCTGTGTTAATTGCATTCACAGAGTTGTGCTCCCATCACTACCATCCATTACCAAAGCTTTTGTACCAGTAGCTTCACTCGGTCTTGATGGAGCCCCTCAGCTTCCAACACCAAAGAAATACTCAACTCATAAGGGAAGTCTCCCCTCGCAGAGTTGCACATGCACAGAAGTTTAAATCTTTACCAATTCACTGTGCATGAAAAGAAAGGGTCTTGGAATTTTGTTCAGGTTTGGGGGAAGAAATGATAATGCTTCTAAGCAGCAGGGTTACAGTCTCCTGTTGTGTCCTAGAATAGCATGGGGCAATGCAAATCAATGAAATACCTGCTTAAAAGTCCTACCGAGCCCTCTGCTTGTGGTAGCCTGGGGCAGCCTCCCTGGCCTCGCATCCAAGGCCTCAGCAATCTGCATCTACTCTGTCATTCCAAACTGTATCCCATTGCCCCTACCTGGAGTTGGCAGTGCTGTCACATTTCCATCTTTGCTCACCTCCAGGCACACCCCATGTCTTAGCCTCTAAGGCTGCTGTGACAGAGTGCCACTAACCGGGTGGCTTCAGATAGCAGAAATTTGCTGCCTCCAGTTCTGGAGGCTGGAAGATTGAAATCCAGGTACGGGAAGTACGAGCCGCTCTCCCTCTGAAGTCATGAGGGAGGGCTCTGTCCCGTGCCTCTCCCCAGCTTCCAGCAGCTCGTCAGCCATCACATGATGCTCTCCCCCATTTCTCTGTCTGTGTCCAAGTTGTCTCTTCTTGTAAGGACCAGTCACATGGGTTCAGGGCCCACCCTACTCCAGCATGGCCTCATCTGGCCTCCTTGCCTCTTTCCAACCGTAATGGCCCTATTTCCAAATAAAGTCACCTTCTGGATCCTGGAGATCAGCAGATCTCTTTAGAGGACACAGTTCAACCCATAATACCCCAAAGTCTCCATGCCATCAACAAGCTACTCAGTCTGTTTCCTCCACCTGGAATGCCCTCCCAATCTTCTCCAGTTCTTGAATTCAGGATCCAAATGGCCTTTAATGCCACTTAACCATTGGCATCCCCCTGTGTGGACAACTGAAAGTCACCTCTTTCTCCTCTGAAACTCCACATACAGCAGTGCACCCGCCCTCCCTCTGGCATCCACCTTTCTGTTATGCATTGAACTTAGGTGTATGCATGATTTATTCTACCCAGCAAGACGTGGCTTCAATAGCTTAAGTCTTTTCCAGATAGCAGGCATCCTATAGTTTCTGGGAAAAAAGCATGGGACAATAAATGTTCTAGGACATTTCAAACTAACTGTGAAATTTCAAATGAGGCACATTACCAAAATGGTATCTTGGCTGATTTATAGAAATTGGGAAATTATTGGCATCGCCTTTAGCTGGAAAAGCTGTTATTGGGTTTCTTAATGTGCTTATTTTTCATGGTGGAAAGAAAATGCTCCTGAGGTTGTGGGTACTTTGCTCTTGAGCTGATAAATGACGAGCTAAGATGCTCTGGTGAGTGGCTGGCCTTCAGGCAGCTGCTGCCACAGCCCTTGAGTCTGAGCCTTTCCTTACACTGTGCAGTTTCTTTTCTGACATTGTGAAAGGAGGTTACCACGAAATACCCGGCAGTGACAATATCGGTGGCAAATTGCAATGGGCCCAGTTAATCTGCATCTACTCTGTCATTCCCAACTGTATCCCATGACCCCTACCTGGAATTGGCAGTACTGTCAGATTTCACTCTTTGGTCGTCTCTCTCTGGACACACCCCATGTCTTAACCTCTAATTCATTGCAACCCCTGGTGTGACTGTAAGGTAGAGTATTTTTCAACCAATTTCATCAGTCTATATTCAGAGCCTTTTGTCCCCATGTGTGAGCACATATATTCATAGAGTGTTGGAGTTAGAAGGAATCTTAGGGTTAGTTTGATCACTCCCACCACCCACATAACAGAGAGGAAGAGACTGAGGTTCAGAGGTGCAATGGCTCATCCAAGGTCAAAGAGCCATGGTTCCAGAATCTCGCCCTGTCTCCACACATGCAGTGGAGCAGAGTGGGTCTGCAGGGTCTGGCTTCTCTCCTCCTTTTTTCCTTCCCCTGTCTCACTTGCTGGATTCTGCCTAAGCCCCTCCTCTCTGACAGGAACCCTCTATGCCCAGACTGGAAGTCCGTCACAGCTGTTCTGCAATCACAGCTGACCCACATACCTTCATGTCCTGGCTGCTCAAGCAGACAGGAGGCCAGGGTCAGTCTAGACGGCAGGACTTCTCAGCTCGTGGTTGTGAGGCTTTGAGAAGCCCAGACAGAGCATCACAAGGTGATGCTTTCTTCAAGCCTGGCATTCCGGGGCTGGCTGCGGGGCTCCCTGGCCCTGGGGTCCTCTGACACACGCCGGGCACACAGAGGCCCCTCCCTTTCTCCAGGGTCCCCCAGCATTTCAGCTTCTGGCTTCCTGTGGCTTTCTCTAAATTTCATTCTCTCCTAAAGGATTCTGGTAACAGGGTTACGACCCATCCTGAATGAGGTGAGTCACACCTAAACTGAAGTAACCCCATCAAAAGGCCCCAATTGCAATGGGCCCCCCCCCACAGGAATGGTTTAAGTCTAAGAACATGCTTTTCCAGGGTACCTACAGCTCCAAACCACCACACCACGTCTGCAAAATCAAAACACCAATGTGTGATTGCTGACGTTTGGGACTTGCTAGAACTGTGAGTTTACAGGTTTTGAATTACTGACTGAATTAGAGCTGTTGGTGCAGAAATAGAGAGATTGAGCATAACATTTTTCAAATTGGTTTTTGAGTTCTGTTGTGTAAGTGCAGTTGATTGGCTTTTTCAATTATGAAAGTAATTCCTGTTCATTAGAGAAAAGATGGCAAATATAGAAAAGTGAAAGGAGAAAACCAAAAGTAAATTCACTTAGAATCCTAACATGCAGAAACTAATAAAATATTAATAAAAATATTAGTATTTTAGTTTATTTCCTACTGGCATGTTTATATGCATAATTTGATGTCTGCCTGTTTAATAGCACCCTGACTCTGCTGTAGTACAAATATAGTTTTTCCTAAATAACAGTTTCCTAATTTATTGAGAACTCTGTGTAAATATTACCTTCATGGCTGTGTACCGTCCCATCCAATGCTTATTCAGGAGCTCTACACTGATGGCTTCCTGTGTTGCCAACAGGTCATTCTGAAATATCTACGTAACACATGCCTAGGAGTCAGTGGGGATTAGTTTCCAGTTAATGCTATAACAAATGACCACAAACTTAGTAGCCTACAGCCATGCTAACGTATTCTCTTGTCATTTGGGAGGGCAGAGGTCCTAACCCAGAAGCCCCAGCAGGGCTGGTCCCCGCTGGCAGCTCCTGCAGAGAATGCGTTGCTGCCTCTCAGCACCTGGAGGCTACCTGTGCCCCCCCAGCTCGGGCAGCTTGGGTCGCCGCATCTCCTACAGCCAACTCTGATCTCCTGCCTCCCTCCTCTAAGGACCCTGTGATTCCGTGTCAGGTCACAGTTGCAGGTTCCTGGCTTGGGGCAGGGGCATCCTTGGGGATCACCACTCTGCCCAGAGCATCTGGTGTGAGAGCCGCCCCTGCTGCCCCCAAACTCTGAGTGGAAGGCACGTCCTGAGCCCTCGCCCAGCTCAGCTCCTGCGCAGGGGGCTGAGGTGGGTGCTGGCAGCTGGCCTTGCCCTCTGGGGGAGACTGCGCCTCTCGGACCCCTTCTCCGCTTGTGGACCATGGCAGCTCTTTCCATCTTTTGTTCTTTTAATTGGCCCCCTTTGGAACATGGTGGTGCAGCAGGGAGGTTGATTAAATGTGCGAGTGGCAGTGACTTCCCCACCCGAGCCTGCTCGGTCCTCGCACAAGGCGCTGAGATGGACCCATCGGCGTGGGGTTGTGACCCTGCACCTGGGACCTGCGCTGAGGCTCCCGGGGCCCAGAGACCGTCCTTCCAGCCACAGGGCCGTGCAGCCCCTCTGCGCATACAGAGTTTTCCTTCGTATGCTGGATTGTGTCCTTAGAACAGATTCCCCAAAACAGAACCCTAGGGGAGAAATGCGCAGATTAAAGGCACTTGACAAACATTGCCAACGTCGCTGCCCGACGCTTTCCACCAGCTCACGCAGCTCTTATTTCACCGCCTGCGTTTGGTGATGGTCATGATGGCGGCAGCTATTTGCATGTCGTGTTCCGGCAGAGCAAGTATAAATCAGCTATTATACATTCCGCACGCACACCCTCTCCCTCATGCAAGTGTCTCCACAGGCCTCAGCTGATGAACTTGTGGCTTGTGGGAAGGAAATGCAGTTCCTGGGAACTAAAATCTGCAGCTAGGTCTTTATATGGAAGGAGCAGCGAGGGGCTCGGGTCACATGATACGTGGGCGGAGCCAGGAGGCCTTGGCAATGGCTCAAACCCTCATATGCCCATGCTGGGAAAGTACCAGGGACTGGGTTAATGAGTGTGTCCCAGGTCGTCATATGCAGCCTTAAGGATGGGAATCCATCCTCCTGCAGCAGCGGTATAGAAACAGAAGCAATCTGGACAACTGGTCGGCGATAGGGACTGAATTGTGCCCCCCCAGAGACGCGAGCAGGCCCCACCCCTGTCCTGAGGATGGGGGCCCACTCAGCAGCAGGAGCTTGGAAGGCACCGTTTGTTGAGGTGAAGCCAGACTGAGTCAGCGGGGCCTTCGCGGTGGGGGCCGAGCCCAAGTCATGGACAGACGGCCAGCCGCCCCCAGGACCTGCGGATGTCAGGGCCAGCCCAGCTCTGCCCACACCGCGCCCTCGGGCTGCTGGCCTCCCAAAGTGTGTGTGAGCCGATCCATCCCGTTGTTTCACCAACGGGTCCGTGATATTTATCACAGCACCTGGCAGAGAAGGAAACCGCTTCCTGCTGCCTGTTCAGTTCAACCCTGGGCTCACACCCATATGAGGCGGGAAGCCACTTTGTGTTTGTCTGTCTGGCCTTTCCCAGAGGTTTGTACAAAATCCATCATCTTATGCAAAAATGGCTATTCAGGCTTTAAAACCTCTTAAAATTAATTCATTATCTTGAAAGAAGAGAGCAGACACACAGAACAAATACTCAACTAATCACGTTCCCTAATTTCTAAGCACTCCTGAGAAGCCAGCATCTGTTCAGAAGAATTTGATATGCCTTAGGTTTTACGTGAAACTTGATGATGGCTGAAAATTTCTGAGCATTGATTCTGTGCCTTATAATGACCATTTCATTGCTGCACGATGCATGTTTGCATTGTTGCAATGTAACATAAATGTCTGCATTGTTGAATGTTATTCTTTGCGTATCCCTATTTAAGATTTTTAAGTAAAATAAACAAATTGTAATCTTCCAATTGAAGGTCAAGAAAATAATATTCTAAGATTATAATCAGATGAAATAATCATTTCTATGAGAAAATTCTATTTGGACTGTAAGCCTAATGATGTCTACTAGTAATCTTAATAGAAGAATCAATAGTAAACTGTACCCTTGATTTTTTTAGTAGGTATATTTAAAAAATGACTGATATTTAGAAATTTATGTTCAGGTTTGAGTAGTCTATACTAATAACAATAAAGAGAAATGGATAAGACTTTAATGGCAAAGATGAAAAATACCTTGGAAAATAGATTCCATGAGTCAAATATTAGACTAAAATATTAAAAATTTTTACTAGCAGAAAATAAAAACTTGGAGTTCCTGGCCCCGCTTGTGATGCCGTCAAGCACTATTTGAAATGTCCTCAGAGAGAAAGGAGCTATTGCAAAGGATTTAATTTAAAAAGGGTATAGCAGAAAGCAACAACAACAGGCACCATAACCTTCATGCTGCAGGAAGAGACCGGGGCAATGGGGATGGATTTGGCTTTTAAACGGAGGGAATGATCTATCCCGAGAGCACTGGGGAAGGCACCTGGTGCAGGACAATGCTGTCCAGTACAGCAACCACAGCCACACATTGGCCATCAAGCCCGTGCAATTTGGCGAGTCAGGATTTCAGCGTGCTGAAGGGGTAAGGTGCACACCGGACTTTGAAGATTGATTAGAAAGTAAAGAAAGAACGTAAACCATCTCAATATTCTCCTATTGGTTATGTGTTTAAATCTTGGGTATGTATTTGGTTACATAAAATATACTATTAAAAATGAATTTTACTTGTTTTTACCTTTTTTAAGTGGCTCCTGGACACTAAGTTATGCGGGTAAGTCCCGGTAATTTCTATGAGATAGTGATGGTATGTAGGGAGAACCATGCAGAGAAGAGAAGATTACAAAGAAACTGTGATCGGCTCCATTTTTTTTTTTTTTTTGAATGTGGGAAACCAGCTGATTTTCAGTGAGGGGGAGAGGAGGAGATTGGAAGTGTGAGGAGGGAGCAGGCTGCCAGAGCCATTTGATGGTTGACTGTTCATTCATCCATTCGTTATTGGCAGCACTCCTGCCCTGTGCCCGAGGCCAAATAGAGTAGTGAGCAAATAAATATGAGAAAACCCTTGCCCTCATCAAGCACTCCTTCCAGTGTGTGGAGATTACCCACGTTGAGAAGCAGCAAAACAAAAGTAAAATGTATCGTACGTCCAGTGACTGGTTTGCTTTTATGCTGGGTGTGGATTTTGAGTCACATGTTTAGCCCTATCATAATGCAGTCTTCATAAAAATGCTTGAAGAAAATACTTTCTATGAACAGTGAGATATTTTTAGCCAAATAACCAGGGATATGCGAGACTGTGATGATCTTTGGGCTTGAACTTATAATTTGGAAGTGAGTTTTATTATTATCGTTCTTATCTCTTTATCACTTGGGACCTTTTGTAGAGTTCTGGATATGTATATATATATATATATATATGCACACACAAACCAAAGAAGGTTCTCCAAAGCTAGTTAATTTTCCTGGAGAAGAAACAGGCTCACCATTCATACACTTTGTATCCTGACGTGAATTAGAAGTTATGAGACAGTTTTCACAATGAAGCCTGAATATAACACATGTCCAAATATCAGTTGTTACCATATCATGCTTTAAAATTCTCACTATGTCCAGGGGACCAAAATACCTGCCTTGCGTGGAAGTACCCGGTATTTTCCATCAGCAAAATCAAAGGATGTCAAAGCAGAAAGGAACTTCGGTGTGCTTCTAGCTCAGGGATTCCGTAACTTTTCCAGTATAACGTGAATGGATACCCCATGTATCTACCATGAGCTCATTTCCTTGGGGTTTCAAGTTTTGTTTTAAAAACTTGTGTGAATTTTGCATTACACTCGATGATATAGACATATTAATTTGGTGTAAAAAATAAAGGATTCTACCCAATCTTCAATGAAAGTTAACATTCTAAAATGTGATTCTTGTGTCTTCCCTCTAACTTTGTGCATCCCTTGAGTAACCCCAGTTGCCAGCTCCAGATTCTATAAAGTCCTATATAACTTCAAACCAGCTGGCACTTCATTTGGGACCTTTGTTGGAAGTGTCCTTTGTTCGCTTTCATCAAAGTCAAATCCAACATGATGGTCAAACAATCTCCTCGGGTCCCGTAGCACTGCGCTACAGAGCTGAGTCTTCAACACAAGGCTCTCCAAACCTGACGGTTTGGCCAGTGCTGCTTCAGCAACATCGTAGCAAGATTCTGGCCAGTTTGCCACTCAGAAGATTCCCCATCCCAAGAAATGTTTGTGGATACAAGGACGCGTGGAGATACAACTGAAGAAGGACAGGCAGCTGTGACCCTCAACGCTCCCTGGCAGTCAACTGCACCGCCAGGAAAGAAGCGAGAGGGAAGAAGCCAAACAGATTCGAAAGTTGCTGCTCAGACGGAAAATTGTTCAGGGAAAATCTGGCATCATGCTTTGCAGCTGCTGGAGAAACTATACTTGAGAGTCAGAAAGATATGCTCCAGGGACTCACCTAAATAGTAAATAGAGAAATGGTTCAAGAACTGTTTAAGTTTTGAAATTACCTGTTTTTTGGAACTGAGCTTTGCCCATAGATATGTGGTTTTATTTCCATCTTAAAGAGAACTCAGGGAAAGACATTGACTCATTGAAACAATACACATTTTTGTATTTCTTAGAAGAGGAAAGGTAAAAGTTACTTTTGATGAACTGCTAAAGGACTGAAAGACCAGGCAAAATGTAACTGAAATACTTTGACCCCTCAGTAAAGAACCTGTATTATCAGATGACAGTTTTCCATAAATATAGCTAAATATTGAGAAAAGAGGCAAGACAGGGTTGGTTTAAAAGTTTGTAGGCCTGTGGTTTCCTTTCCTCAACTTCTGTTCTCTGTGGAATAGAAATTTTGGAATTTTATCCATGTACTTTACCAAATATGTTTGAGACCTCAGTTCAAGTTCCTGGTGATTGCCTTACATATGCAATCACCAAAATAAAATTACTTTTCTAAATGTAATGTTTATTTTAATCTTCTTGTGACATTTTAATTTAAATTCTTGAAAATAAAATAGTGTTTCTACTTTAGTGAAATATTTTCTTCCCTCATTGGGAATAATTATGAAAAATGTTGAATGACATATCTTTTACTTCAGGGAGTTCTCTGCTCTAATTCCCCTTAACTGCCTCTCCTCTAATTTATTATTTTTAGTGGTTCATAAGGCTATGGGAAAAATATATATCTGCAAGGAAGTTCTTAATAGGTGAGAAAATCAAAGGAATAAAAAATAAAACTCTGCAGAGCTAGTTCACTTGAGCATCTGTAAACTTAATTGCTGTCATTTTAACTACATGATAGATGATCTGAGCACTCCAATTCTTTCCTTCTCCTAATTTTTGAGAGGGGATTACTGTACTTATGCTATAAACCATTGAGTAATTTGTTCCTTGTTTGCTTAAATAGATACTCAAGCCCTTGTTATTTGTGGAGACAGGTAATTGAAAATGTAGTTTTAATGATAATTATTGTTTCACAAGAGTAATGAATTTACTCAATTATAAGATTATTTTTCCACTAATCTTCATAGTGTAGGTTTTTTCTGGCAGCATTGCAAATAAACTAAAGTAAATTTGTTGATCATTATGATGTGCTTTGATAGATAAATATACTAGAATTATTTGTGATTGTAAGAAAATTGAAATTTAAAATTCATTTGTGAGATCCCAAAATCGAAAATCTGGGGATTTAAATTTAAAGGAATCTATTATAAATGATGGTAGGAATCATGCTTTTTGTAATTCTCTAAGAAGTGATTTATCGAAGGTACTTTAATTTGCAAATGGGTGAAGATTATTTTGATCTATTTTCTTCTATGTTCACTCCGTAAAAACTTTCTTAATGTGAATAAGATCATTTTCTATGCAAAATTAAAACAGCTTTTCTCACATTTCACAGTAAGTGACTATAGAGTTAAATTGTTTGTTCTCTTTCTATATTATTTACTCTCAGCCAATGACTATACTTATATTTTAATGAAAATACTATTTATTTATTTTTTTAAAAGTTTTCCTGGATGCTGACACTGTGCCAACTGTGATCCTTGGCACAAACTGAGAATCAGAAATGATATTTGCTTTATATAAAGGGAAAATCCTTTTTTTCTCTGAGAAAAATTTTTTAAAGATCATATTGTGACTTACAGTTCCAACCTTCTAGTAAGGACTAGTCCTCTCTTAATTGCATACCAGTTTTCTTGTTGTACACTGAATTTCACTTTTTCCTTGGTGTTTCAAGTTTTCCTTGCTGTTGACCTTAAAATGTCTGAGAGTCAGCTGTCTGTGACTGTACTTGAATCCTAAATGTGTACACATTTAGTGTGGAGAACATTAGATGTAGCATGAGAATAGGTAAAGAACATTGAATTTTAATCAAAAAGTAATCTCAAAACCCATCAGTTGTAGTATGTGGCTATCAATTCAAAAAGACATCACGTGTTCTGTGAAGAGTGGGGTGGCTTCTCAGTGGTAGACTTCCTTCTCCATGCCCTGCCTGTAGAGGACCTTTGCCAACCTAAGCGGTGGTCAGCGGACAGCGACTGAGAACACTGAAGACTAGAGACTCCTACTGAGACCGATGAAGAAACAGAGATGTTCTAGCAGAGAAGGGATTCATGTGGGAGCACAGCAGCTCCTGTTATGTGGATGGGGTTGCTGACTCGTTCTGGTCGAGCTGAGAAAGAGGCATGTGAAGATAGATATGGGCTCAACGTAAAGACTTTTGAACAATCAGAGCTGCTTGGAGATGGGGCGGACTTCCTCTAGTGAAGGTCTCTCAAGAAGCCACTGATCAAGGATTCCTAGAGGGCATGAACTAGAAAGAATTTAAGAGTCATCCTGTCCCTGTGAATCCAGGTTATTCTACCTACTCCCCCCAATAATTGTATATATTTCAGAAAGACATAAATACAGCAAACTGAACTAAAAGGTGTAATAAGTTATGAAGACATAATATTCTTTGAGTAACCCAAAGTGAAAAACGAAAATAGTAACCATACATGCACACATATCAAGGTGGACCACAGTTCTCCTATTAAGAGAATATCATTATTTATGATATAATAATTAGGAAAGGAAGCATCAACCTGATTTCATCTATTAAACAAGTTGGTAGTATTAGAAAATGCCTTGGATTTCATATATATATATATATATATATATATATGACTTTTTTCTTTCATTAATACGTCTCAGCACATAAAACAATTGCCTATATTTTTCTCTTTCAATTAAGGGTTGGTTACAATAGTTTGTCTATTTGAAACTCTCATCTACCCAGAAAAGCCATGTTCTTTAATCATCATTCAATATTGCTGGGTGGGATCTTTTTTATTGTTTCCATGGAGATGTGACTCGCCCAATTGTGGGTGGTAACTTTTGATTAGATGGTTTCCATGGAGATGTGTCTCCACCTATTCAAGGTGGGGTCGCTTACTGGAGCCCTTGAGGAGGAACCATTTTGGAAAAAGCTTTAGATCCAACAGAGCCCACACAGCCAGAGCCCTTTGGAGATGCAGAAGGGAAACACCCCTGAGAGAAGCCTTATGAAATGAGGAGAGAAAGCTAGCAGGTGTCTTCATGTGCGTCCCCTTCCAACAGAGATGCCCAGAGGCCAGTGCCCAGTAGGTGCTAGCGCATGTCTTCCCAGCTGACGGAGATGTTCTGCATGGTATCAGCCTTTGTTGAGTGAAGGTCACCTCTTGTTGGTGCCTTAATTTGAACATTTTCACAGCCTTAGAGCTGCAAATTTGCAAGTTAATAAATTTCTCTTTAAAAGCTTTTCCATTACTGGTATACTGCATTCCAGCTGGGCAGCTTTAACAAACTAAAATTGATTTCAGTACCAGAGAAGTGGAGTGCTACTGCAATTTGCAAATACCAAACATCTTGGAATGGCTGTTTAAATGGATAATGGGAATATTCTGGAAGAGTTGTGAGGAGCTTGATAGAGAAGGCCTAGAATGCTTTGAAGGGACTGTTGGTAGAAATGTGGACTCTAAAGATATCTCTGATAAGGCCTTAGGCATAAATGATGCACATGTTATTGCAAACTGGAAGGAAGGCAATCCTTGTTTTAAAGTAGCACAGAATCTTGCAAAATTGTGTACTGCTGTTGGATGGAAGGTAGATTTTAAAGGTGAAAACCCAGGATACTTAGTTGAGGAAACTTCAAACTAAATGTGGAAAATGCCGGGCAGGCCGCAGTGGCTCAGTGGCAGAGTTCTCACCTGCCATGGTGGAGACTCAGGTTCATTTCCCGGTGGCTGCCCATGTAGAAGTAGTGGATAAATGTGGGAAATACCATCTGGTTTCTCCTTGCAGCTTATAGTGAAATGTAAAACCAAAGATATAACTTGAGAACTGAACTCTTGTGTATAAAGAAACCAGAAATTGATAGTTTGGAAAAGTCTGAGCTTCTAGAAAGGGAGGCCCTAGAGAATAGTGCCTCACAGGAGGATTTAACCAAACATGGAAGCAGTCAACTGTTTCAGAAAAAGCCAGGATTTGAGATAGAGTTATCCAGGAGGGATTTGTGGAAAGTCCTATTGTCTGATGGTAATGATCCCTGCATACTACATAAAAAACCAACAAGAGTGATGTGGGATCTGTATAGATGGAACCACTAGGGGCAAAAGGGGCAAAAAATGGACATTTGAAGAAAGAATAAGTTCAGAGACAGAACCATCGGAGCTAAGGGCAGTAGCCAGGAAATCTTAGGTCAGGAGAGACAGCCCACCCAAGCACTTGGAGAGGGTGAGTTTGCCCCAAAGGCAGAGGGTGGGCCTTCCACATCAGTGTGCTAAAAAAGTTGTGCCACCTGAGGCCTTGGAGTGGGGGAGCACATTCTTTGGGGGTTGGGAAGAACCTGGCTGCCACCACTTGGAGGGGTTGAGCATGTGCCCCAGAGATGGCAGAGAGCCAGCTATGGCCCCAATGCTGGAAGAGGGTGGAGCCAAGAAAAAGATGGTCCCCAGGGTCCCCCAATGCTACGTTTGGAGAGAGCCAGGCCGCTGCTTAATAGGCCCTTGAAAAGGGTGGGACTGCCACTTTCTAAAGCCTGGAGAATAAATAACTCTCAGACCTTGAAATCTGATGGAATTTGCCCTGCAGATTTTCAGAACTTTTGGGCCCAGTGACTCCTTTGTTCCTTCCAATTTCTCCCTATGGAAATGAAAACATGTATCCCATGACTGTCCCTCCTTTGTATATTGGCAGCAAATAACCTGTTCTGAGTTTTACAGGTTCAAACCCAGTGGAGAATTTTGCCTTAGTACAGACCATGCCTGTAGCTGACTTTAATGAGATTTTGTATTGTATTTGTATTTTTACTGAAATGGTTTAAGGCTTTGTGATATTATGATAGAATAAAGTATTTTGCAATTGGAAAGAACATGTCTTTTGGGAATCCAGATGGTGGAATGTGCTGGTTTGAAACCGCGTGTATCCCAGAAAAGTCATTCATATAATCCCCATTCAATATTGCTGCGTAGGATCTTTTTTTCATTATTTCTGTGGAGATGTGACCCATTCAAATGTGGGTGGTAACTTTTGATTAGGTGGTTCCCGTGGAGATGTGTCTCCACCCATTCAAGGTGGGGTTGCTTACTGGAGCCCTTTAGAGGGAACCATTTTGGAAAAAGCTTTAGAACCAACAGAGCCCACACAGCCAGAGACCTTTGGAGATGCAGAAGGAAACGCCCCCAGGGAAGCCTTATGAAATGAGAAGAGAAAGCAAGCAGACATCACTATGGGACTTTTCCAGCTGATAAAGGAGTTCTAATTGGCATCAGCCTTTCTTGAGTGAAGGTAACCTCTTGTTGATGTCTTAATTTGGACATTTTTGTGGCCTTAGAACTATAACCTTGCAACTTAATAAATTTCCATTTTAAAAGCCATTCCATTACTGGTATATTGCATTCCCACAGCTTCAACAAACTAAAACAAATAATAAAATGGTCTCAGTAATATTCTCATTCAAATCAATTTGGGGATAGATGTTATAGGAATAAATGATATGAAATTAATAAATGAATGAATAATTATTTAAATGCCAAAAGGAAGTTAAATGTTATTGGAAGATTCTGTATAGGTGGCAGTGGTAGTAGCAGCAGCAATTTTATATCTTCCAAAATACATGCATAAAACAGAACAGCTAGATATCAAAATATAAAATCTATGGTCAACATTCACAACAAAGCCCACTGATAAGGTGTACCCAAACACAGGTGTAAACTCTAAAATATAGCAGGTAATAGTGAACCACCAGGGGCTACAGGACCGACATGTTGCCAGCACCTGTGTAGAATAAGCAGAAGGAAAAACAGAGTTCCAGACAGGCCTGTGAACATGATATCCACAAGCAGCCAACAGGCATTGACTGGAGAAAGCACAGCAGACGTGAGAACAGCAGCGGTGTGTTGGAGGGGCTTGCCAAATCCAGCTGCAAGTGAGTGCAGGGACTTGTGTACGACTTCCTCTAGCAGGTGGAATACAGTCCAAGGAATTCTCCAAACTGAGCTGCCTGGGCTATCTTCCAGGACAGGGTCCTGCACTGAGAGAAAATGCCAGGAGTGGAGTGAAAGTTGAATAGGATAGAGAGAACAGAGGTGAAAAAAACAGAAGTTGGGATAAAAGTTGCAGAGTAGAAAAGAGTTATGGATTATCAGAAAGCAAGTTGTCATATATTCTTAACCCCACCCTAAGAATATCAGAAGAGAGAGCTGTGAAACTACAAATATTGGCTGAACCAATCCTCATGAAATTTCAGGATAACTAAGTTCATGTAAAAAGGAGTAAAAGAAATATTTGGAGGCCAAATCCCTTGCAAAAATACTAAAAGAGAATGAGGCTCAGAATATCATCTCTCCAGAAAATGAAACATAACAGGAAGACATGCTTAAAATGTAAATAAAAACTCTTTATTACTACATCAAAATAGCTAAAAATCATCTAGAGAATGAGGTAAAACATGAAAGGACAACACAGATCTGCATTAGAACAACTCAAAAACAAGATGGACATGCTTAAGAGTTAGAAATAAAAGGAAAAAACATTTTAGCAATGAAGAACAAAATGGAGTACAGACTAAACCAATGATCACAATTCTTAATGCCTTTAGAGAAAGAGAAGTTTAACAGGAATTAAGTTTTAAAAATCAACAAGAACTAAAGAGGTATATAAAAAGGATTTGAGAGAAAATAATGGACATTGAATAATTGACAAAGAAGTTCCAATATATGGATAACAGGAGGTCCTAAAAATAAAATAAAACCAAATAAAGAGACCATAATTTTTTAAAGTTCCTGCAATTAGAAAGTAATCAAATAGTGGGTGGTGCGACGGTGGCTCAGTGGCAGAATTGTCACCTGCCATGATGGAGACCTGGGTTCGATTCCCAGTGCCTGCCCATGAGAAAAAATAAGTAATCAAATATTGAAAAAGAACACTGAGTGTGTAGCTGAGATTACTGACTGAAAACAATCACTAATAAGACTTATTCCAATCAAATCACTGGATGTTTTTCTAAGAAGGAAAAAACATCCTTTGTGTACCTAGACAAAGAGAACAATTGACTCAGAAGGAAAAGAAGATTATGCAGTCATCAGACTTTTAATTGCAATTTTTTGTGCCAGAAGAAAATGGGTAACGGTATTAAAGGAAATAAAATGTAAGGTTTTATATCCAGCAAAACAGACCTTCAACTAAAAAGAACATAAGTAAGTTATTATCAACTTGAAAGGGTTCTGGCGATATAGTCCCTATGAGCCCCTTTGTGAGAATGCCATTAAATAAGAGCTTCTGCTAAACACATTGTCAAGAAAGACATTACATAAGGATGAATGGACTCAGTTCACCCTTCTGGAACCTTCCAAAATGTTTGTTGCCAGATGAAGCAAGTTGGACATGAAATGTGTGGTTTTTCCCCAAAGGGAAATCATATATGCACTTTCCCTGTATGACTTCTGTTTCAGTTTGCTAAAACTGCCAGAATGCAATATACCAGAAATGGATTGGATTTTACAAAAGGGATTTATTAAGTTACAAGTTACAATTCTAAGGCAATGAAAATTTCCAAATTAAGGCACCAAAAAGAGGATATACCTTCTTGGAGGAAAGGCTACTGGCATCTGGGATTCGTCTGTCACATGGGAAGACACATAACGGTGTCTACTGGTCCTTCAACCCAGAATGTCTCTCTGGGGGTTTCTTTCTCTCCTACCCTCCCTAGGCTCTGAGTTCTTTCTGAAATGCCTCTGCCTCGGAAGACTCCAGCAAGCAGATTAAGACCCACCTTGAATGGATGGGGGCACATCTCCATGGAAACAACCTACTCAAAAAGTCCCACCCCACAATAGGTCCGCCCCCACAGCATTGGATTAAAAGAACATGGCTCTTCTGGGGAACATAACAGCTTAAACCAGCACAACTTCCTTCTTAGGAAATGTTTGGAAATGTTTAGAATATTTTTTAGTAATTTACTCCGCTTATATTTTTTAAAAACAATCGGTGATTCGTACATATACATGCAGTCTCTAAGCGCCCTCTTACTGAGAGTTATTACAAGTAATAAAAAGAGTAATAAAGATTTTATTAAAGTAATAAAATAATCCATTATTTAAATAAATTTAAATAATGTTTAAATTATAACCCATTTATCATTTATCATTTATTATTGCACACAATCTGGCATGACTGTAATAGACGACTTACGTTGTAAAATCCGAACTGCATACAAACCATTAAAGAGAGGTATTTGTAGCAGAGATGGCTAACTATCACCATGAAGTATGTTCTCACTTCCATAGAAATTTGTGACTTTCCCAAGATCTTTTGTTTCTGAGTGTGGACATGTGACTACTTGTCACCAAAAGAAAGTGATATGTGCCACTCCTGAGCCAAGGCTTTCAAAACTTGGGCATGCCTTTTCAGGTTTTATCTCCCTTTCCAGTGACTGGCAAGGCCCTAACGCATGAAGAGGCCAAGATGGAAGGAGCCTGATTCACTCAGGGAAGGAAGTTGCTTGCTTTTAAGGAACACTTGTCTTAGACTGCTATGTGAGAAAGAAATAAACGTCTATTTTATAAAGCCAATTGGTAAAATAAAAAGGAAGAGTTTTAATATAGAAAATAGTTCACCATCTAATGAATGTAAAGCCACATAAGAAATTCATTTGAACAGTGAAGATCGGGGAAAATAAGTAGGCAGAGTGTGTTTTGGCAACCAGTATAAGTGGATTAGAATCTGTCTTTGTTTGGTAGAGAGGTATATAAAAAAGGAACCAAGTAGACTAAAAATCATGGGTGAAGGTGAGCAAAACCAAATTAGGGAATCCTGAGGTTACGCGTGTATATGGAGAGACTGAGCCAGATGCAAGGAAATTATTGAGAGAAAAACTGTAATGACAGAAAGTTATGTTTTCTGTTCATAGAAAATTACAGGAGTGCAGAAAAGGGAGAGCAAAATAAAATATCTTAAGAACTAAAATGATAATATCTTTGTACTAAGTTGTTATTTACCAATTGCAAAATCTACTTAGCAGAATTGGTTTGAGGTAATTGAAAAATTATCATGTGTCTATTTTTGAAATGAAATGACTTATGACATTTCAGTTGAACAAATAGGTAACCAGAGATTATGAGATTTGAAAGGTAAAACTCTGGTTAATAGGTGGAGGTGACTGGTCACTTCTGGTTTTAAAATAAAATCAGAAAGACTCATTGTATCATTTTACTTTACTTCTCATATGAGAGCTCCATGGAACAGCATAGCTGCCTCATTCATTATTTTCATATGCTGAATAAACAGTTACATCTAAAATAATCTAGGTGGAGCAGAAATACTCAAGGATAAAGTCATGATAGAAAATGGAAGGTAGCAAGAAACTTAAGGAAATATCAAATGCAGTGGTTCACAACTTTTTTTTAAATTCATTCATCATTTTTTTTTCTTTTTTTTAAATTTGCATGCACAGGCACTGGGAATCAAACCAAGGTCTCTGGCACAGCAAGTGAGAACTCTGCCACTGATTCACTGTTACCTGCCCCAGCAATTTTTAATGCAAATTTTGTCAGAAATATTTTAGTTCAGTCATTCAGAGTACATTTGAAATGCATGACATTAGTATCATTGATAAAAACATTGGCTTTTTAAAAAATCATTGGAATGTTTATATTGGTCATTAAAATTTATTAGAGCTTGTAGGCCCACATTAAGTAGAGAATCAGGTTTATCCTCTTTCTCATTTTGTAAATGAGAAGCAGAATTGGGAAGTGATGTGACTGAAGCCATAGTGCTTGACAGTAGTAGATCCAGGAAGCAGCCAAATGCAACTAAAAGATTGGGTGGTAAGAGGGCACCCCATATATAAACTCCAACTTTTAATTTACCAACTCTGCAATTTTGGTCAACTGGTCAACCCCACTGAAATTCAGTTTTCCAATATGAACAATAACCAGGAGTTGAAACCAAAGCTGCTCACTCCCAGGCAGTCTTCAACTGTATTAAAAGCACTATTTTAAACAGTAGCCAATAGTTTTAGCCAAAAATTATATAAATGCAATTTGATTTGTTGAAGAGATTCATTTCTTTCCCATTCCGAGCCTCTTTTCTTAGCAATCATTAGTGAGTGATATAAGTGATAAACCTATGGGATAAAGAACAAATGATCTAAATAATGTATAAGCCATCCATCAACCCCTAGATATAACACCATTGAACATGCAATAAAAAGCCATGTTATATGCTCTAATTGGTATATCTCAGACACCTTGCCCTTTCATTTTTGCTTTCATTTTTAAAATGCTGCACAGTGGTGGTGTTACTTCTAAGTACCTGGTTAACATAATATCCTTATAATCATTATCAGTACTTCTTTATCCCAGGATGACTATCAACTAGGCTTTTGTGCAAATTAGGTGGCTCTTTGCAAAGGACAGTTAATGAACATCACTGGAGGCCCTAACAAAAGAGTGATTAAATGCTGCTGTTAGTTCTAATGTTGTTTGAAAACATAATTATAAGCCAGTGAGTGTATCTGTTAGATCTTCTACATCATATATTGCTTAACTTTTAATTTCTTTCCATTATCATGTGTTTTCCCTCTTCTCATAGAAAGCTTCAGTTTTTTGTTTTCATTCATGAATTTATTTGGCAAGAGAAAGCATGGACCCCAAATTCCAAAGTGAATAGATTCAAGGTTTCCTCTGATTTAAAAGAAATATAATATTCTGGATGCTCATTTTCCAATGTGTTATTTTAATACATAAAATGTTTGCTATTAGCCTTTTGAATTTCTTGAAGACTTCTATTATAGTTAAACATATGCAATTTTAAAACATTTAAGATGTCATGGGGTACTGGTCCAGTATGAGAGGTCTGCTGGTTTGAGCCATAACGATCACTCCAGATTTTCACATGATCTTCCCCAGTCTTGGATGTGATGACATAAACCTTCCCTTGGCTTATGTCCTGATCCTGTGATTGAACGTGGATTAAACACCAACTACTTCAGGGTAGAAAACTAGTTTCCCATTTACAATTCCCGAAGTAATGGCTGCTTAGCGTTAACTCACCAGCTTTTTTTTGGCCTCGCTTTGCAAACACGTGGATCCCCCGGGCACAACTCACTTTATCAGAACACTCTCCTGGGAGCACAGCAAGTCTTGCTGTCCAGGGCAGTGCTAACTCACATTTGACTTCTACTAGAACAGTTATAGCCAGCGCAGCCTTATCTGGCAACAGTGAACTGACTTGTTTTCATGCTCACTGCACATCGCTTCTTCTTAGCATAAATTGCCTGTCTGAAGGCAAATTATGACTCTATTTTAGTAGAAAATAACCCCTTTGGGCCATGTGGTTCAAGAGTTCACCAGTCATTTGGCAGTACCAACAGGATGCTATCTATGAAGGCTGTTAACAAAGACTGGAATCTTCTCAGTTTGTATCAGGGAAATTGGTCAAAACCAAAGCTTCTGTGAGAGCAGTGCAGTCGGGCTGATACCTCTTCACACCACACAGGCATGTAATTGGCAAAGACATTCCAATTTGCCCTGAACAGTCCCAGTTTATGTCTGCTGTTCTATAAAAGTATTAATAGTTTCCCCATTCACTCTGAAACGTGTCTTGCTTTGGACAGTAGCTCATATAGTCACCTTATGTGGCTTCATATTTCTCAACTTCTGATGTATATGGAGATATAGAGTATCCGCATCTTAGAGACCCAGTAGACACATGTGAGTTAAATAATAATAAATGCAGCTTTGAGGGGATAGAGAGGAATAAAAGTCAAGTAGAGTCAATTCTTTGGAGAGGGGGCTTAATGAGGGGGGAGTCAACTAAAGAGGTGGTATTTGAGCAGTCTCGAAGGAGAATGAAGAGTGAGAGGAGATGGCATTTCAGATGGAACAGTGAAAAAGACTATGTCATCAGGGCAAATGAACAAACATATTCAACTCCCTTTGATACCTCTGGAAAAGTGTTGGAGGCAGCATTAATGTAGATGGAGGCTAGAGAAGGGAGGCTTTGAAGCACAAACCAAGGACTCTGGGCTTCTCTCTACACACAGAGAGGATCAGTAATAAAGTAGAAGTGAAGGCACTAGTGGGGAAGTCATCTGGAGATGACTAGAGGGATGTGGAACAGGACCTTCAAGAATCTCAAGAGACATTTTCATTTGCAAAAAGCCTTGTGACTGAAACTGCTTCAACTAAATTGATTCTATTTGATTTCCTCTACTACCCTGTCTTAGTTTGCTAGGGCTGCTGTAACAAATACAACAGACTGCCTGGTTTAGAACACAGGGACTTATTGTCTCATGTTTTGGAGTCCAAAGTTAAGATATTGGTGTGATCATGCTTTCTTCTGAGCCTGTAGCATTGTGGTCGTAGCTTGGCTGCAATTTCCCATTACATGGGACTCGGTCTCCTCCAAACTCCTCCTCTGGCTAATACTTCCATGTCAAATTTCCTCTCCTTATAAGGATTCTAGTTGTATTGGATTAAGATCTACCCTGACTCCATTTGACCTCATGTCAACAGGAATCAGAGATCCTATTTGCAAATGGGTGCACATCAACAAGAATGGGAGCTCGGACTGGAGGTGTATTTGTGGTGAATGTGACTCAGTCCCCAAGAGCCCCAGTACGATCAGTAAACGTAGGCTTTATTATACCCCTATGTTTCAACAAGGTAACTGATATTCAGAGGCATTAAGTGATTCCCCCAAATCCTGCATTTAGTGGTAAATATGGAGAGAATGGCCTAATCCTTTTCATTGAGTATATGGATGAAGAAGGAATAATCAAAAGTGACTTCAAAGTGCAGAATCTGATCAACTGAGAAATTGAAGTTTCTAGTTGACAGAATTAGAGATGTCAGAAGGCTAAGTTAGTTTATGGAAGAAAATGAGGAGACGGATTGCAAGTATGTCTGGTTTGAGCTCATGGTCACATCACAATTGGAAATCTTCAACAAGCAAACAAAAAAGAGGAGTGGACTAAGGTAAAACTGTCAGGTGAGAGAGTATGGGAACTGTAGGGAAAGTTGAGACCCCTGAGAATATGGGGGGGCCTCCTGGGGAAGAGAAAGTAGACTGGAGTGCTCCAGAGGAAATCTCGGGCACATACAGTGCTCATAAAGCAGGAGAAAGTACACAGGTTGTGGAAGAAGGTGGTGTGCTGGTTTGAACTGTTGTGTACCCCAGAAAAGCCATTTAATCTTTTAATTCTTTAATCCTCATTCAAAATTGTTGGGTGGGATCTTTTTGATTAAGTTGTTCCCATGGAGATGTGTTCCACCAGTTGTGGGTGGAACCTTTTGATTAGGTGGTTTCCGTGGAGGGGTGTCTCCACCCATTCAAGGTGGGGTCGCTACTGCAGTCCTTTAAGAGAAGCCATTTTGGAGTCAACACAGAGAAATACATTTGGCGATGCAGAAAGAAAATGCCCCTGGGAACGGTATTTTTGAAACGAGAAGGCAGGAAAGAAGGTTAGCAGACATCACCATGTGCTTTCCCAGCTGACAGAGAAAACTCGAATGTCATCGGCCCTTTCTTGAGTCAAGGTATCTTTCTTTGAATGCCTTAGTTTGGACATTTTTTATGGCCTTAGAACTGTAAATTTGTAACATGATTAATTCTGTTTATAAAAGCCAACCCATTTCTGATACATTGCATTCCTAGCAGCATTAACAGACTAATACAGATGACATCACAGACATCTAGCAGAGAGAGACTCAAGAATGAAGAGAGAGGCTAGAGTGCCAAGTGCTAGATAGTGATAGACATCAAAACAAGATAAAGGGAAACGAGGGCAACAATCCAATTGGATGAGGAAGAGCTCATTTGTAACCTGGGGTTATGCAGTTTCAAGAGAGAAAATAGGCATTGAATGGCAGGAGGGTGAGAACAGTTTTGTTATGTGAAGGCAGTGAGTTCAGTCAGGTTTACGAGAGAAATACAGTTCTGAGTATACAAATAAAGCATCCTTCTAACAATGAGTGGGGAAATAAGGGACAGAAACCATGAAAGGAGTGTTTTCATGTGCTTTGGAAGTGAGGAAGGAGAAGTTATCTCATAGCAGAGAGACGATTGAGTAGGGAATGCAATGAACCATGCAAGAGAAGAGAATCTTTTTTGTGTGTTTAACTTCAGACAAGAAAGGATGGGTGGATATAAGACATTAGTGAAGAGAAGGGACAGGATTGGCATCTTCTTTTTCAGCAAAAGTGGGTGGTGAGGTACCAGATTGAGAGAGGCAGCATGAAATGAGGTGCTGGTAAACGAATGGATGGAGGTTGAAGTCTTGATGGCAGAGTGTTTTATGAGGACTCATCAAGAGCAGAGCTGCTAATGATGGCTTCCCAGAGCTGCTAATGACAGCTTCTTTCAGAGCATGGTTTGGGGGTGCTGGGCTAACCTGAGTATGGGAATTTTTTCTGTAGTCATTGGGAGTGCTTAGTCTGCGATAGGAAGATCCAGGAACTGAGAGTGGAGGAGCTCAGGGTAGCTTGGAGACAGAGGTGAGAATGAAGCACCTCATCAGGAAGCGTCCCCATGGAGTGGCTTCAGAAGGCTACAGGCTGGCAGGAAGTTCCTCAAGCCTGGTGAGCTGGAGGGGCCACTGGGAGGAAGTACTCCATGATCCAGAGGTCAGAGCAGCAGTACCGTGTGCTGGCCAGATGCTGGAAGCTGTGACTTTGGCAGAGAGCATGTCTTAGAGGAGGCAGGGGCAGTTGTTTCCCTATGGTCCGGGAAGAATGCTCAGGGATAGTGAAATCCTTAAAGAGGCTGCAGGGGACCAGGGTTGGGGCCGACAAGGGAGAAGAAGGTAGTCAAACTATGAGCTGAAGTTCTTTCCAGAGCTGGATGACATCCTGCTGGCAGCAGCAGGATTGCAGTGACAGGGATTTCATGGGTCCTTTGTGCCCCGGGAACCATCCCTGATGCCTCAGTTCAAAATGAGTCCTCTTTATCAGAGACTCATAACTTTGGTGGCCCTTTGTTTTCAGCTGGACGCCTGATTTTATAACAAGTCATCTAATCTTTTGCTCGTGTGTTTTTAGCTTGTACTATTGGTTTGTTCCTGTTCAAACAATTATCTGCAAATATCTTATTATCCCTAAGTAGGCTATAAATGGCTTGAGTTCAGTGCTGTGTTTTCTATCTGGGAGAGTAAACAGTAATTTTTCTTCCATGAATTCCTTCCTCCATGAATGCACTAATGAGCACTCTTACCTGTCGCTCTCAGTTTGTACGCACAGTGACTAATAATGACCTGAAGTCAGTAAAGGAAGAGAGAAAATCAAGAAGACAGGCTGTCACTCAAGAATATGGCTCAGGCCCCTTGGGGCACCAGCTGTAAAATAAGGTCCATCAACTCCCCTTTCCTGAGCACAGTCTGCTCCAGGTGCAGGGACAAGGCAGAGTAGTAGCTAGATTCAGGTGTCAGTTTGGCCAGGTGATGGTGCCCCATTGTTCTGTGGCTGTGGATGTAAATCATCAGCACGTGAATTTCATCAATGGCTGATTACATCGCAGTTGGCTAAGGGGAGTGCCTTCCACAATGAGTGAGGCTTAAAAGGAGAAGTCAGAAGTGAGGGAAACAGCTCAGCACAGCTCAGCTCAGCTCAGCTCAGCTCATTGCTCAGAGCCAGCTCAGACCCAGATGTTTGGAGATGCAGAGAGAAAATGCCCTGGAGAAAGCTATGTGAACTTAAAAGCTAGGAGAGAGACCCAGCAGACATTGCCATGTGACTTCCCACGTGACAGAGAAAGTCAGAGGAATCCCAGCTGCCTTTCCTCTGCAGAACTGTGAATTTGTAATGAAATAAATCCCCTTTATATGAGCCAGTCCACTTCTGATGTACTGCATTCTGTCAACCTCAGGAAACTAAAACAGGTGGTGATTTGTGTTCGAAAATGTTATAGTAATAATAAAACTGTGTATAAAAAGGCTAGTTTACTACCTAGTCTTTTTACCCTGTACTGGAAATTCTAAATATTGGTACTAAAATAGTCCCTAAAAACAATCTGTTACTGATCTAACTTCTAAAGTGTTGAATTACTGTTGGGTTTTATCAACACTATATGTAGATTACGTTCAACCTAGCATCCTTTTATAAATTATCATTTACAAAAATTGTCTTCACAATGGATGTTAACTCAGAGAACTCCCTTTTCTACTTTGTACTGATAGTGGGCTTATCTGCTGGTGTTCATTTAAAGAGTAAGTTCTGAGCATCCAGAAATCTCATACCTGTTTCTGGCCCCACTGGGCCCCTCACCCATGTGGCGCTATACATCCCCATGTTACAACAGTATATTCAAAATGAAGTTGCATGACATAGTGGTTGTGAAGACAAAGGAGCACAGCCTGGGTTATTTCTTTTCTCCAGGTGCAAATCATTCTGCAAACCTTTTGGCGCTCATTCATTTCATGATATCCCTTCACGTGTCTTTTTCGTATCTTTTAAAAAATTACATTCATTAATTCTATGTTCCTTTTTGTACCAAAATATTGATTTTATTTTTAGTTTCTAATATATTTTCACTGGCATGATTATAACCAGGAACTTCAAGAAAAGAAAATGTTCACTGTCTGCCTTTCTTTTCTGGCTATTACTATTCATTTCCTTTCATGATTATTACTGAAAAGAATGTTGTCTTGAAGTGATGGGTGATGTTACTGAGAAAATCCGCTCCAAGCATCAAGTATTGTAGGCACGCCCCCACTGACGTGATCTCAGGAGCTGGCACCTGCCCCCAAGGACCCTGTGATACAGTAGGTGTGTCCAAATACCACCTGTGTGTGGTCTCAGGTCAGCCGCACCTGGGCCAGCATGGGACAGAATGCCAGGAAAGGTCTGAGACAGCCCAGACGAATCTGCAGGTGGGAATCAGGAAAGTTTCTTGGAAGTGATGTGAAATGAAGAGCGGTTCTATAGTTAACAGGGCTGAGGTGGAATTTAGGTCAAGGAAGTGCCCCAGGGAGGTCTTGATTATAGGGACAGCAAAGAGGTGTAGATTTGACAGTGATTCTCAACCCTGCCTAGGCATTGGACTCACCTGAAGAACTTAAAAGAACACATGCCTGGGCTTCACCCTGCCACCCAGAGATTCTGAATCAGTCACTTCATCATCAGTACTCTTTTTTTTTAACTCCCCACGTGACTTTAATCTCAGTCAGGTGTAAGAACCACTGGGAAGTGAAGGAAAGAATGGGCATTAAGTGTTTGAAATGAGTGACAGAGAGACACCTCTTCCCATGCTTATGAGTTTGGACTTAATTTAGTAGCCAATGGAAAAGCATGTAGTCTTTAAGTTAAGAGAATATTCTCTTCTGGGAAATCACAGGAGTGAAATGATGATTCTGTTTGTCACAGTCAGTGGCTATTCTTTGCTTGTATTGGGACCACTTTCATTTTGGTCATGTCTCAGCTGAGGGTCCATTAACTAGTTCTTCAGGATCTTTGAGCTGCAGCTCTAGCCAGAATGCAAGGGTTAAACATAGGCAGGGGAAGGGGCACTTGTAGGACAGTGAGGCGACTTCTCCATGGAAGGGCCGCCAAAAATACGACAAGCTGAAAACATGTAAAAGAACACCCGTGCCTTGCTTCACGCAAGAGTTATGACTTAGAATTCTTATCTATACCAGGAGATAGAAAAATAAATTTGAGTCATTGTTTTTCTGGAAAACGTGCCCTACCAGTCGTGAAGCAAAGTGGCACAGCTACAAACAACAATAGTTTATTTTAATTAGATTGCCTGTCCACAGGCCAGGGCCCAAAGCCATTTTGTTTTCCTACAGAGAAGGCTGCCAAATCCAATACATAACACACAGATAAATCTGAATTGCAAATAAACAATGAGTAATTTTTAAAATATATGTATATATTTCATGGGAAGTAATTATACTAAAAAATTACTCATTCTTTATTTGAAAGTCAAATTTAACTGGAGTCCTGCATATTTATTTGCTCAATCTGAACACTCTACCTTCAGAGCCTTAAAACTTAAGACTGAAGAATCATTTGACACAAAATAAGGAGCATAGAGAAGACTCTGTATTTAGAAGTGTGAAAACAGAAAGAAACTCCCTTCCCTGGGACACCCAACTTTTATCAAAGCTAAATTTGAAAGGTTTACCCAACAGTACTAAAGAGCATTCAGTAACCACAAAGCTGCACCAAGGCAAAAGTAGATCCAAAGTTCAATATTTTTTCTTCCACTCGGTTTTGTAGTACTTTGCTGTTTGAAGACCCCTAAGGGGGTCTCAAGGGGTAGTGGGCTGCAGCAGCACATCACCTGGGAACATCACCTCTTAGGGAGGCAGGTTCAGGCATCCCCCAGCCTCCTGATCCCAGGCCCCTTGCACTGGAAGCACAGAAAAATGTGGGAAACAAGAGTCCATTCTTCAGAATCCAAACCATCCTCTTGCTCAGGGCTCTGGGAGGCCTGAGACCACACTTAAAGGAAACCTAGTCTGTGCAAGTCTGTTTGAGCTTCTGAGTAAAACTGCATTAGAAGAAAGGGTCTATGTCTTAAAACAAAATGACAGTTTGGAAAACAATAATCTAGTCCCAGAGCAAGCTGAGTAACAGAGAAGATAAGTAAGCTCAAGCCCTATGCAGGGAAGTTTCGCATCCACGATACTGGCCAGACCCCCTCACTCAAGATAGAGTGGATAGAGCCTCTTTTCACTCTATCCAAAATCCTGGAAATTTCAAATCAACTGCTTTTCAAGGACCAGCATCCATTGCAGGTGTCTTCTAGCTGGTCCTTGAATCTCAAAGGAGCCCCTCTTTTCCACACTCATGCTACAATCTTTCTATCAAGGACCCGTCTCACCCATAAAAAGCACTGTCTGTTTCACAGTCTGAGTTCGTGTACACAGCTATCTGAGGGTGCCTGCTGGTTTGTTTGTAGATATTTCCACTAATGGTCTTACCATGGGCCATCAAGACACTTCTGGACAGCTGTTCAATTAATGGCACTGAAGGCACAATTAGGGAGGTTACCTGCTATGCATCCCACCTTGGCATTGATGTATCGATGTGAACATTTTCTTTTGAATGTGATTAACCACATAAATAATTCCCAGGATGAGCTTAGAGATCAGCTGTGCATCGCACCCAGGAACGTTTTAAGGCATTACATCCTGAATCTCTGTTGTGAATTAACATGTCAGCCTGGTTTGCATTTTTCAATTTGCAGCATGCATCCTGCTCTGTTAGCAAGTGACCCTGTAGCTTCTATCAGGTTTGAAAACAATTTGAATTAGCCATTCTAAAATGAACACATTTAAAAAAAATGTGTTCATTACACATTGAACAATGTGTAATTTGTTACAATGAACACATTGTAAAAAAAAATGGAAAACAAGATCACATGTTTAAAACCCTGTGTGACATTTATTTCATCATAAATTTTAAATATTATTGTGGCAAATGAACTTTCTTCTAAGTTCATTTAAGTTCTGAGTTCATTGGGGAAGGTCTAAGCCTTGAGAAAGTAGGCTGGCTTGTGCTCAGGCATGCTCGCAAGTCTGCGAGGGAGCTGAGCATGAGGCTCAGGTTCTGAGACCTCTCCCCATGCCCACCCCATCCATCCGGCATGTGGCTCAAATTCTAGACCCAACATTAAGGAGCTTCCTATGAGAATAAAGAACCGGTCCTTCCATTGAAGCCATAGACTTCCCGTTAGTTTTATTTATAAGGAAATCTCTGGGTAACTGCAGATTGACATTGAATAAGTGATTTCAGTTAGGATTAATTTATTGAGATTTTCCTAAATGTAGGAATTCTAAAACTTAGTGGAAGGAAGCAGGAGGGACAATGATGAGATGAGCATAGCACGGACAGATTTTTAAACATTATTTTCTTCTTCACAACTTTACAGCAATTATCCAGGCAAGTAGGTCCAAGAACCCTAGAATTTTAGAGGATAAAGCCTACAGTATAATTTTAGAGATGGGGAAAGTGAGGCCCACAGAAACCATGGGTTTATGCACAGTCATCTAATTATTTTGTGAGATGGGACTCTGTGGTCTATTCCTCCATGAAAGCATTCTGGACAAAAAGCAGAGTTGGGTAAAAGCTGTTTACCCTTTGTTATGCATTTTTAGGGCTAAGATTGAGATATCAAACAATTGTAAAAAAAAAAAAAATGGAAAACAAGATCACATGTTTAAAACCCTGTATGTGTGACATTTATTTCGTCATAAATTTTAAATATTATTGTGGCAAATGAACTTTCTTCTAATCAAGTCAAAACTTATAGGAGTATATATAAAATTTCCATTCAGCACAAATAAAGTAGGAGCCTTGGATAATTTTGTATCTGGGGATGTGGTAGATTGCATTATGCACCCTAATCTAGATGCATTCTTAATGTTTGTCCACATGCCTGTGGGTGTGAACCCTTGAATGTAGGGCCTTTCAAATTGTTATTTAGTTAAGGTGCAGTCCACCTGGATGAGGGTGGGCCTTAATCAGGGTCACTGAGTCCTTTTATAAGCAGAAGAAATTCAGACATAGTCAAAGAAAGCCACGTGGAGAAGCCAGAAGCCAGCAGAACCCAGGAGAGGACATCACCAAGTGGCACCAGGCAGGGACACAAGCCAAGGCACTCCAAGGACCTCAGGCAGCCAGCCCCAGAAAGTTGCAGGTCCTGGGGAGACATATTGCTTGGCTGATACCTCAATTTTGGACTGGTCTTAGGTTCAATATCCTGAGCCAATAAATTCCCATTGTTGAAGCCAAGCCAAAGTGCACTTTTCATGGCTACAGGCAAACCAAGACCCTGAGCCATGGCTGTGCCAATTTATTTTCTGCATCTTTAGAAATGCTTATTTAAGACCTTTCTAAAACCTTCCTGCATGGTATTTTCCTCACCTTCCCAGGCCAAACTGAAAATCCCTTCCCCCTGATGTTTCTTCTTCTCACATGGGCCAGACCTTAAGGTCCAAACTTTCTTCAGTCAACCACCCTTCAGCACCACGGCCAGCACCATATTGTCCTCTCAGTTGTTTATTCCTTTTTACCCAAGGATTTGTCTTCTGACAGTTTACAAAAGAACTAATCTGAGATAAGCCTATCAGTCTATAACAAAGATATTCATTGTAACATTATTTATATTGGCAAAAGAAATTGGAAACGACCTATATCAAATTGACTACATGGATTGTGATTTAGCTATAAATAGTCTACTCTACAGACATTTAAAATAATGTTGTAGAGTAGAAGGACAGTTAACAATATTTTTTACAGTAGGAAGTCAAGTGGGATAATAGTTCAGAAGACAGTATGTTCAATGAGTTCATGTTTATAGACGTGCATATGAAAGACCCAGCTTTTAAACCAAATAGTTTAAACAAATTTGTTAGAGGGGCAGAAATTCTAATGATCTTAAATTTTATTGTGTATTTCTATATTTTTTTCTACAACGAGTCATAAAAAGTCAAGAGAAAATATCTTTATGACTGTATAGCTAATTTTAAAAATAACCTTTATTGTGTTAACAGAGGCAGATTCATTGCCCAGCATTTTGTGCTTTCTGTTTTGAGGACTCTGTGATGGACCCCCAAAGCATAGATAAATGGAAGCAATAATGCTGTGCCTTTTTCACCTAAGACAGGCAATTATTAACTTCTTAATAGAATACTGAAGTTGATAGCAATGTTGTATTTTTATTTTCATTTTGTTTTTATTATGCCTTTTTTTATTAAGTAAAAAAAATTAACTAACACAATGTTTAGAAATCATTCCATTCTACATATGCAATCAGTAATTCTTAATATCATCACATAGATGTATGATCATCATTTCTTAGTACATTTGCATCGATTTAGGAAAAGAACAAGAAAAACAACAGAAAAAGATATAGAATGATAATATAGAGAAAAAAATAAAAATAATAAAAATTAAAAATAAGAAAATATATAAAAAAGAAAAAAAGGAAAAAGAAAAAAACAAAAAACAAACAAACAAAAAAACTATAGCTCAGATGCAGCTTCATTCAGTGTTTTAACATAGTTACATTACAATTAAGTAGTATTGTGCTGTCCATTTTTGAGTTTTTGTATCTAGTCCTGTTGCACAGTCTGTATCCCTTCAGCTCCAATTACCCATTATCTTACCCTGTTTCTAACTCCTGATGGTCTCTGTTACCAATGACATATTCCAAGTTTATTCTCGAACGTCGGTTCACATCAGTGGGACTATACAGTATTTGTCTTTTAGTTTTTGACTAGACTCACTCAGCATGATGTTCTTTAGGTCCATCCATGTTATTACATGCTTCATAAGTTTATCCTGCCTTAAAGCTGCATAATATTCCATCGTATGTATATACCAAAGTTTGTTTAGCCACTCATCTGTTGATGGACATTTTGGCTGTTTCCATCTCTTTGCAATTGTAAATAATGCTGCTATAAACATTGGTGTACAAATGTCCGTTTGTGTCATTGCCCTTGAGTCCTTTGAGTAGATACCTAGCAATGGTATTGCTGGGTTGTCTGGCAATTCTATATTCAGTTTTTTGAGGAACCGCCAAACTGCCTTCCACAGTGGTTGCACCATTTGACATTCCCACCAACAGTGGATAAGTGTGCATCTCTCTTCGCATCCTCTAGCACTTGTCATTTTCTGTTTTGTTAATAATGGCCATTCTGGTGGGTGTGAGATGATATCTCATTGTGGTTTTGATTTGCATTTCTCTAATGGCCAGGGACATTGAGTATCTCTTCATGTGCCTTTTGGCCATTTGTATTTTCTCTTCTGAGAGGTG
Organism: Tamandua tetradactyla; assembly: GCF_023851605.1. Lineage (NCBI taxonomy): Eukaryota > Metazoa > Chordata > Mammalia > Pilosa > Myrmecophagidae > Tamandua > Tamandua tetradactyla. The sequence continues at coordinate 230,286,287 of NC_135327.1, read as the reverse complement.
TCTGTTCAAGTCTTTTTCCCATTTTGTAATTGGGTTGGCTGTCTTTTTGTTGTTGAGTTGAACAATCTCTTTATAAATTCTGGATACTAGACCTTTATCTGATATGTCGTTTCCAAATATTGTCTCCCATTGTGTAGGCTGTCTTTCTACTTTCTTGATGAAGTTCTTTGATGCACAGAAGTGTTTCATTTTGAGGAGTTCCCATTTATTTATTTCTTCAGTGCTCTTGCTTTAGGTTTAAGGTCCATAAAACTGTCTGCAATTGTAAGTTTCATAAGATATCTCCCTATATTTTCCTCTAACTGTTTTATGGTCTTAGACCTAATGTTTAGATCTTTGATCCATTTTGAGTTAACTTTTGTATAGGGTGTGAGATACGGGTCCTCTTTCATTCTTTTGCATATGGATATCCAGTTCTCTAGGCACCATTTATTGAAGAGACTGTTCTGTCCCAGGTGAGTTGGCTTGACTGCCTTATCAAAGATCAAATGTCCATAGATGAGAGGGTCTATATCTGAGCACTCTATTCGATTCCATTGGTCGATATATCTATCTTTATGCCAATACCATGCTGTATTGACCACTGTGGCTTCATAATATGCCTTAAAGTTTGGCAGCGTGAGAACTCCAGCTTCGTTTTTTTTCCTCAAGACACTTTTAGCAATTCAGGGCACCCTGCCCTTCCAGATAAATTTGCTTATTGGTTTTTCTATTTCTGAAAAATAAGTTGTTGGGATTTTGATTGGTATTGCATTGAATCTGTAAATCAATTTAGGTAGGATTGACATCTTAACTATATTTAGTCTTCCAATCCATGAGCATGGTATGCCCTTCCATCTATTTAGGTCTTCTGTGATTTCTTTTAACAGTTTTTTGTAGTTTTCTTTGTATAGGTTTTTTGTCTCTTTAGTTAAATTTATTCCTAGATATTTTATTCTTTTAGTTGCAATTGTAAATGGAATTCATTTCTTGATTTCCCCCTCAACTTGTTCATTGCTAGTGTATAGAAATGCTACAGATTTTTGAATGTTGATCTTGTAACCTGCTACTTTGCTGTACTCATTTATTAGCTCTAGTAGTTTTGTTGTGGATTTTTCTGGGTTTTCGACGTATAGTATCATATCGTCTGCAAACAGTGATAGTTTTACTTCTTCCTTTCTAATTTTGATGCCTTGTATTTCTTTTTCTTGTCTAATTTCTCTGGCTAGAACCTCCAACACAATGCTGAATAATAGTGGTGATAATAGACATCCTTGTCTTGTTCCTGATCTTAGGGGGAAAGTTTTCAATTTTTCCCCATTGAGGACGATATTAGCTGTGGGTTTTTCATATATTCCCTCTATCATTTTAAGAAAGTTCCCTTGTATTCCTATCTTTTGAAGTGTTTTCAACAGGAAAGGATGTTGAATCTTGTCAAATGCCTTCTCTGCATCAATTGAAATGATCATGTGATTTTTCTGCTTTGATTTGTTGATATGGTATATTACATTAATTGATTTTCTTATGTTGAACCATCCTTGCATACCTGGGATGAATCCCACTTGGTCATGATGTATAATTCTTTTAATGTGTTGTTGGATTCGATTTGCTAGAATTTTGTTGAGGATTTTTGCATCTATATTCATTAGAGAGATTGGTCTGTAGTTTTCTTTTTTTGTGATATCTTTGCCTGGTTTTGGTATGAGGGTGATGTTGGCTTTATAGAATGAATTAGGTAGCTTTCCCTCCACTTCGATTTTTTTGAAGAGTTTGAGGAGAGTTGGTACTAATTCTTTCTGGCATGTTTGGTAGAATTCACATGTGAAGCCGTCTGGTCCTGGACTTTTCTTTTTGGGAAGCTTTTGAATGACTGATTCAATTTCTTTACTTGTGATTGGTTTGTTGAGGTCATCTATTTCTTCTTGAGTCAAAGTTGGTTGTTCATGCCTTTCCAGGAAACCGTCCATTTCATCTAAATTGTTGTATTTATTAGCGTAAAGTTGTTCATAGTATCCTGTTATTACCTCCTTTATTTCTGTGAGGTCAGTGGTTATGTCTCCTCTTCCATTTCTGATCTTATTTATTTGCATCCTCTCTCTTCTTCTTTTTGTCAATCTTGCTAAGGACCCATCAATCTTATTGATTTTCTCATAGAACCAACTTCTGGTCTTATTGGTTTTCTCTATTGTTTTCATGTTTTCAATTTCATTTATTTCTGCTCTAATCTTTGTTATTTCTTTCCTTTTGCTTGCTTTGGGGTTAGTTTGCTGTTCTTTCTCCAGTTCTTCCAAGTGGACAGTTAATTCCTGCATTTTTGCCTTTTCTTCTTTTCTGATAAAGGCATTTAGGGCAATAAATTTCCCTCTTAACACTGCCTTTGCTGTGTCCCATAAGTTTTGATATGTTGTGTTTTCATTTTCATTCGCCTCGAGATATTTACGGATTTCTCTTGCAATTTCTTCCTTGACCCACTCGTTGTTTAAGAGTGTGTTGTTGAGCCTCCACGTATTTGTGAATTTTCTGGCACTCCGCCTATTATTGATTTCCAATTTCATTCCTTTATGATCTGAGAAAGTGTTGTGTATGATTTCAATCTTTTTGAATTTGTTAAGACTTGCTTTGTGACCCAGCATATGGTCTATCTTTGAGAATGATCCATGAGCACTTGAGAAAAAGGTGTATCCTGCTGTTGTGGGATGTAATGTCCTATAAATGTCTGTTAAGTCTAGCTCATTTATTGTAATATTCAAATTCTCTATTTCTTTATTGATCCTCTGTCTAGATGTTCTGTCCATTGATGAGAATGGTGAATTGAAGTCTCCAACTATTATGGTATATGTGTCTATTTCCCTTTTCAGTGATTGCAGTGTATTCCTCACATATTTTGGGGCATTCTGGTTCGGTGCATAAATATTTATGATTGTTATGTCTTCTTGTTTAATTGTTGCTTTTATTAGTAGATAGTGTCCTTCTTTGTCGCTTTTAACTGTTTTACATTTGAAGTCTAATTTGTTGGATATTAGTATAGCTACTCCTGCTCTTTTCTGGTTGTTATTTGCATGAAATATCTTTTCCCAACCTTTCACTTTCAACCTATGTTTATCTTTGGGTCTAAGATGTGTTTCCAGTAGACAGCATATCAAAGGATCCTGTTTTTTAATCCATTCTGCCAGTCTATGTCTTTTGATTGGGGAATTCAATCCATTGACATTTAGTGTTATTACTGCTTGGATAATATTTTCCTCTACCATTTTGCCTTTTGTATTATATATATCATATCTGATTTTCCTTCTTTCTACACTCTTCTACATACCTCTCTTTTCTGTCTTTTCGTATCTGACTCTAGTGCCCCCTTTAGTATTTCTTGCAGAGCTGGTCTCTTGGTCACAAATTCTCTCAGTGACTTTTTGTCTGAGAACGTTTTAATTTCTCCCTCATTTTTGAAGGACAATTTTGCTGGATATAGAAGTCTTGGTTGGCAATTTTTCTCTTTTAGTAAGTTAAATATATCATCCCACTGTCTTCTAGCTTCCATGGTTTCTGCTGAGAAATCTACACATAGTCTTATTGGGTTTCCCTTGTATGTGATGGATTGTTTTTCTCTTGCTGCTTTCAAGATCCTCTCTTTCTCTTTGACCTCTGACATTCTAACAAGTAAGTGTCTTGGAGAACGCCTATTTGGGTCTATTCTCTTTTGGGTGCACTGCACTTCTTGGATCTGTAATTTTAGGTCTTTCATAAGAGTTGGGAAATTTTCAGTGATAATTTCTTCCATTAGTTTTTCTCCTCCTTTTCCCTTCTCTTCTCCTTCTGGGACACCCACAACACGTATATTTGTGCGCTTCATATTGTCATTCAGTTCCCTGATCCCCTGTTCAAATTTTTCCATTCTTTTCCCTATAGTTTCTGTTTCTTTTTGGAATTCAGATGTTCCATCCTCCAGTTCACTAATTCTAGCCTCTGTCTCTTTAAATCTACCATTGTAGGTATCCATTGTTTTTTCCAGCTTTTCTACTTTGTCCTTCAATCCCATAAGTTCTGTGATTTGTTTTTTCAGACTTTCTATTTCTTCTTTTTGTTCAGCCCATGTCTTCTTCATGTCCTCCCTCAATTTATTGATTTGGTTTTTGAACAGGTTTTCCATTTTTGTTCGTATATTCAGCATTAGTTGTCTCAGCTCCTGTATCTCATTTGAACTATTGGTTTGTTCCTTTGACTGAGCCATATCTTCAATTTTACTGGCGTGATCCGTTATTTTTTGCTGGCGTCTGGGCATTTAATCAGATTTCCCTGGGTGTGGGACCCAGCAGGTTGAAAGATTTTCCTGTGAAATCTCTGGGCTCTGTTTTTCTTATCCTGCCCAGTATGTGGCGCTCATCTGTCTGCGGGTCCCACCAGGAAAAGATGCTGTGGCTCCTTTAACTTTGGAAGACTCTCGCTGTGGGGGAGGATCACCAGCCGAAGCGGCTTGTGGGAGTGCCAATCCAAATCTCCCAGCCGGCCCGGGAATCCGCGCGTGGGCGGGGGCGCCGGCCGCCGCAGCTTGAGGGGAACGCCTGTCCAAATTTCCCAGCTGGCCCGGGAAGGAGGGAGGGAGGGGCTCCAGCCGCCAGCCACCACATCCTGGGGAAGCGCGCACCCCTCGGGGATCTCACCACAGTGGATTCTCCCAGCCGGTTCAGCCGTTCCAGAATGGGGTACGCTGTCTTTTTGGTCTCTGTCATGGCTCCAGGAGCTGTTCTGTACCGTTTCTGTTTCTTTAGTAGCTGTTCTGGAGGAGGAACTAAGACCCGCGCGTCTTACTAAGCCACCATCTTCTCCGGAATATGCCTCTCGCCTCCGCCACGGGCTGCAGCCTCTGACCACCTCGCGCTCCGGGACTCATCCGCAATGTTGTATTTTTAAGACTGAATGAAAAATAAAACCATGTTCACACATTTTGGATGAGTTCTAAATACTTTAGGCACGCCATAATCTACACGAACCATTGGATTTTGTGTACTAATCTCTATGTTTACAGACATAAGATGACAAAACTGAGACCATATAGGAGAGTGGCAGGAAGTAACTTTAGGAATAGGAATATCTCACTTTCTGTCTTGGTTCTGCCATTTGCTGGCTTTACAGGTTTGTGTAAATATAAATGATTGAATTTACACCCATATTAGATGAGTCTAAATCACCTAGTTCAAAGCATGGGATATAACGAAGAGCTTAATAAAATATAACTTCCGCAAGCATCATCAACACCATCATCACCTGCCCTCCTTTGAATGAAATGGGGTCATGTGCTGGGCTTGTTCACGGAGCTAGTTCTCCGGCTGCATTTGCACCTGGACCCACACACCAGGGGGACCTTCAATAGGGGAGATTCGGAGCAAAGAGTTGGTGATGCCGCTTGGCTCAGAGAAAGAGCCAGGGCAGTGGTGGCTGCAGAGAACCCTGAGACAAAGTCACCGAGGCCAGAGAGTGGAGGGGATAAGTAGTGAGTGCTGAGTCACCCAACGTCCTATCAGCCTTTTCCTGCCGGTGGGAGTGACCACGGGGTCCAGCTCCCTGGAGGAGCCGGGGTGAACATTGCTTCACAGATGAGGATTCTCTGTCCCAACAACAGACACATTGTTTCATTATTTAATCCTCTCCACATCTTAACTTCTTTTGGAAAATAGGGATCATTTGGTTTCACCTACCTGGTGGGACTTAATTAGCTAATAAATATACGGCGTTCTGACCACAGAACCTGATATAAACAGTGCGTGATCGTGTGAGTGGCAGAGTATAAATACCTTGATTGGGAGTTTTCTGCTACTCATCCTGCCGCATGTGAAAAGTTCTTCCCCAGCCATTATTCATGCATGGGCTGTGCTGTAGAACTGGTGAATCTACAAAGCTGCCAAATGCCGGGATAGCTGCACTGATATTTAACCTTTTTCACATTAAAATTCTTTAGGTAGAACTAAACTTCCTGTGATATTTATCGCCTTATTTACCCCAAATTGTAGGCGCTTTGATAAATGGAATAATCTTTTCCACGTCACTGCAGCTGTGAAATGCAGCTTGGTGTCTTCTGTAGCTGTAACCTAATAATTCACTTCAGCACTTGTATTTGTAAATCACAGAAGGTGTGTTGGATGGAAGTGGGGCTGTGGAGCAAGGCCTTTGTTTTTTGGATACAGAGAAGCTGCCTTTTGGGACTGGTGTCTCCACGTGAAATTTTCCATACCAGTCCCTGCACTGCCCACCCCCTGACAATGCCCTCAGGTTTCAAAGCAGGAAGTCTGTTATAGTCAAGCACAGAAACTCAAATATGGAATAATGGAGTTAATAAATACATAAGTAATTAACTAAATAATTTAATAAATTGTTTAAAAACAAATTATACTTTATTATAAATTTATTATTTAGTACTTTATTATTAAAATATTAAATACATTCTTTAATAAATAAATATCTTAATAAATTATTAAGATAGTATGATATTTTATTTAGTTTATTTGGTCGGAAGAAGTCTACAGCTAATCTGAAGGCCACTTCTAGGAGCAGTGCAGAGTCTTATGGCCTTATATTCTTGAATGAATTAATCAGTAAAGTGAAGTCATATCTTTCTTGACTTGCACGGAAGAGAGAGTGTGAGACGTGAGAGGACTTGCTCTCTTTCTCTGGTTCCCCGGGGACAATGATGGGCAGACACTGCTGCGTGGACCTGGCCTTGGGGTGCTCTCCCTTCCCCCGGGCAGTGATGGAAAGTGGCCTGTCGCCTGGCAGGCACGAACAGTTGTCTCTGTTTTCTGGGGCGGCTGTAACAAAGCACCCCAATTGGGTGGCTGCAGACAGCAGAAAGGGGCTGCCTCACACCTCTGGGGGCCAGAGGTGAGAAGTGAAGACGCCAGGAGGCCGAGGGGGTAGCTCTTCTTCGCCCCTTCCAGCTGCAGGGTTTGGGGGTGTCCTTGGGCATCTGGCTGCTGGACACCTGGTTCCAGGCTTCTCCTCGAGCCTTGTCTATGGGCCCCGATGTCCATCTTCTTAGGAAGGCACCAGTCCCATTCACCCTAATCCAGGTTGGCCTCACCTTTACTGATCACATCTTCAAACACCGTATCTCAAAATAGAGTCCCGTTCACTGGGCTGGGCTGAGGACTTTTGGGGGAGCCAGTTCAACCCTTAACAAAAGGGCCACATTAGCGATGTCCGCACAGGGCCTTGAAGGCACATGGAGGGGACACTTCTCCCCGCTGCGGTGGTAATAAAGGATCATACAATGTTGGTGATTCAATTCAGACGTAACCCCAAATAGTTGGCAAGTCTCCTTTCCTGTGATCTGATCAGCCGATGCTGATGGCTTTTGCATTTTCTGTTGCAGCGGCGCCCGAGCAGGTGGCCTGCCATGAAGTTTCGGAGAGGCTCGGGGTACCCGGCTTACGCTGAAGTGGAGCCTGTGGGCGAGAAAGAAGGCTTCATTGTCTCCGAGCAGTGCTAGAAAAGTCCCAGTCCGGAGCCGCGCTGGGCTGGCCTACAGGTGTTAAGACTCAAAGGTTGCCTACACTTTCAAGACAAACACACACACACACACACATACACACACACACAAAGGAGACTTCCGCTGCTGTAGCCTGAAGGAGACGAGATTTCCGAACAAGCCCCGCCCAGGAAGGGTACAAGAGAAAACACACTCAAGCAGGACCTACCCTATCACACTGAACATAGAATTCCTTAGTGGAACGAAATCTATAGTTCACTCAGAACATCTCCGTGGATTTATCAGAAGTGTGGCAAGATGTCAATGCTGTCGGCTTAGGTGCAGGGTTGTGTAGGGATCGAGAAAATAATAATAAAGCTTTAGTTCACAAGGGGTCAGCACCTCTGGTCAGATGTTCTTCTCTGATGTTGCAAAGTTACCTGTCTGCTGAAGCTTAAGCCCTTTCACTCAAAAAAAGCAAGGATGAACATTTTAAGATTGCTGATAAAACTGTTGATGCAGGAGCACACACACACACAAAAGAGATTTTCTATCTTTTCAGAACAGACATGTGGCCAAGGAACTTTGTTTTACTGGCCGAGATCTGCCTGTTTCAACAAGGTCACTAATTTACACAATGAATCTTTTATCTGTACAGGAGTGTCGCACTCTGCCCACTTCTTCCTTGGTGATGAAAACCCTTTTCCATGAGCTATGACAGAATTTCCAAACTTCTGGCTAAGTGGTAGGAAAAAAGGGAGTGGCGAGGGAGACTTTCCATTCTCCTGCCTCGGAATAAAACATCTGATTTGTTTTAAGAAGCTTTGTCTCCTTTTCCCATCTGTGAGGTCACTTAAGGGCCACAGTGGTTCCTAGCTGAAGGAAACAAAAGGAAGCACTAGGAAGAGTCCCTGAATCATTTTTGAAGCAAAAGTGTTAAGGGATTTTAAACATATGTGTATTTTTGGTCATTTTAGTACTGAAGGCCCATTTTATTGTTTATTGCTATCAAAGCCATTCCGTTGCAGCACACACCCATATGATAAGAAAGAATGTTTCAGAACCCTGCTGAATCAGACAGCAATTTTCTTTAAAGCACATAGTAGTTACATAAATATATATATATAAATATATTTTGTTTATAACTAACACAAGGCAGGCTCTTGTGACTGAGTGCATTTTGCATCAAGACAAAACAAATGCAGGATGCATTGCTGCATACTTCCATAGAGTTGTAAAATAATCCTTAATATTAGAATATTTTTATGTTTCTTGGCAAAAGCAGTTCAATTAGTGGTGCAAACCATTCTCTTGCCTTGCAGCCGCTCTTCCATCCCTGCCAACCTCTTCCTTCCCTGCCAAAATAAAGCGAATGCAAAACACACCTCCAATGCATCTGCCATTTGCTCTGTTGTGATCACAACCTAGATTTTGAGCCTCCCCAGGTGTGAAAAAACGAAAGGCGTGGCTGGAAGAGAAAGGCAAAGTTTAATGCATACCGAGCGCCTACATTTCCACTCAGGTGTTGTGTGTTTCATTTCATCAGAGCTGAACCTACCAAAACTTTTACATTCTGTGCCAAAGAGCCGCTGGTCCTTGTAATGTACAGTGCTTGCCATTTGCAGATTCAAACACAGGCAGCGGAAGGGCCTGGAAGCAGCGCTTTCCTCCCAGCTTAGCATCTGAGCACAATGAACACTGTCACTTCACTCGCATACTATCATGCTGTGTGTTCACACTGTCTCAAGTAAGCCAGTGCTGTTTCTACCATATATATTTTGCTTAACATTTTAAAGTATCTGGTGAGGGTGGTAGCTTTTTTCCTATCTAGTTAACGAGAAAAGAAGGTGATTGAAGGACGTGATGGCAATCTCTCTGCTGTAACTATGCTCACTTTCTGTGAAATATCCTGACTTATTCCTTGAGGAGTCCTTTTAGTGGACTTGCCAAAGCAACTGGTGCAACTAGCATCCTGCAGATACCTTGAGGGACATGTAGATGGCTTTCTTGGAGGATCTGGAGATGCTGCTTATCCTAGCTTCTCTGTTGGAACAGCCGCAGATTGGCAATTACATACATCCTGCCTGGATGTTCCTTCCACAGTGCTTTTAAGCAGCACTGTTATCCTTATACATGCAGGGTTCATCTTCCATGTTCAAATCGAAAGGACTGGCAATTCTGTGAAAAAATATAAAGTCCTCTGAATTGTTCAGTTAACTGAAGCAGTGGGTATTAGAGAAAGTGTTTTGGAAATAAAAGGACTGTGCTGCTAAAAGTTTAGGAAAAGTTCCAAACAGAACAAGGAATCAAAGACAGTGGGAAGCATCTGTATGTTGGATGTGAATCTTTTATTAGTAGGAGGAAAAGCATTGGTCAAATTCCTTTCTTTCACAAAACTTTCCTTTTCTCTTATGCTTCCAGTCCATTCGTTGTGCCCTTGATGGCACAGGCAGGCAAAACACAAAGTTTCTGGAAATTCAGAACGGACATTGATGCATTCGACTTTAAATGCATTACATATTAGGGAGGGTGCATGTGTATATGACTTAATGTACTATGAAACCCTCGGACGCAGTCATCCTGGTAGAGAGGGAAGAGCAATAAAAAATTTTAAAGATAGCAAAGTTCTTTAGAAATCAGATAATGGGTGACTCGGAGAAAGCTAATTATTTCATCTTAATTAATTGTAAAGAAATTCAGTGAGTAGGTAAAGTTATTAAAAGTCAATATAAATACTTTAAACTGTCCAAATGACACTGACCACGTTGCTGGTTTATTTAGGAAGGATTTGGACTTCGACATTGTCTACCAAATAGAACACTAAAGATAAACGATAATGTACAATTTACACCCAATGATTATTTTTTGTTGGCGAAACCTGGGGCATTTGCTAGTCTCGCAAGTGACTGCCAAGGTGGTTGCCACTAACCACAGGTGGTTCCTTAATTTAAATTAATTAAAACTAAAAAAATTCAGCTCCTCAGCCATCCCACCCTCACCCCGAGCCCTGGACCCAGCATGTGACTGGGGCACATTCGGGCGCGACATGGGAAGTCCTATTGGGCAGGGTTGCAGAGGGCTTTCCTTTTAATTCTCTCTCCTTGAAGAAGGAAGAGATGGAGGAAAGAGAAGATCTGGTAGTTCTGGGCACATTTAAGCAATTTTCTTAAACTGAGAAAGGCAGCATGCAGGAATGACAAGAATTAGTCGTTGATGTCAGTTTTCACAGAATGCTCTCTTTGGAAAAATCACTTTGACCTCCATGAGACTCAATTTGCAATTTTAAAAAATAAAAATAATTTTTGTCCTGTCTTCCTTGTGGGATTATTGTGCAAGCGGATTGAATGTACAGATGTGTAAAGACTTCAAAAACCCGATTTGATGTAACCATCGTAAAGCACACCCACTGCTTCAGGACCAGCCCAAATTTGCATTCAGAGAAAGAATAGTCCATCAACCCAAAGCCAATCATAGATGATCAAATCAATGAATTTCTCGAGAAAATGTGAGAGGTGAATGCATTCAAAACACATAACAAGATTGCCAAAATTTCTTTTTTCCCTGTGTCTCCCCTTAATATTTCCTCCATGTGACTGATGTGATAGGCTTTCCTCTCTGCCAGGCCACAGCTGCCCGGGAGTCCCTTCTACCAACCCCGTTATTCACGGTCCAGGCACTTAGCCCCTAGGAGCTTCTCATTTCCAGTTTATTCTCTAGTGCACAGAGAGGCCTGGGAGCCGACCAGCAGGCTTCCCTTTTAGAAGGAAATACCTCGAACACGAATGATTGCACAATATTTATTTTATGCCTTTTACACAAATGTAAGGTGCTGTTACATTGAAATATAAAAATTAGTTGAACTTCAATTTAGATGTAAAAGTTTACAAATGTAGGCTTTATAAAAGGAATAAAATTAAATTATGCTAGGATTCAAATAGATTTTCTCAGACGTGTAATTTATCACTTTTTGATAAAAATGCTTTTATTTCCTCATGGAGGGGTATAAACAAGGAGATGTCTCTCATTTCCTATTGTCCATTTGAATTTTTGCCAGGATCTATGCTTTAGTTCAGAACACTTCTGTTCCATATAAAAAATTAATGCTTCAATAAGACTAGTGAAAGATAGGTCTTGAGGTTAAGATTTTTTCCTCCTGTGACGTGTTATCTTGCCTTGAATTCCTTTAGGCATTTTCCAGGTGTTATGATACAGCAGGCTTTAGTGATCCTAAAATCTGGCTCGCTTTTCCTCTCAGGCCAGGCTCACAGAGGCATTGCATCCAAACTCTTCATTTTACAGATGAGAAAACCGAGATCCAATTCAAATTTTTCCATCGTTTTTGTCATTTGCTGTTTTGAGTGTTTGAAATCAGTTACCCTGTCCTCTAGTTTGCTTATTCTTTCTTCTGTCTCTTCAGGTCTGCTATTCTGTGCCTCTAGTATGTTTTTTATTTGGCCCACAGAATCTTTAATCTCTGAGACATCTACTATTTTTCTATTTATTCTTTCAAATTCCTCTTTATGCTCTTCTACTGTCTTCTTGAGTTCTTCAAACACGGTATTGCAAGGAGGATCAATATCATTCTATCAAATTTCCAACTCTGGTTTTCCATTCCAGTTAGGGAACTATCGAGTGAATGACTAAGCATGTTTCTGAAATGCTGTCCATCATCACACTTCTGTGCTGTTTGCTCTTTTTTTTTTTTTTTTTAAAGGAAAGACAGAGAGAAGGAAGGAAGGAAGAAAGGGAAACATCTTTAAACATTTTCTTGTTTTATTGTATTCTGTTTCTCCGTTTTTGTTACATGGGCTGGGGCCGGGAATCGAACCAAGGTCCTCCGGCATAGCAGGCAAGCACTTTGCCCGCTGAGCCACCGCGGCCCGCCCCGCTGTTTGCTCTTTAAATGACCTGCTCATTTCATTTATGAGCAGAAAAGTTAATCAGCCAAAGCTGTTCCAGACCCGGGAGAGCTGTACAGTTCCCTTACAACCCTACTGACCAGATGCAATGCATCACGATTTACTTTCTTGCACCAATCTCTCTCTTGTGGCTTTTTTGAATTATCAACATTCATTGCTTTAAGGAATTCCAGACACAGCTATGTGTTGAAGGAGCATTTGCACTTGCGGTGTTATGGTTGTTATGTCATTGTTTCAGGCTATCTCACCTTATCTCAGCCTAGGCACAATTGACCCAATAATTTTTGGGGAGAGGAAGCTGAACACTGTGGGAGGTTTGGCAGGATCCCTGGCTTCTGGCAATGACCTACCAATAGCACCCCCACCAATTGTGACAACTCAGCATGTCTGTAGCATTGCCAGATGTCCCTTGGGATGGGAAGGCAAATATCCCTGATTGCCACCACTGGTTTATCCAGTGAGTGAAATGTACCAGGAGTCACAAAAGAATGTTTCTCTTTTCATTGTTGTGTAACATTCATCACAGATAGGATCTTATTTACAACAAGACTTGGAACCATAAATATCATTAGAAGGGACTGCAAAGGTCACTGGGTCAACCACAACCCAACATTGCCCTTATCAGTGGCTCAGTTTGTGATGTTTTTAACTGTTTTAAAAGAGGGAAAGATAGGTTATTCCTGGAATCTTGAGAATTGAGGTGTTCATAGCGAGAGAGAAGGCTATTGGGTCAGTCAACCTTGGGTTGTAATTGCTACTGCAGTGACTTTTGCAGTGTGGGGTTGAAGTCCTAAGTCAGCTGGGGAAGTTTCTTGTGGTCATTTCGCAGGCATCTTGTTCCTTGGTCTTTACCTTCAAAGTGTGCTTAGAAGGCAAAACTTGTAATGCCTCATTTTAAGTATACCTAGATGAGCTTCTTATGTCTGCTTTCAGTTTTTAAAAATGTCCTTGTTGCCTTCATTGGAATATTCTCTTCCAAATACTCCCTTCCAATAGCAGGTGAGAGTGGTTTTTATTGTCCCCCTCTTTCTGTTTTTTGGGAGGGGGGTTGAGGGACTTTGACCCAAGTAATTGAAAATTGGAAATGTCAGAGTTGGGGTATTTCAGTCCATCAAGCCAAAGTCCCCTACTCATTTGCTGTGCCTTTTCTCAGTTTTTCTTTAGGATCAGTGATTTCTGAGGGATAACTCAGAATCTGACCGGTTTGTATTTGTGTATGTTCTACACCAAGTGGAAAACTTGGTGACGTTTTTCCAAGACAGACCCAAAAGAATGTCCCCAGAAATAGCAACCAAACCCCCAACTGGAACACCAGGCTTCCCTTTACTGCTTTGCTGAAACACCAGCCCAGAGCTTGAACATATTCATAGTTCTTTTCTAGAAGTTGCTTATGTGATACACAGTTGACAGCCTTCACCAAAGTTCTAGGATATTGATGAGTGACCTGGAGTTAGATTTTATAAGACAATCATGGAAATCAGAAAACTCCAACCTGAAAGACTCACAAACATGTATATAGTTTTCTACTCTCCCACTGCCATGTCAAACAATATGATGTCACTTTACAGTTTAAATTCAGTCTCCTAGTTTCAACATAAATTGTAACACATTTCACTAACCATTGCCTGAATTACATGCTCTTAAAGCATCCAGCGTTCACTGCTTTCCCAAGGATTATTGCTACAAGATGACAGTTATAAAATAAAATTGTGTAACTTCCTTCAATCAGTTTACCACAATAAGTTTATGGAATTTTCAATAATATATTTATTATGAATGACCAAATCATGTCTGGGGGAATAAAATTCTCAAAACTTGTTACTATAAGTAAGTTTAAATCCAGGGTTAAGGGCTGGGGAAAAAAATGAAAATCATGTATTGGTACTCATCTTTTTCTAATTTCTACAAGATTTATTAGCATTTGAAGGTTACTCCTAAAAAGCCCTCTCCTAATGGAATAAAGTAAAAAAAATTTGACTTGGCTGACAGTGATATTCCTTTTTATTAAGGTTGAAAAGTATCAGCAGCATTTCTCTTTCCCTCTAGATTGTTGATTTTTAACAACATCCTCTCTTTTCCCCAACATCGCAAAAATATATATTTGTGACCAAATAACATTTACTGCTCATGCAGCTGTCACCCATTGTGCCTATCAAATATACAGCATAAAACTAATTCTGAAAGTTTGCTGTGTGGAAGGACGTTCAAAGACATAAGAAGTGGGTGAATAGGGCTGTTCACAGAGCAAAGTAAAGATCTGAATGTACTTTCAAGCAAGGTTCTCAACTCTTCAGAGCAACGTGCAAATAAAAATTCAGCAAGAGAGAATTTTGTTGTGTGGCCCAGCGAGAGAGCATGCACGCGTTGACACACTGTGCTAAGAGACCCATGACATACAGAAAGCAAAGGATGTCCCCAGTTAGTCTAAAATTCAGCCGCCCTCCACCTGTGCCTCATCTTTGCCACCAGGCCCAAAGTCATCATGTCACCCATCTCCACGGAGGTGGGTTGGTTATGGTAAGAGAATAGCCAGAAAGATTTGCTGCTCCTCGTCTTTCTCCAGTGGCAGGGCCATGTTCTTTGGTTTTCCTCAACCAGAGACGACGAGCAAGCCAACCACACACGGGCAGTTACATGGAAATGACCACAGGTGTCCTGAGGAAAGATTAAGGAAGAGAACTTCCATTCAGTGGCCCAGACTCAAGTATTGTCTGGACATGGCAGTGAAGCGTACACAGCCACGGAAAGGTGGTTTGCACATAAACATACTCAGTGTTATTTTTATAGCAGGAAAATTAAAAATTCCAGGCCGCTGTGCCCTCCACCAGGATAGGCTTTTCTGCAAAGACCGTTGAGTGGGATCAGCGCTTCCCTTGCTAAGAAATGTCAAAGTCATCTTGGGGAACTTAATGACGTCTCTTGATGCAGGCATCTGTGTGCACTGTAACGGGGCCTCGAGCCCCCCCAGGAGACAAGGTCTTTTCATTGGTAGATAATAGCAAATCTCTCCCCCGCCTGCGTGAGGGCATTTGAACAGAGCCTGGAAAGGACATTACTTTTCAAGGACAAAGCAACAGTAGTCCTTTTTTCCTGCCAGCTGGGATCGTGGGAAATTCAGAGGCCGGGAACGCACTGCTCCTCTGGTAAGCCTGCGTGGAGTCATTTGGGAGGGGGGTGGGAGTGGGTGTGAAGGAGGAGCAGCCAGCACTTGGAGTGGCGGTATTCTGTGCCAGTTGCACACTCGGAGAATTGTCAGTGCATTCCTGAGACTCAGGGAGCGATGCTGGCGACCTGCGTTAGAATCACAGAGACCTGGAGCCAATGAAGGACACGGCTTCCAGGTAGAGGCTGGTTTTGCAGATGTTTTCCAAAACCTCATTGGAAACAGGACTTGCAACCCCAAGTGTTTTGTTTTTTTTTTTGGTGGGGGGGGTGCATGGTCCGGGAATCAAACCTGGGGCTCCCGCATGAAAGACGAGCATCTACCACTGAACCACCCGTGCACCCTGCAACTCTGAGCACTCTGAGATTACTCTAGTCATCTGGGCACCATTCTATTTTCTCTGCCGTGCCAGTGAGAACATCCTGTTCCAAGGCTGCATTCTTCCACGACCAAACAAGACACATACTTCCCAGTGACCCTTTACTTTCCATACCTGGTCCTGCAAATTTAAAACCATTGCACCTGGATTTGCACGGATGCTGTCTGATAGCAAGCAAGGGGTGGCTTTTTTTGGAGTCATCTGATGAAGTTCAGCAACACAGATGCTGCACACTCTTGCGATGGTCCTCATTATTTTTATCTTAAGATGAGTTATCTGCCTGGATGTATTTCATCCCAGCCCATTGATTTGCCATCTCTTTTACCTGGGGATTGTTATGATTGCAATAACTCATTAATGCTTTCCTCACACAGCTTCTTAAGTCAAGTTTTTCTACTAGTATTTCAGTTCTGCTTACAGTATGTGGGAAATCTATTTTATTTTCTTCCTAATAGTAATTGTATAAGAAATCCTGTACACTGACTGCCACGGTGGCACAATTTACCTTCACAGGTCTGGAAATGGGTGATGACTAGATGTCACCTAGTTTCTCTCTGTGGTTGCTATTTTCAGAATTAGATCATGTCTGCTCACTTTCAGCTGGAATCAATACATTTGGGATTTTAGAAGGGGCAGAAGGGGGCG
This sequence comes from Tamandua tetradactyla, assembly GCF_023851605.1. Classification (NCBI taxonomy): domain Eukaryota; kingdom Metazoa; phylum Chordata; class Mammalia; order Pilosa; family Myrmecophagidae; genus Tamandua; species Tamandua tetradactyla. The sequence continues at coordinate 230,269,746 of NC_135327.1, read as the reverse complement.
ATTTGTCTAATACTGCTGTCATACCTGATGGCATAGTAAAAACAATAAATAATCATTGTGTTTTAATTTCTTAAACGTGTGTCCCCTTGTCTTTCAAAATATTTTTTTCCTCTTCACTGTTAGTTCTCAAACTATTGCGCCTCTTGTGGAATAAACCTACCGTGCAGCTTCCAGAGTCCCAAGGCTCATGACACCATAGAAAAGGCTGTTGCTTCCCGATCTGCCCAGTGAGGGGGCACGTGGCCACAAGAGGAAGCCATAGTGAAGGAAGGACCCAGTGTGTCCTGAGGGCATCAGGGCAGAAGCTGAGTTCAACCCAAGCCCCTGGGGCCAGGAGTGGGCCAGGATTCGACAGGTGGGATTTTAGCTGCTGGCTAAAGATGAGTCAAGATGCTTCCGTACAGTCCTTCCTTCCTAAGCAGACCTGCTCTATGAACTCCCAGGATTTTCCACAGAAGGCACTGAAGGTCTCTGTTATCCCATCTTCTGTTCCCAAACTGGGAACGATGGTACCAGTTCCTCAGCCCTTTGAACGTGAGCCTCAGCTGGTCAACGTAGCACAGGTGTGGGGAAGTGGCTGAATTCCAGATGCCGGAATGTCCTTACCCACCATTCTCAGGCCACCTCTGAGAAGCACAGAGCAGACCCCACCTGGCCTGGGCAAGGAAGTCCACTCCAGGCGGTACCTGGCGCTACAATTCAAAGGGGAGCTTTTCAATCTCAACTGTACTCATGAAACTTTGATACCAGGTAGTAAATTCAGAACCCCAATTTTAAATGTGTGTGACTCTTTATCATGCCGAAGAGGAAATATAACTCATGCCAGTCGTGCAGCTTGCCCTAAAAGAGAAAAACATCAAAATCATTAAAACATGTGCTTTAAAAAATAATTTTAATGTAGGTTGTTCCTTTAAATAATGCAGTAGAAATAAGCCTGGAGGCTATTTCAAGGGAAGAAGAACTGCTAATGGCAGTCACACACTGTTTAAACGTGCTGCAGATGTGCACCTAGAGGTCTGGAGAGCAGACCCATGAGTCCTCTATTCCAAACCGCTACCTGAGAACCTGAGCCTTTGGACATGCAGTCGGGGATTTCCCCCTCCCCCCTCAGTTTATTTTAACAAATAAAGTAGGCTATTTTGTTTGCTTGACTTCAGGGTCACAAAACACACAGGACAAGGTTCTTGCTTTCGGTTGGCCAAGCGCTGGGGGGACAATTAAAAGGACAAGGCAGATAAAAGGCTCTAGGCCCCATGGTAGAAAGTTACTGGACGGGGCTCAGAGGATGGAGTTAGCCCTAGATGGGGGGTGAATTAGTCCTAGATTGCAGGGTCAAGCAAATAAAGTCTGTGAACTGAGCTTTTCAGGTGACTTGGCATCCCCCAAGCAAGGGTGGGCCATAAGCAAATGGACACGGATGGACAAACCAGAGCAGCGGGAGTCAGAAGACGGTTATGCCAGGAAGGCTGGAGGGTTGGAGGAGCTGGAGAGAACAGGTCCTTGAGGACACTCGTAGGACTTCAGGGTTTATCTTCAAATCGATAGGTGGGCTGGAAATCTCTGAATCCAGGGGGCATGAGAATCCAGTCGGTGGCTTAGGAAGACTGCCAGCTGGGCAGTAGGAAGGGTGGGTTGCAGGGGAGATGGCCAGGAGACCTTCTAGAGCCAACTGCTCTTGTGGGCTTCTGCCCCATGCCTACTGTTCCTTCTTGGGTCTCAGATCTTATCCTCCCCACAAACAACCCTCGCCTGGTAAACCCCAAGACCAGCAGTGTGGGAGAGTCTCCATTACCCTTGCAGCCACTCCTTCCAGCGAAATATACCTGTCCTTTCCCCTGGGTCACAGCACAACCTAACTCGAAGGACTCTGTGTGAAATCAGCAGGATCTCCCCAGGTTCATCGATATCTCCAAGCTCCTGATTTCCTTTGTTCATCCCTAAAAAAGCCCAAGGCAATCTGGACAACCAAGGCTTCCTGAGTTGAAGTCAGTTTCCAGCCATGGTGATAAGTCAGAAACATGGAACAGGGCAGCATTTTTTCCCTTGTCATTATGGACTTAATCATTAGTTAAATAATTTGGATTTAAGTGTGAGGTCTGGCCTCAGCAGTGAATGATTCAATGACTCTTGCTTTGTTTTTTGTTTTTGTTTTTTTTAGTATTAGTTCTTAACCCACAGGGTCAGAATAAATGAACTAGTAAATGTTCACTCAGGAGAATTTATTGTTATTACAAAGTTCAACAAGTTTAAATGAAAAAAGTCATTGTTAAGGTCAAAATGGATTCAAATTCCAATGAGGTTCAAGACCTTGGACCTATTCTAATTCCAGGGAAGGGCAGACCCAGTGGGGACATAACTAATGTCAGAGTCTACAGAAACCAAAGACCAGGAACTCGGGTTTGAGGCAGTCCACAGTGAGTGGATTTGATGGGTGCATGCAAACTGTGCCCAGATAACCTGAGAGCAACATGGAAGAGAAGCTACGAAGAAGGGAACATTCCACCCAAAGAGGAGGCAGGCTGGCACCAGTAGCCCTGGCTCTGCATTTAGATGTCAGGTCTTGCAGTTTAAGAGCATCTGCCATGAGGATGGGCTAAGGGAGCCTTCCTGCTAGCACAGCTCACAGGGAGGAGGACCCCCGAGGCTTATCACCCTCCAGCTGCCTCACCTATCCAAGGCTGGAGTCCATCCTGCAGCTTTACGTAGCCAAGGGTACACATGGCAGCACAGAAGTGGGGGCAGGGTGGAACAGTTCACTGAGCAACCCTGCCTCAGCTAGATGCTGACTTCCCTGCCCTGGGAGAGGGGATTTAAGAGCTGTTATCCACATACCCATTTCTTCAAGTCTAAATCTAGGTCAATCATACATTCTGGAAATTTCTAAATTGGGTCAAGGAGAGAAAACAATGAGCGTCCCATAGCGTTTACAACACTAGCACACACCACCTCCAGCTTCGCCTAATCATTCATTCATTATGTCCTCTGTGAGTCATTAAAACTTTGGAGACACACAGACGTATTTGGCCTTCCCCAGTAAATACTCTAGAAGGCCAACGTGCCTTGATAAATGCTAATTGACCCCTTTTTATTGTGCATCACTCTAAAGCAGCAGAAAACATTACTGGGAGCTTTGAAGTTCTACCAGAAAGCCTCCTGACATTTTTATGGTGAACTTTACAAGCATTTGAGGTTGCACAATAGCACTAGGATATTTTTTCCCCAGATTTCTTTGTACGATTGCAATTTATTTTTTACAAAAGGAGCCCATAGTGTTGTGGGCCTTGAGAGAACGTGAAGCAAGTTTCTTCTGCTGGAGTTTGGCTGTAAGCCTACAGCATGAGCTGTATAAATTATTCTGAATACCTTTCGACCTTGCATCTTCTTTCCTTCTAGAAAATTTTATATCTGCACCAGGATGCCTGTAAGTGAGACAGTGAACAAACAAGACCACATCAAAAAAGAGAAATAGCAGCTTGCTAGAAACCAAGCATCCCTTTTGTAAAATGGTGTCATGTGGAATTTAATTAGATGTCACTTTCTGGAGGAAACCTTTCATTCTTCTCTGAACAAGACCAGATCCTAGCAGGTGAAACCGCGGCAGGGCAAATGAGAAAGGAGCATTGCTGTTAGGGAGGAAAGCTGAAACGAGAGCTCTTATTACGCAATAAATTCTGGCAGAGGGTGTGAGTGGAGCTGGGAGCAGATCTGTGTAGGTTTGCCATTGTCTGCTTTGTGACCTGATGTGAAGATTTATTGAAATGGAGAGGGAGTGGGTGGGAGTTCATTTACTCAGACAGATTGCAGCAGTCAGTGGGATTTCCTTGACATAAAACCGCAACCCATAGCTGCCTACAGTCCGGCTCCGAGGTGGCTGCATTTTACTCTCCTGATAAGTGTCAAACCAGAACCCCTGTATCATAAAATGCTTACCAAGGCACGCCTGTCTCCTTGCTTTCCTAGCTGGGTTTCCTGAGACAAGTTTCCCTGTGTCAACAATGTGTAACCCTCCAGCCATTCCATATCTACAGATGCAGTGACAACTATTACCAGCTCTGTGACATGGCCCAACAGAACCTCTGCAAGCTTCAGCTCTTCATCTAAAAAATAAGGATTAAAATGGTTCCTGCTGACGAAGATTGCTGGGGCAAATAAATGACTTAAAATAGTTAGCTTCGTATTAGGCTGTTAACACTCAACAGAAGCTAGCTCCACCATCACCCACGGAGGCTGCGCTGATTTTGGCAGCAAAAATGCTCTTAGTCCTTAGGAAGATGCTTTGCCGACAGAAATCAGAGAGGAACAATTGGCTGGAAGAACAGATGGGAAGGCAAGCTGCTTTCCTTAGAGTCATCCTAGCACTCCACCTGGAGAGCCTTTCCCTCCGCTATCTCGACCTTCTCCACCATCTCTCTCACTTCTGTTATCTTTTTCCCATTCGAAAAGATTCACAAGAGGGAAAGAGAGGGAACATTAGACCAAGCAATGAAAAATAAAAGCTCACATGGCAAGACACAACAAGAATCTATATAGTAAGGCCAGAGAGCAGAATGAAGATTTAAAGAGATATCTGTTTTTTCTGTCTTTACTCATTTATTAATTTATTTATGGTCTTATGGAAATAAACAATAATGTTTCTGAGTTTTATCTTAAAAAATGATTTTCATGGCCCATGTTTAATTTTCCTGTTTGCAAAATGAGGAAAACATTTTCAATGTGTCCCAAAGTAGTTTAAAATAAAACTTATAAGGCATGCAAACAGGAGAGCCTCGTGAGCTGGTGCCCTCACCGCATCCCCGGGCCACCCCACCACCTCTGGGTGACGGGGCCTCTTGCTTTGCAACGACATGGGTTTTTCTGCAAGAGGGCTCGACCAGGCAGGGAACCACTCAGAACGGCAGCCTCTCTGCCACAGGACAGCAGGCTGCCCAGGCACAGCCAACCCAACACATCTGCCTGCAGGCCCTCTAACATAAGAGCTGGATTTTGGTTGTCATTTGTTTTATTTTGAAGATTCATTCAATGGCTGTTTGCTGATTACCTTCCGAGAGCCAAGTCCTGTTTTGCATGCTGGAAATTTGGCAATTTATTTATTCAACAAACACTTACAGAGTGTTTTCCTTGGGCCAGGCTTTGTTCTAATCACTGGACAAATATTAAATATATAATCTTGTCATGAACCCTCTGAGCCAGGTGCCTTGCTGGGAAGAGGAAGAGAGGGACTTGGTGGCTTCACCACAGACCCAGGGACACCCAGCAAGTAAGCGGCAGAGACCAGACTCAACCCTCCTACACTAGGTTCCTTTAGGACAAAACAATGAAGAAAAAGGACCCAAAAAATGCCTTTTTGTCTTTATGTTCAGTGTGGCAAGACAGACAATAGGACAAATCTTGAAGTCATGCCCACATCTGACACGTCAGAAAGCAGTACCAGGGAGAAAAGAAACCAGAGTGGGGAGGTGAGGAATGTCAGAGGAGTTGATTTCGAATTTTAATCAATGATCAGGGAAGTAAGCATTTAGAAATTGACCTGGAGGAGCTCAGCGTTGAGAAGAAAGGAGCAGCAAGTTCAAGGCTCCCTGGAAGCGCTGCTCCTGGAATGATCGAGAAACAGAAGAGCATGGGCGTGTGCCAGTAAAGAGTGAGTGAGGGGAGAGTTTCAGATGCAAAGAGGGAAACACGAGGCCAAGGGTGACGCTGAGTGAGGCAGGCACCGCGGAGGGCTCTGAGCAGGAGTCAGGATGTCCGAGCTGCTGGCCGGACAGTGTGGGGCAGGGACACCGGGGAGGCCTCTCTGGGCACGGCCCAGGGCAGGAGGAGAGAAGAACCCTCTTCGGAAGGACGACCACCAGGCAGGGAGGTGCCCTGCAGAGCAGCCTGAGTCTGGAAGACGGACTTACCTCCACTTGGAGGAGAACAGCTGCCGCACAGAGCCATTGGCTCTGACTTCAGGACCCCCATTAGGATGTGCTGCGTTTGAAATGTCTCGTTTTAGACATTTAAGTGAAGATGTTGGACAGAAAAATGGATTTATGAGTCTGAAGTTCAAGAGAGATGTCTGGACTGGAGAAATCAATTTGGGAGTGTTGGACAAAAATGTGGCATTGGAAGCTGGTGAGGTCATCCAGGAAGCAAGTGCAGAGAAAGAAAATATGGGGTCTCGTGCCTGAACCGTGGGGTGTTCTGACACGAAGAAGTCGAGGCACTGAGGGAGACAGCTAAGGAGAGAGGAAAACAGACAGTGGGACAGGAAGAAAAGCAGCTGAGTAAGGGGTGGGCAGAGGGTTTTAAGAATGAAGAAATGTTCAAAATCACTGATTATCAAATATACATATTTAAATGACAGCAAGATGCTATTTTGACCATCAAAGTTAGGAAGTAGCTCAAAAGCAGACACTTTCAGTTGCCCCAAGGGTGTAGTGGCATGGTTGCACCAATTTACATCATAATTGCCAGAGTAAACTGCATTTAACTTTCCAGAAGGCTATTTAACAATATATAAAAGAACTTCATATTATATGATGTCAATATACTTAAATTTGGCTTTTTTCTTCTAGGAGTCTCCCCTAAAGAAATAAACAGAAGCTTAGATAAGGTTTGCTATAAAAGACGTTCTGTGCAGGGTTGTTTGTGTAAATGAACAATAGGGAAAATACTGAAATTTTGAGAAAGAAGAATTGATCAATAAATTATGCATTTAATACAAAGAAGATATTGTAGCCTAGAAAATGATGATTCAAAAAATGTATTTGATGACATGTGAAAGTATTCATGACATTGCCTTCCTTGAAGAAAACAAAATAATGCCCTTTTCCATAGTAAGAATAAAACTAATAGTGATCATTTATGAAACACCTGCTTTATGCAAGGCACTGTGCTAAATGACTTGTATACATTGCTACCTATTCTGTAAAGTGGATTTAAAATTATCTCCATTTACACATGAGAAAATAGAGGATAAACAGGTTAATTGACTTGACCATATTTCGTTTGATTACATTAACACATTTGGAAACTGAAGAACACAAACACACAGAGAGAGAAAATTGAGGACTGTCCTAGAAGTTCTTATCTATGTAGAATTAGCTTCAGTTCCCTATGACGGAGATGTAGAGCAAAGTTTTTCTCAAAAGGGGCAACTACAAATACAAGGAAGTAAGCACTGCTTTCCTCCTTTCTATTTTTAATTTTTAGTTGATTTCATAATTCTAACTACTCACCTATAAAGATAAAGATGGCTTTAGAAAGCCACGGGACTGTCAGACTTTTTTTTTCTTCTTTTGCTCCTTTGGTAGCTGGGCTGATAAGTTAGGGCGCAAGAGGATGAAGGAGCTAAACATTCTTGGATAATTAATTTCCAAGAAAACCAGGGTTAACGGGATCATTCGTACCTTCCTCCTGTGGTCCACGTTATCCAAATGGATTCGCGCAGAGCCTTGGGCGACTCCCCCCTCCCTGCGGCCCCTGCATCATGGCAGTTGGGGCATCTGGCATCAAGGTGTCTTCATTAATGCAGAAAAGAGCTGGCGAGAACCTTCTGTGTGCTGGACACGCTAGGGGCCCCTGGGGGCGGGCTGAGGCAGTGGGAGGATCTGATTGAATCTCGAATCCCAAGTCAGAGCTTCTGTTCGGGTCGAGCTCACCATGTTGAGGAAAAGGGAAGCAAGTCGCACACACATGCAATACAATTATGAGCAGGGGCACAGACGAAGGCCTGAGGAAAGGACTGTAGAAGCCAAGCTGGAAAAGTAGGTGAAGGCAGAAAGCTTCACAGAGAAAATGGCACTGACATGGGCCCCTAAGGGTTATTAGCCAAGAAAAGAGGAAAATACTCCAAGCAGAGAACAGCAACAAAGAGAATATGCAACAAAGTAGAACCAAGAGCCAGGGTTTGTAGGAAAAGCAGGTAGTCAGTGTGGCTAAGAGGAACGGGCAATCAAAAATAAGGCCAGAAGGGCGGGCCTCGGTGGTTCAGTGGCAGAGTTCTTGCCTGCCACGCCAGAGACCCGGGTTCAACTCTCGGTGCCTTCCCCTGCAAAAAAATAAATAAATAAAAATAAATCTAAAATACATGGTTGAAGTTATTAAACATTATTAAATGCACTTTTATGTCTGTCAGTCAGGGAGCCTCTATGAGCTTTTCTATGGGGAAATATCGCCCAAGCCATTGCACCTGCGTGACTCCATGCATAGCCGGGGGAACAGTACGGCAGCCAGGGGAACAGAATCACCTGCCGGCTATGTAGCCTCAGGCAAGATGCTTAACATCCTTGTGTTTCATAAAAACTCACAATAATAATAGTGCATACCTGATAGAATGTTGGACAATTAAGTCCTGTAATAAATATAAAGTACTTAGAACAAGGACCTGTATATAGAAAGTACCCAGTAGATGTTAGGTATTATTATAAGCATTCTGAAATCTGCAGCAGTGAACTATTGCTGCATAACAAACCGCCCTTAAATTTGGTAGCTTAGAACAACCATTTACTGAGATCATGATTCTGACGGTCAGCAATTTAGTCTGGACTCAGTTGGGTGGTGTTTCTGGCTAGGCTGTTCTCAACAGGGTTTGCTTGTATGTCCAAAGTCAACTGCCTTTTGTGGTCTCCCAACTCTCAGCAGGCTAGACAAGGCAAAGTTGTAGGAAATAGAGCTTAGGCCCACAAGCATCCATAGACCTGGCTTGGAGATGGCACACTACCTCTTCTTCCACACTCTGTGGATGACAGCAAGTCCCAAAGACAGCTCAGATTCAAGGGAACGGAAAAGAGACTCCCACACTTATTTAGTTAGCATAACAATAAAGTCATATTGCAAATAACACAGATACAGGAAAAAGTGAAGGATAGAGTCCTTTTTTGTAATCTATCACAAGGTCTCCTGCTGAAGACAAAGTTCTAGACTGGTGATATTGATGATGGAATCATCAGCTATCAGAGAATGGTAATAGAGTTCTGAAGTGGATAATTTCATTAAAAGAGAAAAAATAAGAAGATTCAGGGCAGAACTTTCATGAACATCAATTATGAACACTGGCCAGAGGTGGCACGTGCACAGTGGAAACTGAGGAATGACGTGAGAGATGTACAACTGGGCCTTGGAGAGTATAGACTGCTGAGGAGAGGAAAAAAATAAGATGAAGAGGTAAACTTGGGATGTAGCAACAACCTCAATGATTTCGCTAAGAGTTCAAGTCTGTTTTTAGTGAACTGGGGAGCAAGTTCCCAAGGAAGGGTCATATGTGCCTTTCAACCTGATGGTCAGCTGTTTGGTGGTTGCAGAGAGGAAGCAGGTCACACTGCACCTGGAGGAAGATGTGGGCTCCAGGAAGGGATTGTTTTATATACTTGTTGGTTTTTTTTAACTTCTTATTTATTTAGGATGGGGCAATTTAAGCACACTCATATGCTGATTAATATGGAGTGAGGAGAGAGTTGAAGTTTGAAACCCCAGGAAAGGGGAGATAATATGCTAAGTCAGATCCCGAAGGAGGCAGAAGGAAATGCAATGGAGAAGACATGAGGGAACTGAGGACAAAAATGAAGGTGAGTGATCTGATTTGGTGGCAGGAGGCTCTGAGCTTCTGTTTTCTCTGGCAAGTTGAGAGAGCATAGTCTAAGACAGAGAGGTAAAGTTGAAGGTTTAAGAAGTAAGCAGACCAGCTGTGGTGGGCAAAGGAGCGGATGCAGACCAAGTCCCCTAGAAAGATGGCCACCCCCTGGGATACTCCCCACGAGCCTCCATGGTGCATGGACATACGGACATGTGGCCACATGAGGCCACATGATTTTCTCTACCAGAACTGAGAGATCAGGGGTACTCAGGGGTAGAGAACTGGACTGTTCCAGAGTTGGGATTGTTGTCCAGTAATATGGGAAATGGACCAGGGATAACTGTGGTGATAAGACTGTAAGCAGAGCTAAAATGAGAGGAAAAAAAAGTGAGGGTGGAAGAGTATAAAGATGGATGGCAACTGTAAGAAGGAAACAGAGAAGGGAGGAGTTACATTTCTCATTTCTTATAGAATGCAAATACAACAAGGGAAACTGGACGGCATCTTTGGAAGGAAAGGGAGCTGTGGTCAGTGAGAAGGAAGATGTTTTCCAATAGGAAGGAGTCCCAAGTCACTAGAAGACCAAGACTGCAGGTGAAAAAGGGGTGAGGCAGGTAGAGGAGGGGGTCTCTGAAGGTTGGGGGGCTGAGAACCAAGCACATTGAGTGGGTGGCTCATGCAATGAAATCTCAGAGGACATCAGCCTGGCAGCGGAAGGGACAAGGCATCCTCTGCTAAAACCTCTCATGTTTGGGCAGTGGGGCAGGGCTTAAGGAGCAATGAGGGTGCCTGGAGGAGAGGACAGCTGGCCCTGAGTCCCCAAAGAAAGGGATGCATGAGCCCTCTGCTAACTATGTGAGTACCTGGTTCTGTGCCCAGTGCAACACCTGTGCTTCTCTAGGGCTTCTTTTTCTTAAAAGATGTTTTCCTGTGGTTATGGAAAATCTGTCTCTATTCATCCTTAACACATTAGCATTGGAAAGTATTTCTTCAAAGAAAAAAAATGTTCCAGGAAGTGGAAATTGTACGACACTTGAGCTTTCCCACCCCCCCACCCCCCACATCTCCAGGATTTATTGTTTTGTGTGTTCACTGGTTTTTCACTATTCTCTCAGGAATGTCTCAAAATTTGACTGCTGTTGGACTAAATTATAATTCAATCAAATCACATCTAAAATGCACCCTAATTCTTTTTATATTAAAACCGAACGTACAAAAACCTCTCTATTCACATTTTAGTTTTAAAAAGACAAAATTAATTATTCATAGTGAAGCACGTACTTAGCCCACACATTTCGGAATATTTTAGAGATGCATGTGCTCTTTGTAGCTGCCTCCTCTGAATGAAGCCAAAGCCTCAAACCACAAAACAGTTCTAAAAATCATCTGCTTGCTTAGAAGAGGCGATGGCTCCATTGTCTTTTAGGTATGGTGAAATAATTTAGACTAGGGCTCTGGTTATATTTCCATTTTTTCCGTTCTATGTTCAGCCTGAGTTATCTTAAATCTACAGACCTCTAGCTCAGAGTTGCCTTCCTATTTTACAGCTACCAAGACAGCCATGAAAGAACATTTCATTAGACGTCAGCCTCATGTACCTTTTTTCTTCAACCTTCTGAAGAATTTGGTGGCCATCGTGCACTTATTTCTCTTTTGATTTTACTCCGTGCTACACTTTGTTTTAAAATTCCCAACCAATAGATTTAAAGTATCTTTAGGAAGACAGAGGCAGATTCCTGAGCCGTCTGCCTTCTCTGCCAGGGCATGGGAGGGCTTCCAAGGAAGGAGAGCCCATCTGAGGAAGTGGGTCAAGCTGGCCAGAGGGATTATCTCAAGGAAAGTTCAGCCCCGGAAGCAAACATCTTCAGCTCAAGGGTGGGCCAGGCTCTTTGGGAAGTGATTTGTGACCTAATTTGAGATTGTTGTTTAGGATCCCATCCCAACACCTAGTTTATTCCCTCCTGGCTGATAGCATCAACAGCTGTGTCCTGTAGGGAGGAAAACTCCAGCACCTGGGAGGACCTACATAGCTATAGATTTATTAATCAAATGCAGAGATAGTCAATCATTTTCCAGTTAAAACTTTGCTCACGTGCAAGCTTCCTGTTACTACTGAAAAGAGAAAGCCAACACTAACCTGGCATACCACAGCTATTAACATGTTCATTTCTTTCCCCCAATGAGGTCAATGAATTAGGGAATTATGGGGAAAATTAGTCCCATGAAATAGTCTGCAGAAAACATAGATTCTGGGGTCTATAAGTATAGGAAATTGCTGGGTCACGGGGGCAGGCTCACCCTGGGAGTTCCAGAACCGAGGGAACAGATGATCTGGCCTCATCTTTTCTTAGTTGTGAGACTTGGGCAAACTGCTCATGCCTCCCATGTTTCTTATAGGGAAAATGGGGACAGTAGTAGCTTTTACTCTGTATGTTTCTTATGAGGTGCTTATGGCGGTGCCTGCCATGTAAAACACACTAAGAGCTTGCTAAGTAACTGAGAGCTCTGGGAAATTGTGCAGAGGCCCCCAAACTTTATTTGGCCATGGAAACCCAGCTCCACACAAACACACCCTACTCCTACTCCCCATAATGACATTTTCTGGGTCCTCTTTAGAAATTCTTCCATAGAAGGAAAGTTCATTGATTCCGCACTTAAAGATTGAAATTTAATGATTAGATGGAAAGATGGTGGCCTGGGGAATTGTAGGGTTTAGTCTGTCTTCCAGGGCAGCTAATAAATAGCCAGGGACTGTCTGGAGCAACCGATTGTGGGATTCGGAGACCAGACACACACCGTACACCAGCCAGGAATGAGTAGAAATGAAATCACAGCGAAGACACTGTGAGAAAACCCTCCATACTGTAGAGGCTGCTGTAGAAGCGAGGGCCCATCCCCACCACTGGCACGGCAGGCTGACGTGGAGGCATTCCCAGGTGGAAAACACAAGCCCAGTCTCCTAGTAGCAAAGAAGGGGAACTCAGCCAGGCGCCAATTGAGGATTTGATTTATGAATTCAGATTGCTGTGCTCCAGCACAGACAAATTGACAATGCAATCAAGAAAGTGGGAATTCTATTTCAGCCCCACCCCCAGCAAGGAAGAAACAGGGCAGGTGAAAAAAAATTGGAGGTTTCCAGAGGGGCTGAGCTCAGTGTACTGGAGGAGGGATGTGCACCCCAAAAAGGGACACATAGAGCCAGGTACCGATTCCAGCTCTTGACTGGCAAACATGGAGTACTGGGGTCCAGCACTGAGATCAGCATTACTGTTTTTAAAGCAGCCAGCATTCTCTATTTTCAGCCCTGACCCAGGCATGGGTAGAAGGAGGGTTGAATGAGGGACCTGGTAACTAATCAGGTGGTGGGGATAGTCCCCTAAGGGTGGGTCTTTTGCAGGAAAGGGGGAAGGGCAGGGCCCAGCACAAGTAGTGGTTCTGATTTAGAGAATTTAGACTCCAGGGGCTGGGATATAAACAGCAGTTTCAAATGACTGTTTTGAAAGGGCAGACTCCAGACTCTGTCTGAAACACATCTACATGCAGTCTACAAGAGTCTCATCTTAGGACAAGGATAAAAATAGGTTGAAAGTAAAAGGTTGGAAAAAGATATTCCACACAAACAATAAGAAAAGAGAAGTAGTTATACTAATATCAGACAAATTAGACTTTAAATGTAAAACAGTTGAAGAGACAAAGAAGGACACTAAGTATTAATCAAAGGGACAATTCATCAAGAAAAAATAACAGTCATGAATATTTATACACTTAGCCAGAGTACTCCAAAATACATGAGTCAAACACTGGCAACACTAAAGTGGGAAATAGACATATCTACAATAATAGCTAGAGACATCAACAAACCACTTTTATTAATGGGTAGAACATCTAGATAGAGGACCAATAACAGGAAACAGAGATCTTGACTGTCATGATGAATGAACAAGACTTAACAGGCATTCACAAAGTGTTGCACACAATAACAGTAGGATGTACATTCTTTCCAAGTCCTCATGGATCATAATACAGGATAGACCACATGTTGGATCACAAAGCAGGTCTCAACAAATTTTAAAAGATTGAAATTATGAAAATACCTTCACATTAGAATGTAATGAAGCTAGAAATCAGTAACAGCAAAGAGCTGGAAAACTCACAAATATATGGAGGCTAAGCAACACACTCTTAAACAGCCAGTGGGTCAAGGAAGATTTTACAAGAGAAGTCAGTAAATATCTCATGGCAAATGAAAATGAAAACACGACATATCAAAATGTATGGTTTGCTGCAAAGGCAGTCCTGAGCAGGAAATTTAGCACCCTAAATGCTATATTAAAAAGAAGAAGGAGAGTTCTTATCTGCCATGCTGGGGACTTGAGTTCAATTCCTGGTGCCTGCCGATGCAAAAAATAAAAAGAAGAAGGGAAGGAGAAGGAGCAAAAATCAAGGACTTAATTGCACAATTGGATGAACTAGAGAGAGAACAACAATGTAATCCCAAATTAACCAGAAGGAAACAAATAACAAAAATAATGAATGAAATTGAGAACATGAAAACAATAGAGAGAATAAAAAAAAACAGAAGTTGGTTCTTTGGGAAAATCGATAAAATTGATGCACCCTTAGATAAACTGACAAAGAAAAAAAAGAGAGGATGCAAATAAATAAAATATGAAATGGAAGGGGGGTACTTTACTACTGACCCCACATAAATAAAAGAAATACTGAAAGAATACTATGAACAACTAGTACTGCCAACAAACTAGACAACCTGGATGAAATGGACAACTTCTTAGAAACACATGAACAAGGTACACTGACTCAAGAAGAAATAGAAGACCTCAACAAACCAACCCCAAGTAAAGAAACTGAATCAGTCATCAAGATAGAAAAGTCCAGGACCAGATGGCTTGAAATGTGAATTCTACCAAGCACTCCAAATTCTTCAAAAAAATTGGAGAGAAGGGAAAGCTACCTAACTCATTCTATGAAGTCAATATGACCCTAATGCCAATGCTAAACAAAGATACTATTTAAAAAGAAAATTACAGATTAATCTCTCTAATGAATACAGATGCAAAAATCCTCAACAAAATACTTGCAAACTGAATCCAATAGCATATTGAAAGGTTGAAAGATCCCATACTACCTGATTTAAAAGTATATTATAAAACTACAGTGATCAAGACAGAATGGTACTGGCATAAATCTCCATGTCCACGTGGATTTTATTCCAGGTATGCAAGGGTGGTTCAGCAGAAGAAAATCAATTAATGTAATATACCATATCAACAATTGAAGGGGAAAATACATGTGATGATCTTAATTGATGAAGAAAAGGCATTTGAGAGAATTCAGCATCCTTTCTTAATAAAAAACATTTTAAAATATAGGAATAGAAGGAAACTTCCTCAATGTGATAAAGAGCATATATGAAAATCCAACAGCTAACATCATACTCAATGGTGAAGGATTGAAAGCTTTCCTGCTATGATCAGGAACAAGGCAAAGTTGCCCACTAACACCACTGTTATTCAACATTGTGCTGGAAGTTCTAGCTAGAGTAATTAGGAAAGAAAAATACATAAAAGGCATCCAGTTTGGAAAGGAATGAGTAAAACTTCCACAGTTTGCAGATTACATTATCCTATATATAGAAAGTCCTGAAAAAATCTTCAACAAAAATACTAGAGCTAATAAATGAGATCAACGAAGTGTAGGATACAAGATCAGCACACAAAAACAAGTAGTGTTTCTATATACTAGTAATGAGTAATTTAAGAAGTAAATCAAGAAAAAATATCCCATTTACAATAGCAACCAAAGAACCAAAACTCTAGGAATAAATTTAACCAAGGACATAAAGAACCTATACAAAGGAAACTACCAAATATTGTTAAAACAAGGAAGATCTAAATAAATGGAAGGAAATACCATGTTCATGGATTGAAAGACTAAATATAGTTAAGATGTGGTATTAGCTAGAGTTCTCTAGAGAGACAGAATCAGCAGGAGAGATCTGTAAATATAAAATTTATAAAAGTGTCTCACGAAACGATGGGGATGTAGAGTCCATGGTCTGTAGGGCAGACTGCCAGCTGGTAACTGCAAGGAAGGTCCTAAATGAACTCTCCGGAGAGGCTGGCTGCCTGAAGCAGAAAGAGTGATTATCTCTTCTGAATCCTCCCTAAAAGCCCTCTGGTGATTCAATTAAGCATCACTTATTACAGAAGACACACACCTTAGCTGATAAGAAATGCAATCAATTATGGATGCAGCCAACATGATCATGATTTAAGTCCATGAAATGTCCTCGTAGCAACAGACAGGCCAGCGCTTTCCCAACCAGACAACTGGGCACCACCACCTGACCAAGTTGACACATGAACCTGACCGTGACAAATGTCAATTCTACCCAAAATGATTTATAGATTCAACACAATGCCAATCAAAATCCCAACAAATTTCTTTTCAGAAATACATAAAATAATATCAAATTTATTTGGAAGAGCAGGGTGCCTGAATAGTTAAAAATATCTTCAGAAAGAAAATGGAGTGACAGGTCCCATACTACCTGACTTAAAAATATATTACAATGCTACAGTGACCAAGACAGAATGGTCGGGCAGGCCACGGTGGCTCAGCAGGTAAGAATGCTCACCTGCCATGCCAGAGGACCCGGGTTCAATTACTGGTGACTGCCCATGTGAAAAAAAATAAAGACAGAATAGTACTGGTATAAAGATGGATATACTGACCAACGGAATCAAATTGAGAGTTTAGAAATAGACCTTTTTATCTATTGACAATTGATTTTCAATAAGGCAGACAAGTCCACTCAACTGGAACAGAGCAGCCTCTTCAACAAATGGTGTTTGGAGGATTGGAGATCTATATTCAGAAGAATGAAAGAGGACCCCTATCTCACACTTTATAAAAATTTATCTCAAAAATGGATCAAAGGCCTAAACATTAGAGCCAAGACCATAAAATTCTTAGAAGAATATATAGGGAAGTATCTTAAAGATATTGTGATTGGAGATGGTTTCCCTGACCTTATACCCAAAGTGCAAGCATGAAAGAATAGATAAATGAGATCTTAAAACTGAATACTTTTTGTGCCTCAAAAGACTTTGTCAAGAAATTACCAAGGCAGCCTACTTAATGAGAGACAGTATTTGGAAAACACCTATCTACTAAGCATTTAACATCCAGAGTATATTTAAAAGATCCTATAACTCAACAACAAAAGGACAAACAACCAAATTTAAAAATGGGCAAAAGACATGAATAGACACTTTTCTAAAGAAGAAATACAAATGGTTCAAAAGCATAGAAAAAGATGCACAAGTTCACTAGCTATCAGGTAACTGCAAATAAAATCACATTGAAATGCCATCTGACACCTACTAGAATGACCATACCAAAAAAACAGAAACTACAAGTACCGGAGAGGATGTGGAAAAATAGTACACTTATTCACTGCTGGCTAGAATGTAGAATGGTGCAACCACTCTGGAAGGCAGTTTGGCAGTTCCTCAGGAAGCTGAGTATAGAATTGCCATATGATCCAGCAATCCCATTACAGGGAATATACCAAGAAGACCTGAAAGCAAGTACATGAACAGACATTTGCACACCAATGTTTATAGCAGCATAATTCATGATTGTCAATAGATAGACACAGACCAAATGTCCATCAACTGACAAGTGGTTAAGCAAATTGTGATAAATACATAAGATGGAATATTGTGCAGCTGTAAGACAGAATATAATGCATGCAATAACATGAATGAACCTTGAGAACATTATGTTTAGCAAAATAAGCCACAAAAAAGGATAAATATTATGTGTTCCCATTAACATGAACTAACTATAATGAGCAAACTCTTACCGTAAAAGTTGAGAACCCAAGTTATTAAGAGATGAGTGTAGAGATTGTGCACTTGATGCCTCAGGAGTAGAGAACGTTTAACAAGACTGTAGCGATTCAAAAATGTATAGTATGATATTATGTGATGGTAGCACAATATTGTATGAATAACAAACAAATCTGAGTGTGAGTATAGTGGAAGGCTAGGGGCATATATGCACCAGAAGGAAAGATAAAGGATAAAAACTGGGAATAAATATCTTAGTGAAACCTAGAGTGGGCAATGATGGTGATTAACTGTACAAATATAAGAAAGTTTTTACATGAGTGAGAACAAATAGATGTTGCCATTGCAAGGTGTTCAAAATGAGATGGTACAATTAATGCAAACTAGAGTCAATTTTAACAGTAACATTATACTATTCTTTCATTAATTGTCACAAAGGTAGTATACCAAAACTAAATGTCTATGAAAGCGGCATGTAAGGGTGGGGTATGGGTTTTTTTTCTTTCTATTTTTCTTTTATTTTCTTTCCTTGCTTCTTTTTTTTTTCTCTTCTTGTTTCTTTGAGGATGAAATGGAAATGTTCTTGTATATATTGTGGTGGTGAAGGCATGATTCTGTGATTATACCAGAAACCATAGATTGTACATTTAGGATGGATAGCATGGTGTGTGAATAAAACTGTTTAAAAAATTATCAGAAAGATACAAGTACTGGAGACGATGTCGAAAGAAAGATGTACCTACTCACTGTTGGTAGGGAAGTAGAATGGTGCAACCCCTCTTTTAAGGCAGTGTGGTGGTTCCACAGGAGGCTAAGTATAGGGTTCCCATGTGATCCTGCAATCCCTTTCCTAGGTATATACTCAGAAGAACTGAAAGCAGGGACACAAATGGACATTTGCACACCGATATATATGGTGGCATTATTCATGATTGCCAATGGATGGAGGTAGCCCAAGTTTTCATTAATTGATGTGCAGAAAGGTGAGCCGTGATGTATACATATGATGGAATATTGTGTGGCTGCAGAAAGAAATGAAATTGTGACACATGCAACAAGATTAATGAAACTTGAGGCCATTATATTGAGTGAAATGAGCCACAAATGAAAAGACAAATAGTATATGGTCTCACTAGTATAAAATAACTATAATCAGCAAATTCTAAGAATTAAATTCAAGAACATAGATCACCAGGAGAGAGAAAGTGGGTAGAGATTGGGTAATAGATTATTAAGGAGTACAGAATGTTCAATAAGACTCACTGTAAAGATTTGGAAAAGAATAGCACAACACTGTGGGAAAATTAGGACCTAGATTATAGGCTTTTACAGCAGTCACACTTACTCCTGAGTTTCAACTGTTATTTCTAAATTCTGAGGTGCTTTGCTCTTTGTGTATAACCTGGTAGTTCCCTGGAACTTTAGATAACTGTTTGACACCTGAGACTCAGAATTAGAGTTCTACAGCTCTGAAAGTCATCATTACCCCATGCAGCAGCTGTTAAAGAAGATGAAAAAGAGATCAGACTTCAATTAGAGATATGAATGAAGCAGATCTGGTTAGAATTAAGGTAAATTGGGATGCAGGGTAAAAGATGATATTGTCTGTATTTTTGAAAGCTTCAACTTCTGTTTGAGACCAAAGGAAGAGATGTCTGTTTTGTCCAAAATTTAAGCTATGTGTAGCACACTGTCTAACTTCATCTCTCTAGTCAGTGTATTTAAACAACTGAATTGCATGGAACCTAGAACATGGAATGAGATCTTGTTACTCTGTACAGGTTAATGTAATACCCTGATACATTCCAGAGTATTTTGTGCAGAAAATAAAAAGTATTTGCAAAGTTCCTTGAGGGAATGGGTGAAAACATGGAACTATTACACTTCCCCATGTGGCGAAGGGTAATCTTATTTTCTCAAGCATTAGGGACTCTCAGTTTAATAAGTCAAGCTCTCAATCTTGATGCTTGCCCTTATGAAATTTATTCCTGCAAAGGAGATGCTAAGCCTGCTTATAATTACTCCTAAGAATCATGCCCAGAAAAATCTCTTTTTTTTGCTCAGGTGTAGCCTCTCTCTAAGCCAAACTCTAGAAATAAGCTCATTCCCATCCCTGCTACATGGGACATGACTCCTAGGGGTTGTGAGTCTCCCTGGCAACATGGGACATGATTCCCAGGAATGACCCTGGCCCTGGCACAGTGGATTGACAATGCTTTCATTACCAAAAGGGGAAAAGAAATGAAACAAAATGAAGTTTGGTGGCTAAGAGATTCCAAATACAGTTGAGAGGCCATTCTGGTGGTTACTCTTATGTAAGATTCAGCCAGATGTTGCAAATTGCCATGGTATGCTGAGACTAAATCAACAGTATTCCTGAAAACCATAAAGAAAACCCAGGGCTCTGTCTAATACTTTACAAAAATGCTACTTAATTTTATTTTTCAGAAAATTAAAACCTCCAGATTGTTCTTGTGCCAGATAAGCCCTGAAACTTAGAGATACCAGTCTCTTCCAGAACATCAACCAGCTTCATTCCTCTATCCAATAAGGGTGACACCCATTTTCAGCACCAAGGAGTTAGAATGGTCATTGCCCAAATATCCCTGAAGACTGAGGGAATGACTAAACGACAGGGAGGAGGTGTCACTGAGAAATTAGGATTTAACACATGATTATGATAACTGACTCATTATATAGATATTTATTTTTAGTTTATCTGTATTAGAATATCCAGAAGGAAATACCTGAAATTGTTAAAATGTAATCCAGTAGCCTTCAACTTTGAAAATCCAGTAGCCTTCATCTTTGGAAATGATTGTATGCAGCTTTTATCATGTGACCCTGTGATTGTAAAAACCCTGTGACTGACACCCCCTTTATCCAGTGTATAGGTAGATGAGTAATAAAATAAAGATATGCATAAAAAGAAAATAATAATAATAATAGGTTGGGAATATGGGGGAAATATCTCTATGTAAACTATGGACAATAGTCAACAGCACTACCTTAATAATCTTTCATCAATTGTAACAAATGTAACTACTGTTAAAAAAAATAGTAGAATTGCAGAAAGTACTATCATCAGTTATAACAAATGTTCCACACCAATGCAAATGTTAGTGGCAGGTGGCGCATCCTGTATTTTATGCAACATTGTTCTATAAACCCACAATTTCTCTTATAAATTTTTTAATGAAAAAACTTAAAGATTAAAAATAAAAGATTCAGATAGGGTTATGTATTAGTCAGGGTTCTCTAGAGAAACAGAATCAACAGGGAACACTTGCAAATATGAAATTTATAAAAGTGTCTCACGTGACCACGGGAATGCCGAGTCCAAAATCCGCAGGGCAGGCTGTGAAGTCGACGATTCCAATGGAGGGTCTGGACGAACTCCACAGGAGAGACTCACCAGCCGAAGCAGGAAGAGAGTCTGTCTCTTCTGAATCCTCCTTAAAAGGCTTCCTGTGATTAGATTAAGCATCACTCATTGCAGAATACACTTCCCTTTGGCTGGTTACAAATGAATCAGCTGTGGATGCAGCTGACGTGATCATGATCTAATCCTATGAAATGTCCTCATTGCAACAGACAGGCCAGCGCTTGCCCAATCAGACGAACAGGTACCACCACTTGGCCAAGTTGACACATGAACCTGACCATGACAGGTTACCAGTGTGTGTTTCCATTTCAATTCTGATAGCCTCAGAAATCAAAAGAGAAACTTACAGGAAAAATTCCACGTTACTGAGGTGCATGTAATGCCGTGGATTTCCACCCTGCATCTCCCTGAGAGGAAGGTAATAATGTCTGTCCCGTGCCACATGCTAATACGTGCCAGGCATTTGGGTAACCTGCTTGGATGCTGTTTCTGATTCCTAACAACCATATCAAGAAGTAAATATTATACTTAACCCCCGTTTTACAGATACTGAGGTTTGGAGGCTCTAAATGTGTTGCCTGATGCCACCAGCTAGAAATTAATGGGGCCAGTACTGCAAAATAGACACCCCACCCCAAGGCCTACACCTTGACAATTACTTCTCCCTCCACCTCCTTTCACCTGGACTCACGGACCCTAAGCCCAGAGTTCTGTGTGGGGTAAGCTGTTCTTACAAGTCTGCCGTGTGGGATAACGTGTGCCTCGGGGGAAAGTTATACAGTAGCTATTTGTCACCCCAATTACAGACAAAACTTTTGAAATTAGGCAATCAACTGGCAGTACATAATTTTCCTTTTCACCTTTCATCCAAAAGAGTTAGGTTTTCTCATCTAGTAAATGGAGGAGAGAGGACCCAAATCTGAGTTTGCTTGCTTCTGATAAAGAGCTTTTCCCACTGCATCTTGGCTGCTGCTTCCAGAGCTTAACACACTCACTGAAATCTTTGTCCTTCTTTCCAAACATGGACATTAACAAATAACACCACTCAGCCTGCTTTGCTTTTCTGCTAATGCTGGGCTATGCTGAGGAGTTCTCAATCCCGGGTGGCATGGGCCCGGCCCACAGCAGGTATCTCATCTCACCTGTAATTTCCCTCCCCCACCCCCGTCTTCCCACTGCCGCCAGCAGCCTAGCACCTCTGAGGAATGGGGCATCTCTGAGGAAGGGGGCAGGGCTCCACACACTCGGTGTTATCAGCATGCCCGTGCATGGCGCCCTCGAAGGAGAGGCACAGGCTACCTGATGCCGGAAAGAGTCAGGAAAGGGGAGACAGGTTCTCGCAGATTGTGCTTCAGATCTTATCACATTAGGCCAGACCCATGTGACAGGAGGCAGGAGGCTGGGTCAGCAGGAAAGCCTGGACCATGCTGAGCATGCTGGGGCTTGCAGCTGCCTTATTTGCAGAGCGTCTCTCTTACTCAATGTCAGCACCCAGCACAATCTGCAGCCACTGCTTAGGTGGAGCTCTAAGTGACCATTTCCTTTGTCTTCCCAAACCACTCGTTCTTAGTTCTTGGCCAATGTCACCTCACCTGTCCTTTAGGCTTTCCTTTTCCAAAGGAAGAAATCCAGAAATTCAGAGAAGACATCCATCCATCCACTTACCTTTTCAGTCCTCATCCACGTGGCACCACCTACCGTGTCCAGACGCTGCCTGAAGCCCTGGATGTCCAGCAGTGGCAAAGCAGGCTCCGATCCCAGCAGCAATAGAGATGGAGGAGAGAAACATGATTTCATCTCATATGGAGTGCCAGAAACCCATGGCTGGGCCCAGGGAGTAGAGGAGCTCAGAAGCCACCGCACACATGGATAGGAAGCAGAAATTAAAAGTTATGAGTAGGCAGAAGCCATAAGGCATGGGAAAGGAGAGTAAACTTTCAGTGATGGCAGCAGAGAAAGAGAGAAGGTGAGAGCCAGACTGCCCTCATGTCAGCTAGTCACATTACCCCTTTATTCTGAGAACTGCTTCAGTTATTCATGGGAGCTTAGCTTGCTGTGGGATTCCCATGTGTCAAGGGCATGTTCGCTTGTCCCTCATGTTGACAAGGTGGCTACCAGTGGCTCTAGGCTTGCATCCCACAGCTTCAAGAGCAGAAGGAAAAAAACATAGCAGCATCTTTCCCTCAACAAGCCCTGCAATTGTCCAGAGATCCTTTCTCATTGGTTGAAACTAGGACACTTGCCCCTCCCTGACCCAATCCCTACAGCTGGGGGAAAGAAGCATTCTGATTGGCTGAGGTTGGTGGAGAGAAGCTGCCTCTGTGGGAAACCGAGCAGCTGTGTATACCGGCAGGATGAGCCACAGCCTCTACCATGGTTGGTGAATATCCAGAATCCTGGGCAGAGTTGCTTTTCTTAAGATAAGCAGAGGGGACACAACCTGCCATGGTGATAGGCAGCTGGGATGGCAGGTTCCTGTTAGTGTTCTCCCTGTGTGAACTCAAGAGGGATGCTGGGTTACCAATGCTACAGAGAGCTCCACACACTCACACCAATATCAGTATGTCCACTCCTGCCACACCACCTTAGCTGTGGGCATTGCTTCAGAGGTGCTAGTGTCCAAGGGTTACATGCATGCATTTTATGGTGGACAAGTCCGTGTCCAATATTGAATTCCATCACTTCAGAATATATTTAGTCAGGGAGCTTATACCACCATTTCCATTCAACCTCCTTAAACAGTCATGCTACAAATTCTCAAACGGCAATGGACATGACGGCACCTGGGGGCCCTGGGCTCTGGAAAAAACACAGAAGAAGGGCGTGTGGGAAAATTGTCCCTGCTCTGTCAGTGTCTTCACCAGTGAGAAGAGAATGAATGTGAAATTCAAATATTCAGAAGCCAAAAATTATATTACAAAACCCTAAATAGAAATATTTCACAAAAGAAAATTAAGAAATCAAATTAAGACTTGTTAGAAAATACTTTTCATAGCCCCGTAGCCATCCAGTGTGACTTCTCATTCTCCATTACTTCTGACACTAGGAAACAAGAATCAGCCTCCTGGGTTTCAAATTTTACTGAAAATCCCCCTCTCCAAGTTTTTGCACCAGGCTTAAGTTTTGAAGGCTAGGAAGCAACCAGCATCATTTACATACTTACACCCAAATATCAGAACACTGTACTTTAAATTCTGCATCTCCAGACTCAAAAAATGCAGTGTGGTGTCTGACGAGATGGAAGAAACTCTTCATCGATGAACAGTAGAGCTGCACTCTTGGTTTCATTCCTATCAACAAACCATGGAGGATAATAATGGGATTTCTGTGGTTTGTGTCCTCTGGCTCACACAAGCTGGGGTGCAATACAGATTGTTATCTCCACTGTGAGAATACAAATGATTCTGCACTCGGCTGAGCATGGACCTTCAAACGCCAAGGCAAGAAAAAAGGAACCAATTCCAGGCATCTCCAGATCTTTTCTCATGTTCCCACTGGGTCTGTTCTTTTCACACTTTTTCAAGGTGCCAACCTCGGCAATTTCAGCAGTTTCTATTATCTCCCAGCTTCCCTTTTTCACTTTAGAATCACATTTTCCTCCCATACAGTAGCTGAAATAGCGTATACGCCCATTCTCAGCCTTTTGGGGTGTGACCCACGCAGGTACCCACAGGCTTTATTTTATCCTGTATCCTACCAACCTGCTGAGCGTGTTTTATTTTCTGAGAAAGCACCACAGCACCACCTTGTCCAGTGTTTGCTGCAGGGAATTAAGCTCTGACCACTCAGTCCTGGGAGCATACGGCTATTGTAATGAGAATCACCACTTTGGCAAAGAGCTTTCTTAGGAAGAAATAAGGATTTCCCCATCTCTTGTTTGACTCATGGAAATATGACTGTTTCTTGTCCTCTTAGTCATGCTTCCTTTGGTGGGCATTTTCTTTCTAACAAGAAAAAAGCAAATTCCAAAACCACAAACTTGAGTGGGCATCAAATATGGACCGTTGCATTAGGGGCTTCAGGAGAGCTGCGGGGAGACGGCAGTTCACGCCCATCGCCCCAGCCCTGCAGAGATGGATGGCCAACCCTACAAAGTGCAACCTGCAGCCGGCCGGGCAGGTCCTTACAGCAAGGTCTAAACACACGGGATGCGGTCGCCCCTCAGCCGCGGCCCTGGATGCCTGTGCAGCTAATTCCATGGCAGTTCCAAATGGAGAGGGGCAGGGACTGGAAACGGCACTGCCTGTGGGCTCTGGGAAAGAACGTCAGGCAAATCTAGGCAGTTTTCCCTCTCCTTTCCTACCCATTTCCAAAGGTTGCCCCCTCTTTACATTTCCCTTTTCCCTCACAACATCCATCCTTCTGCTGCCTTTTCCTCCCCCAGATGGTCCTCACTCCCCGCTTGGGCGGCTCCCCAAGGTGACAGGGTGGACATGATGGTGAACCCCAATGCAGAAGCTGAACGCAAGAGCTGCCAATGATCCAACTATCTGAGTATAAAAGAAATGAAGTGGTATTGGATCATGTTCTAGTCTGCTAAAACACACCAGAGACGGATTGGCTTTTAATAGGGGATTTGTTTAGTTAAAAATGTATAGTTCATTAGAGGAAAGGCAGCTAGCTCTCATCCGAGGTTCTCTTCTACAGGGGAAGGCACAGGTGACATCTACTGGCTTCTCTCCTGGCTTCTGGGTTCCAGTGGCTTTCCCCAGGGCTATTTCTTTCTGCATCTCCAAATGCCTGGGCTGAGCTGTGAGTGCTGAGATGAGGGATGCTGAGCTGCTTGGGCTGTGCTGCATAGAGCTTTCTTCTGACCTCTCTGTTTTAAGCCTCCAGCTAATTAAATTAAACATGATTCACTGCGGAAGCCCTTAGCTGACTGCAGATGTCATCAGCCATGGATGAGTTTCACCTGCTGAGATTCAAGTTCACGGCAATAGAACTAGGAACCATCACCTGGCCAAGCTGACATCTGAACCTTACCACCACAGATAACAATCCAAAGTATAAAATAAGTGATAACATCAAATGAGTTACTAAAGAAATCGAAGAGAATAGACAAATCTTCCATGCAGAAGAATTCCAAATAATTCATATAGATAACTCCACCCTCAAATAACTGGACAGTAACTCCCCCACTCCTTAGGTGTGGGCTGCACCTGGTGAAGGGGGAACAAAGAGTAACTTTACAGCACAGAAACCCTGTGGTTTACAGCCAGATGAGCAAGGTCCGCACCGAAGTGAGACCATGATGGCAGGATGCACCCTTGAGACGATGGGATGAAAATGGTCTTCTATCTCAAAATCCATAGCCCCAGTCTAATATGGGGAAAACGTCAGACAAATCCCAATAGAGGACACTCTACAAAATTCCTGAACATTACTCAAAATCAGCAAAAACAAGGCAGGTCTAAGAGGAGCCTAAGGAAACCTGCCAACTAAAATTAATATGTATCCTAGATGGGATCCTGGAAGAGAGAAAGGACGATAGGCAAAAACAGCAACCACAAAGGAAATCTGAATAAAGCATGGACATTAATCAGTGATACCATACCAATAATGGTTCATTAATCGTGACAAATGCACCATTCTGATGTAAAATATTAATAATAAGGAAAACTGGATGTTGGGTATATGGTAACTCTCCATCTCGGCAGTTTTCCTGTAAATCTAAAACTATTCCAAAAAAATAGTTCATTAAAAATGAATGAATTAATTAAAGCTGCCCCCAAAACAGTCTGGTAAGGAAGTTTCTATTGCGGCATGATAATACAATCCATCTCTCCCACTGATTACAACTGTAAATTCTGAATGAAATTTAAAAAAAAAAAAACCTCAAAAATTAAAGAATCATTGGAGTGGTGCAATAGTGACTCAGTGGGCAGAGTTCTCACTTGCCACGCCAGAGACCTGTGTTCGATTCCCAGTGCCTGCCCATGCAAAAAATAAAAATAAAAATAGGGTTTGAGGGAGCCAAAACTCGGAGCAGTAACCTATCTGGGTAGACCTAAATTCAAGCATATCATTAAATTAATCGTATCATACATCAAATGTTAATCGTCTAAACACAGCTATTAAAAGGGCAGAGATAGAATGAATATTTTAAAAAAAAGAAAAGCGATGGTGTGACAGTGGCTCAGTGGCAGAATTTACTCCTGCCATGCCAGAGACCCGGGTTCAATTCCTGGTGCCCCCCCCCGCCAAAAAGGAAAAGAACATTCTTTATGTTACTTACAAAAAGCATGCTTTAAATATAAAGACACAGATAGAAGGAGAGTAAAAGGGTGGAAAAAGATATGCAACACAAAAGTAAACATGAAATTTGGAGTGGCCATTTTGAAACTAGATAAAATAAATTTCAAAACAAAGAATATTATCAAAGATTAAAGAGAAATATTTCATAATGATGAAAGGGAAAAAATCATCTGGGGCATAGAAAATTATCATCATACATGTGCATAATAAAAGCTAATAAAAGAGCCTTAAAATTGTTGGAGCACAAATTGACAGAATTGAAGGATAAAATTGGCCATTCCTTAATTAGAGTAGATTACAAGGCCTGTCTCTCAGCACCGATAGAACTAGACTAAAAATATCCATAGGGACAAAAAATATCTGAACACTAGTGCTCGCTTCAATCAGATAAACATTTATAGATCACTGCACCCAATAATTGGAGAATGCACTTTCCTTGCAAAAGTAAAAGATAAATTCACCAAGACGGGTCATGAGCAGGGTCATAAAATAAACCTCGCTTTATTTTAACATGACTGAAACAAGAAGATATGCATTATCTGACCACAATGGAATTAAATTAGAAATTATTAATAATAAGATCTAGGATAATGTCAAAAACTGGAAATTTTTAAAAATTTAAATAATTCGTGGGTGAAAGACAAAAATCACAAGAAAAGTTAGAAATGTTTTGAACTGAATGAAACCAAAACAACAATTTTTATCAAAATTTGTGTTCTGGTTAAAGCGGTGATTAGGGGGAAATTTATGACTTTAAATGCATATATTAAAACAGAAGAAAAATCTAAAATCGGTGACTTAATGTTTTGCCTTATGAAGTTAGAAAAATAAAGGGAAAGTAAATCCAAAGTAAGTAAAAAATAAAGAGCAGAAAACAATGAAATATATCAACAAACTCCTACCAAAACTGATTTTTCTTTAAAGGGGTTGGAGGTGGAGACACAAATCACCAATATCAAGAATGAAAAAGGGGTTTTGACCTCAGATACTACAGAGATTAAAACGATAAAAATAGAATACCATGAACAATTTTGTGATAACACATTTAGCAACTTAGATTAAATGAAGAAATTTCTTTTAAAAAATTATTTTACCAGTATTGACATGAGAGAATCAAGAAAATCTGGAAAATCATGTGTCTGTTAAAGTAATTGACTATATATCCAGACACAAATGGTCTCACTGATGAATTCTATCCCATCAAACATTTAAGGACGCTATAACACCTATTTTATGCAAATGTCTTATTAAATAGAGAAGGGTTGGACGGACCCTTGCCCAACTCACTTTTTGAGGCCAGCATAACCCAAATAACAGAGTTCAACAAAGACATTACGAAAAAAATTATAGAACAATGTACCCTCAATGCAAAATCCTTAACAAATTATTATCAAATCAAATCCAACAATATAGAAAAAGGATAAGGCATCATTAACAAGTAGAGTTTGTCCCAGGAATGAAAAGTTAGTTTAATATTTGAAAATCAATGGAATCCATTATATTAACAGACAAAGGAGGAAAAAAACGACCATTTTAATAGATGCAGACAAGGCATCTGACAAAATTCACCACCATTCATCATAAAAACTCTGAGCAATTGAGGAATAATAGGGAACTTCTTCAAACTGCTGAAAAGCACCTCAAGGAGCCCACAGTCAATATCCTCCTTAATTGGGGAACACTGATTTCTCTCAGAGATTGCGTTCCCCAGTCCTATTCAATATCACATTGATGCATGAAAAAGAAATAAAAGACATGAAGGTCAAAGAGGCTGTTCCCATTTCCAGATGTAGTGATTATTCGTGTAGAAAATCCCAGGGATTCTAGGAAATAACTAGGACTGATATAGGAATTCAGCAAATCCCGGCCACACACCTGTAAACCAGAGACCATGTGTGAGCGGGTCCCCCAGGTGATTCAGATGTGCCCTCAAGTTTAAAAATCACGTGCTAAGTGGGGGTGACACGTCCTTCCAGCCTCGAGAGTCTGTGCGTGGTGTGAGCCCCACCACGCTGAGCCAAACGCACCGTGAGCGTTTGAGCCCCAGCCCGCTGAGCTGACCTCCCAGGACCCCCACCCCCACGCCGCATGCAGACTTGCCCGCAGCGGAGAGGAGGTTCCATGGTTCCCCAGTCTGCACTCTTTCCCATGTACGGATTGTCCACTGCAGTCCGTGAGCCAACTCCAAAGGCAGAGGGACTCAGAAGGCAGGGGGCAGGGTGCCCCTCCTCCTGAGAGAGCCCACCTACCCTCCACCTGCTGGGCCAAACCTCCTTCAACCTTTGGGACCCATATTTTCTGCCATTTCATTGCGATAGTTCCAACACATAAAACTATCCCTCTGTAGTCTCTGATAATATTCTTTGTTTTGAAATGCGTCTTTAGTTTTGGCCACATAGGGTGGGATTGAATTGCCCCTCATTAAGAAGAAATTTTTAGTTTAATTTTCTGGTCTTAACTTCAGCAATAGTTTTGTTTCGCCGAATATTTGATTTGCTTTTATCTAATGGCTACCCCATGTGAAATACATAAATAATCATGCTTCCTTTTTCTTAGTGGTGTCGGAAATCTTACAGCCAAATCTATGGCACACTTAAATGAAAGAAAGGTAGGAAAATTACAATGCAAATTTTGTATTTAAAGAGCTTATGCTCATTTGCATTTCTTCTCTATTTTCAATCCCATTCAGGGTAATTTTTCAACTTGTCGTATTATATGTAGTATTGAAAGTTGCTTTAAATCCTTTGGGTATATACATGCATTGTATTGAATTGTGTCCCCCAAAAAGATATGTTGAATTCCTAACCCCCCTTATCCCATAATATGAATTTATTCAGAAATAGGGTCCTTGCAGATGTAATTAGTTAAACTAAAGTAAGGTCATTTAACCCATCCTGAATTAGAATGGGCCCTTAATCCAGCATAACTGGTTTCCTTACAAGAGAGAGAACACAGAGAGAGACAGACTCGCAGATGGGCGGAGGCCACATGAGCACGGAGGCAGAGGTGAGTGAGGGAGCTTGGGGATGGGGCCCCAAGGGTGGCAGGGAAGGAGGCGTTGGAGAGCTTGGCTCCCATGAGGCTGGGTTCAGACTCCAGCACCCAGAACCAAGAGGATACACTCCTGCTGTTGTAAACCCTGCATGTGAGGTATTTGTTATGGCGGCTGGGGCACTAACATCATAGGTGTGTGTGTGTGCCTTTGTACCTGTGTGTACAGTGTTACATTATTTCATGGGTTTTGGTTTTTCTGCCCAACTGCAAAGGTGCCTCTTGTCCACCAGGGTGTGTCTGGCTATAAGTGGGCTGGGGTGGCAGTGGGAGCCCTCACTGTGCTGTGGTCTTCACCAGGCACCTGCCTTCAGTGGGTCTAGAGTGCCACCTCTCCCCGAGTGCTGCATTCTTGCTGCCAGGCCATCCTGGGAGCCATCTCAGGCAGAACTTCTTCCAGATACTTGCACCATCTCAGCTCTGGCCAAGGACCTGGGCTACCTGCTCCCACACATGTTCTCCTGCCCTTCAGATCAATCAGTAGGGATCTGCTCTTCCCTCCCTCTGTATTCAAAGTTCCAGTCCAAGAACAGGAAAGAGAGGCACCCAAGAGGAGCCTCCTATTTTTCCTTCTCTCTCTAGAGTCACTCCCTACAATATGACCAGACAAGGGGGGCTTTCCACTTGCTCCTCCTATTTGGAAAGGATTTTCCTGTATCAGACCTTCCCCATCAACAGAGACAGCCTCCTAGCCCAACAGTGGAAGGGGTGTCATGTCTAAAGAAATCCTCTGTTCCAAATCTGCCATGCCAGGCTCTGGATATGAGAGGTATGGGGAGGCCTAGAAGTAAATTTTATGGAGAACCAAAACAAATTGGTTTATATCCCAACTTATCCACCATTGCAAAGGATACCAGAAGCTTTGTATCCTACCAGGAGCTTTGGAGCTAGAACCTGCCACTGAATTGCTCACCAAGAGAAGATGGTTTGCATCATCTATTAAATTTAAATGGCTTCATAATGGCCACATTTCATAGGTTTTTTAATAGGCATTTCTGGGTAGGCAGCTCTGTAGTTTGTCATTCTAGCTTGTGTGGTGATTCATAATCATCTTTGTTCTTTGTTTACAACCTTTTAATGAGCGTATTTTTTTCATGTTTTGACATCTTTATCCTATTTCAGATTAATCAAATAGATCATGTACACTATCATGAATTTTACTTCAACATAATTTTTTTAAGAACAGAATTTATAAGAAAATTCAATACTTACATATATTCCATTAAGGTCATATCAATTTTGCCCATAATGGTTTCTAATTTTCCATTTAATTATTTGGGGTATTACAACAAAATCTATGCTAAACACTTTATTTTCCTGACAATTGCCCCAAACCGCTTTCTTTTATCTCTGGTATAAAGTAGATGGAAGTGGAGAACAAAATCCCACATAAGCCAGAAGAGTTGTCCTATTAGATAAATGGAGCAAATGTGAGCAGAATTCAATCTGTTTGACAAATGGATCTAATTTACTAATGTCTGGTCGGGTGAATTTCCCCACGTGGTGAGGACTGCGCTCTTTGCAGGTTGTCTTGGCTCAGCATGTAATGAGGTATCCAGAAGTTGATTCTTGGCCTTTTATGGAAATTTCCCCCAGAACTTCAATTTATAATAATGAGATGCAATGTTTGCCTAACAAATTGACAAATATATTAAAAATCATCATTGTGATATTTCTGAATGCCAGGCCTGAGGAGAAGAGGAGGAGGGGGGCAGGAGATAACAAAACAAAGGGATCAAGAAGGCACCAACCTTTACAACCACCTCCTAGAAGAGAGAAGAAAGGGGAAAAGAACCTTCAAAGGAAGGGAGAAATGATTTACCACCCAGAATTTTCTTCTCAGTCCAATGATAAATCAAGATTTTCAGGCATGCAAGTTCTTAAAACCATGTATTCCCCATGAACCTTGTCTCAGGTTCTCATCAAAATGAGAACATAAAAGAGAAAGAGAAAGGGAGAGAGGGAGACCCTGCTGGCATGCATCTAGTGCAGGAAAAAGGGGAAAGAATTCCCAGAATAATATTAACCTCATTAGTTGTTAGGGAAATAGAAATGAAAACCATAATGGGATGCTGCTTCACAACTACTTGAGTGTGCAGAGGATTAGAACAGACATTTATCCAAGTATGATATGCAAATAGCCAATTTAATCCTATGAAAAGATAATCCAATATCATTAGTCATTAGGAGAATGCAAATCAAAGCCACACTGAGGCATCACTTTACACCCACTGAGATGTCTATGATAATTTTTTAAAAGAGGACATTAGCAGGTATTAGTTATATAAATACATAGGAACCCTCACCCACTGCTGATGGGAAAGCAAAATAGTGCAGTCACTGTGGAAGACAGTTTGGGGCACCTCAGAAAGTCACATGTAGAGTCTCCCTATGGCCCAGCAATTCCACTCCTAGGGACAGACTCCAATAAATGAGAACAGTGACCGAACACACACAGGCCGTGCGTGTGCATAGGTGCACAATCCATGATTGCCAGGAGAAGGAAACAGGGTAAATGCCCATGAATGTCTGAATAGAGCAACAAACTGTGGTGTGCGCCTACAATATGTGTGTACAATGGTCACCCCTAGAAGGGAACGATTTCTGATTATTCCTGCTACAATGCAGAGGAACCTCGAAAACATTAGGCTGAGGGAAAGAAGCCAGGCTCAGGATACTAAGCATTACATGCTTCCATTACATGAAATATCCTCTTTGGGTAAATCATAGAGGCAGAAAAAGATTAGTGGTTGCCAGGGGCTGAGGCATTAGGGAAATTGGGATCAATTGCCTAATGAGTGATGGAAATATTTGGAATCAGGTAGAGGTGGTGGTCACACAACATCGTGAATGCACTAAATGCCACTGCATTGTTCGCTTTAAAATAATTACCTTTATGTTGTATGAAGTTCACCTCAATGCAGCAATTAAAAATTTTTTATGGAACAGCAGTTGACTAAGAAGAGCCACAACCATTTTGAAAAAAAAGAGCAAAATTGGGGGACTTGATAAATAAGTTGCCAAAGGACGAGACTTTTGAGCACATGAAGCATCCCTATAGCCCTATAAAGATAAGACAACCTGATGGAAAAATGGACAAAGCAAATTAACAAGCAAATGACAGAAAGGCAACCAAAATGACTAAACCAACAGGGAAAGACTGGCTCAGGGAGAGTCAAAGGAAAATGACAGTGGATTGTTAGTCCATACCAACCAGTTTGAGGAAAAAAAAGTGCAAGCCTGGGAAAACAGATGCTGGTAAAGACGTGAAGAGATAGGAGCTTTCGTCCCTAGCGGTACATGTCTAAATTTGTACAGCTCCTTTGGAGATTGATCTGAGCAATCTAATTGTTGCAGATGCCCATGCCCAGGGACCCAGGGGCCCCCCTGTAGGTGCAGCCCCTGCAGAAGCACCAAGGAGATGTGGCAGTGCCATGTGTGCTAGTGAATGAAGAGATGCAACCTAAGGGTCACCAATAGAGCAGATCAGTGGGCTGTCCTGAGGTCACCTCATGCAGTGTCATCTGCAAATGTCAAACCATGGTTGCAGGGGAAACACTGAGTTCCTATCAGCAGCCAACGCTGAGGTGCAGGGAGAAACGTGGATTTCATTACGGCTGAGCCCAGGGCCTCTGCTGCACTTCAAATGCTGTTTGTACTTGTTTTTAAAGTCTGACAAAAATAGAGCATCAAGTTTAGATTTGAATAATTCTTCAGTAAATCTTATGCATTGTTTTTAGTATGTTTAGTGTGTTATACAATAAAATGACATCCTAAAATATATCTATTCGCTTCCTGCATCTTCTATTTAATAAAGTATTATGCTATTTTTCTATAACATTAGGGAATCCTGACACATCTCCTGAAGTTCTCACCAGTGTTCACAGCAGATTTTAAATCTTTCTCCTATATTTGGAAATTTAGATTGTTTTAGAATTTTCAATATGGCAATTGATACTACAATCAAACCTCTCCACAAAAAGGCATTGTGTAGTTTTAAAAAAAAACGGCAAAACAAAGTATGAAGTAGGGTACTTGAAGAGAGAATAATACAGCAATTAAAAAGAAAAGGCAAGAGGAGCAAAACTATTCCTACTTGAATGCTTAAAATCATAAATCAACTATTGAAAATAATTTATTTTTTATAAAACTGTAAACATAGCCAAGGAAAAGGCAAAGAAAGGAAATTTAATTATCCATGTAAGTAAACATCCAATTCTAACAGAAATATTCGAGAAAAAAACAGTTTCATAAAAGTCAGTGATTCTACAACACAAGATTGCATGTTTTCATTCAAAGGCCATTCTTTGCAATTGTTTATCAACCATGGCATTTAGCTGTTACATCGATATATGCCAGCGCTGTTCCTTAGTACAACTGGGCACGTGGAAAATTTTAGCTCTTGAAGCTGGCCCTTCAGGTTATTCAAATCCAAAAATAGCCATAAATTACAGTTAAAATGGAAAAACTACTTTCCATTCATGCTTTGCTCTCAATCACAGGTTCCAGAAAAAAACATTCACCTTTAGGCTGAAAATAAGCACGAAAAACAACAGATTCTATTGTTTAGATTTCTACAATCTAAGCAACAAGATTTCCGAAAGTAAAATGCAAGGAACAGTGGGGAAAGCAAATGCCAGCCCATAATCTTTTCCATTTGTTTCATAGTCCTGTTACCTGAGACACATCACCACAGAAAACATCTTCACATTCTCCCGTTGGAAAACTAGTTTCAATCCCACGGTGCGGTATGGATTCTAGAGCCGCCGTGAGGACTGTTAGAGCAGAGTCTGAGTTCTAATGTCGGGTAGCATAACTCAAAGATCTGAACAGTTAAATTGTTCTGAGCCGCATTTTCTTCCACCTGGGAATGAGAATATAAATACATTTATCTTGCTTTAAGTATCATTTGAAACAAAGTGGGCTACAAATAAGGTATTAATTATCCTATCAGCCTGTTTCTCTAAGGATCCAATAAGCTGAATAGAAGCTGTCTAGCCTATAAAAGGTACTCTGAAGATGCTTGTCCTTTTCCTTTTCTCCTTGAATAACAAAAAGATAAAATTTTGTGGCTGTAAAATATATTCAAAGCTGCATTTCTTGAAAATTCATAATAAGAAATTTGAAGGTTTTAAGGACTTCACAATATGGAATTTCTCCCTCACGGCGACATGCTTGAAAAATCTCCCATTTCCCCATGTGAGAAGCATCTAATAAATAGCAGAAGCCAATTTATGCGTAGAAATAACATCCATGTGTATGCATGGTCCTTTGCAGAGTATATCCACATACAGCCTCATTGCCTGTTGATAGACGGTTCTAGATCATCAGCATTCCTCCCCCGTCCCCCTTACTCCACCTTAACTACTCAGTGTTTTGGCATATGCCATCACTGTATGGAACAATTAATTGATTGGTTTCTACACCGTCACAGCTGGTTCCTTGGCTTCACGACACCGGACAGCCGTTTGCTCTAGGGGCGCCAGATACCCCATCATGGGAAGACCCTGGGGTGCTTGTTAGGAATGCTCCTCAGCATTCCCCTGCAGACCCCCATGAACCTCTCCGCGTTATGGCCAAAGAACACCCCAGTTTAAGCAATCCGGGGGCTTCCCTGAATACCCTGATCTGAGCTTCAGAGCTCAGGTCAATGCGCAGCACCTCGGCCGGGTCTCGAGGGGAGGGCGTGCTGGCACGGCCCTGCTTAGACGCCGAAGGTGGAGCCCCACGGGGATTCCTAATCAAACCGTGCCGGGCACTCTCTGGGAGAGAGGACAGCACAGCTGCAGGGCTGTGTGGATGCTCATCAGATCCCCACTCCGGGCACGAACCCTCCAAATACCAGCGCTCAGCCTGCCCTTAGAGCGTCTTCACCGGCAGCTCACCCACTCTCCCCCGGCTCGAGGGTGTCAGGATGAGGCCTGGCTTGGGCAGTCTTTAGGGCCGTCCAGGAAGTACTCAGCTGAGTGCACCGCTGCCAGGACGGGAGGGGGCATCAGTTCGCAGAGGCAGGGCCTCCCGGTCCTGGCCTGGGTTTGCACCGACCAACTCACGCCCAACTCCACAGCCCGTCCCGGGGCCCTGATCTGCTTCCATTTAGTTATCTGAGGTGCTGGTGTTTAGAAACCCGGGGAAGGAAGAAAAAGTGATTGTGAAGGGGAGGTTGCAGGGCCGGCCCCCACAGCAAATCGGGAACGGGTGCGGCCTCCTCCTCCTCGGCGTGTCCGGGAGACTCAGCCTCCGGCCCACCCACGCCCAGCCCCCCAGCCCCCCACCCCGGCATGGCCCGTCCTTCAGCGCGCGGCCGCCCCCCGCCCCGCGGCCTGGGACTGAGACGGTGCCGCCCCCGTGCCCGCCCTCCTCTGGGCTCTGCCTCCCGGGGAGCAGGCTGCCTGGCTGGGGGTCTCGGGTCTGTGGTTCCCGAGGTGCTCCAAGGAGGCGAGGGGGGTTTCTGAGCCTTGGGCCGTCGTCCTTTCCCGGACGTTTTGCAGTACCTGCGCTTGGGCCTCTCAAGAGCGCACGTCCCCTTCTCAGCCCAGGGCGGCGCGGCCTGGAGACGCCTCACCTGGTCACCTCCAGCCGAGCTCCCAAGATGGCGCACCTGGTCACCTCCAGCCGAGCACCTGAGACGCTGCACCTGGTCACCTCCAGCAGAGCTCCCGGGGTGGGAGAGTTTCCTTCCCACCCAAGGCGCCCGCTCCCTGTGCCCCACCCCCCAGCCCCACAGCCCCCACTCCCCGCACCCCAGCCCCATAGCGGCTGCTCCCCGCGCCCCCCCCCCTCAGCTGCCCATCACTCCTTCCCACGGAACCCCAACCAGACGGCAAACTGGTTCTCTGGACCCCCCAGATTTCCCCAGTGAAGGCAAGAACCCTTCACTGCAGCACACAAAACTGTAGCACACAAGTGATGGCCTTGGATTTTGCCAAGTAAAAAATGCTGCCATCTCGCCACACCCTGAGCTGCAAGGAAGAAAACAGAGCCGGATTGCAGTGATTTTCCCCCTAGAAAGTGCTCATTTCACCAGTGCTGCTGCTGCCAAGGTAAAGAAATAAGCGCGGTATGGCAAAGGGTTCCGATTCGGTCGCTTCCCGTGTTGAGGGGCTGGAAGTCAGTACAGCGTCAACTTACAGTTGACCTGGTTTGTGGGTCTCCCCATAACCACCACATCACTTCCAAAGCAGCCCCGAGGCTGACTCAGGGCAAGCTCTTCTGATCGTAGGGAAAATGTGGGTGAGGGGGAGAAAGTAAAAGCGACCAGGTTTTTTTTTCCGTTGACCCATTGTACTGTGTTAAAGTGGCCCATTATACTTTATCTTGAGATGCTAAACATAGCAACTTTCCTCAGATGTGTTCCTTCATAACTGTGGCCATTGCATCTGTTTCCATTCTAGCATGTGGGTAAGTAAGATGCAGTGGTTGTCAACATTAATAAGTTTATTTTATGCTAAAATGCATAATTTAATGGCCTTCCTTATTAAAGGTGGCTTGTAAATTAGACCTGCATCTTTGTGCGGTTTCTTTCTTAACATTTAAAATCATCAGATGTGCTGCACTGTACTTTGCAGGGAAGTTTGGTGCCCGAACTTAGAGCAGGGACACTGGGGTTTTCTGAGCATGCTGGCATTTTGGACAGAGGCTGGAACACTGGCCAGTGGCCCGAATGAATGGAGAACTGGCCGCGGGTGGGTCGGGAGCCATCTGCTGTGTTTGCCCCTGTGTCCTGAGCTGTATACAAACATAGACGGCTGTTTGCATCTCAAATAAAAAAATACAAATGAAAGTGTCTTATAAATGTGACGTGCTATGGAAATGGAAGGCGACACTGTGACGTGGTCAGCACTTGGCTTGGGCCCCCTTTCCTAGGAACAAGCACGGTCCTCTGCATGTAGCAATGCCAACCAGACTAGTTCGGAGATAAAAGCACAAATATTTTGTGAACACCCATGGAATTAAGAAATGCCAGCATTGTGGGGGCACCACCCGGGTTACCGGGGGCTGGGTGACGCTCTCCAGGAACCGCAGCAGCAAAAGGGGCCTCCTCTCTAGGCACCCCCAGTGTGGGGTGGGGATGGGGTGCTGTCTGCCAACTGAGGCTGTTGGTGGTGGCCTCAGGGTCTGCGCCTCCCCCTGCCCGATCCCACCAGGAGCTGTCCCAGGTGCATCTCTGCACTCTTCCTTGGACCCATCTCTGCACTCTTCCTTGAACCCATCTCTGCACCCTTCCTTGGGCACATCTTTGCACTCTTCCTTGGACCCATCTCTGTACCCTTCCTTGGGCACATCTCTGCACCCTGAACTCCTGGGACTGGACAAGCACCGCCCAAGACACCCTGGCCCAGTGGTGTGGAGTGGAAGCCTGAGCTGCGGTGTCCAGCCAGCCTCTCCACCATGGTTGGCTGGCTGCATTGCAGATGCCAGCAGGAATCCAAGTTTCCCTGGCTTGCCTTTTGATATGCATCTATTTAAAATGTTAATGCACTAATTTTTACCTTTGCTACATTGAGGCCATATGCATATTCTCCTGTAATATTTTCTAAAACTTAAAAATTCTCTTTTCATGTGTAGATCTTTTATGTACATACTAGAATGTGATTGCATAGGCTATGGTGAGGAGTGGATTTGTTTTGCTTACTATTTTTCAATGCGGCTAGCCAGAGGTCCCAGAACCAGTTTTTGAATGGTTCATCTTATTCTCACTGATTTATAATGCAAAATGCATGTATTTGAGGATCTGTTTTTAACTCTGTGCTGCATCTTTGGTTTATCATCAATACCACTCTCTCAATTAATTTGTGTTGCAATAAGTCATGATTTCTTATAGGGGAAAATCCCCCCACCATAGTCTTCAAAATTTCTCAGGTATTCTCCTTCCTTTACTTTTTTGTATGCACTTTAGAAAATCGATCTGTAACAGATGGTAGACAGATAGATAGACAGATAGATAGATAGACAGATAACTATACAGAAATAAGTTTGATCATGACTGTTTTTATCTAATTATGTTTATTTCTTTGTTACATTTTATTCTAGTTTGCTAGCTGCCAGAATGCAATATACCAGAAATGGAATGGCTTTTTAAAAGGGGAATTTAATAAGTTGCTAGTGTACAGTTCTAAGGCCGAGAAAATGTCCCAATTAAAGCCAGTCTATAGAAATGTCCAGTCAAAGGCATCCAGGGAAAGATACCTTGATTCAAGAAGGCCAGTGAAGTTCAGGGTTTCTCTCTCAAATGAGGAGGCACATGGCGAACACAGTCACAGTTTCTCTCTCAGCTGGAAGGGCACATGGTGAACACGGCGTCATCTGCTAGCTTTCTCTCCTGGCTTCCTGTTTCATGAAGCTCCCCAGGAGGCGTTTTCCTTCTTCATCTCCAAAGCACTGGCTGGTGGACTCTGCTTCATGGTGCTGCAGCATTCTCTGCTCTCTCCAACTCTCCCTCATTCTCCAAAATGTTTCCTCTTTTATAGGACTCCAGAAACTAATCAAGACCCACCCAAATGAGTGGAGACACACCTCTATCTAATCCAGTTTAACAACCACTCTTGATTAAATCACATTTCCAGGAGATGACCTAATTAAAGTTTCGAGCATACAATGCTGAATAGGGATTAAAAGAAGTGTTTACCTTCACAAAATAGGATTAGGATTAAAACATGGCTTTTCTAGGGTACACACATCATTTCAAACCAGCATACATGTATTCCTGTGTACCTTAGCACTTATGCAGCTCTTGTAATTGCATTTTTTAATGTATTTCCCATTTTCTTGAATTAGAGTTGAAGTGGTGATTTTGATAATGCCATACTGGTTGTGTATTCTGTATCCTATTATTACTTAAATGAAAATTGTGTGTTCTTTTCTATATTCCTCTTATTTTTTTTTTATTTATTGTACTGGTTAGTACTTCCAAGGAAAAAATGGAATAGAAATGGTGACAGCAAGTAGTCTTGTCTTATGCCTGGCTAGGCTTTCAAGAAATTCTTCTAATGTTTCACTATTAAATATTAAGTGTACTACAGATTTTTGGTACATTGTCGATCTGACAAAGGAGCTCCCCTTTTCCTTCCTAGTTAGCTTGAAGAGTTTTTCTTTTTTAATTCAGCTTGTTTATAATTATATATTGGTACTGAATTTTTCAAGCGTTTTCTTGACTCTATATTGATAACTGGAGGAAATTTGCCATTTAAAATATTAGTGTGGCATATTACTTTAATAAAGCTTTATTGGGAAGTGTTGGGAGATATAGAGAAACGTGTGGACGTATCTTTTACACGGTAGGAGGAGGGTCTTGGGGAAATGGACCTGCACCGCGAAATCCCAGGGTTACGGGTATGGGACCTCCGCCACCTTCCTATTTAAAGCAAAACTGGTTGTGTGCCTCCCCCACATCCGGGTATTAGAACAGCCACCTTCCCTTGTCCTCCCCTTCCTTTAGGCGCGCACCTTCGGGTTGGCCCTGCATCTCTGGAGTCCTGGTCTAAAGGCCGCAAGCTCCCCTCTCCAGTTACCTGGGCATGCTGCGCTCCTAGGACTGGTCCGCCTTGTCTGCGCCTGCGCAGGTCCGGCCTGGCCGCACCTACTCGCTCTGGTCAGGGCGCCCCGGCGGCCGCAGTGTCAGGGATGTCCGGGGCTGCAAACCCAGGTCTGCACTCCCCCCCACCCACCCCCACCCCGAGAGCAGAAGACCTGGGGCAGGGTAGCACTGGTCCCCCTCCATCAGGTGGAAGGGTTTGACTGAATGAATGCATGCTTCTTGGAAGTAATATATGTCTTAATTGATTTGTCATCTCTTCAGGTTTACTAGATGCTAGTTTCCAAGTCAAGTTATGCTGGCACCAGCAGTGTAGGAGATTCCCATTGTGAAATAGGCTACTGTTACTTGGAATTGTTAGACTTTATATTTTTGTCAATATGGTTGGTATTTAATAGTATCTCACCATTTTATGTTTCGTTTACTCGTTATTAATGAGTTGAGCATCTTTTTATAGTCATTGGGCATTTGTGTTTCCTTTTCTTTTAAATATTTACTAATGTATTTTTCCACATTTAAATTCATTTTTGCTCTTATTGATTCATGAGAATTCTTTATATGTTGATGTGATGACTAGTTCATGTCAACGTGACCAGGTTTCGGTGTCCAGTTGTTTGGTCAGGCAAGCACTAGCCTGATGGTTACTGCGAGGGTATTTTGTGGATTTAAACCATCAGCAATTTGATTGCATCTACAGCTGATTGCATCTACATTCAACTGAGGAGATTGCCTTCGACAATAAGAGAAGTCTCATCCAATGAGTTGAACGCCTTAAAAGAAATTATGATTTAAAAGGTCAGAAGGGAGAATTTCCATCTTTGCTTTAGCCAGCCAGCTTCTCCAAGGGAATTCATCAAAAACCTTCATTGCGATTCCCAGCTTGTAGCTTGCTCTGTGGAATTATCCCCACAGTCATGTGATACAATTTGTTTCCCAATTAAGATGCTAATATTTTTTAGTTATATGTTACAAATATATGTTTTTAATTTGTGTCTGTGTACTCTCTATCAAAGAACTAAAGTTCTTAATTTCAACGGTGTCAATTTTAACAATCTTCTGTATGTTTTGAGTCATGTTAAGAAATCTCTATTTTGAGGTCTTAATGTGTTTTTAAACTTTTTTATTGCTAAATATATACACAAAGAAAAGAAAGAAAAAGCAGTGATTTTCAAAGTACATTTAAAAAGTAGATACAGAACAGATTTCAGACTTTATTATAAGTTACCATTCCACTACTTCAGATTTTTCCTTCTAGCTGATCCAAAACATTAGAGGCTAGAAGAAATATTTTTCTTTCTTTTTTGTGAAAAATAACATATACAAAAAAGCAATAAATTTCAAAGCATATCGCAAGAATTAGTTGTAGAGCAGATTTCAGAGTCTGATATGGGTTATAATTCCACCATTTTAGGTTTCTACTTCTACCTACTCTAAGATACTGCAGACTAAAAGAAATATCAGTATAATGAATCAGCAATTATACTCATTTGTTAAACCCTACCTTCTCTGTATCACTCCACCATCACCTTTGATCTTTCACCTACTCTTTCCAGGGGCGGGGGTCATAATGTTTTACATATATACATGTAAATTAGCTGAAGTGGCTTATTCCTTTAATGTAATAAATATGTAAGATGGTTCACTATTAGAACATCTGTTGATTAATTTGTAGCATTAACCATTACAAGAGAAAAATCAATTGGGCTATCTGAAAAATGCCAAAATACAAAAAGTTAAAATGTATCACCCACTCATAACAAAAACTTTTTGAAAATTATTAATTTGAAAATTTGTTCAAACTCTTAAGGAATATCTAAAGACACATAGTGAAACCCTATTCTCAGTAATGAAATGTTTTAAACATTTCATTAAAATTATATGCAAGGATGCTTATCCTCAATTACTCTATTCAAAACTGTTCTACAGGTCCTAGCCAGTGAAAAGGATAAGGACAAGTAATAAAGAGCAAGAGTTTTGGAAAAGAAGTAATAAATTCTCATTATTTTCTGCCAAAGCATCTACAATAATAGAATTTAAGAAAACTTAGCAATTTCCCTGGTTTTAAGATTAACATATAGGAGTTTATTTTTTTTTCTAGATATGTTACACTGAAGTGTTTATAAAAATTCTGTTTGGGGTATTTCTTCTATTTTCATAAGAGGATTTGACATCATTTTCTTTATCATTTTTTTGCTTTAGAAATAAAGGCTATATTAGCCTTATAAATTGACACTTTCCGCTCTTTTATATTTTCTAGATTAATTTATGTAAGATTGGAATTCTGCATTCCTGAAATATTTTGTAGAATTCACTTCAAATTTTCTGTATTTAGTGTTATTGTTTTGGGATTTTGTTTAAAGTATGGGTTCCAATTCTTTGGTAGTTTATAGGACCCCTCATGATATTTATTGCCTCTTGTGTCAGTT
This sequence comes from Tamandua tetradactyla, assembly GCF_023851605.1. Taxonomy (NCBI): domain Eukaryota; kingdom Metazoa; phylum Chordata; class Mammalia; order Pilosa; family Myrmecophagidae; genus Tamandua; species Tamandua tetradactyla. The sequence continues at coordinate 230,226,665 of NC_135327.1, read as the reverse complement.
TTGATAATTTCTCCTTTATAAAAAGTGTGTTCATTTTGCTTAATTTTAAAACATGCATGGGTATAACATTTTAAAGTATCTTTTTAATGTGCTTTACCTCTAGCTAGTTCACTTTTCTCCATTTTTAATATTCTTTATGTGTGCTTCTTTCCTTGTGTTTTCTTCACTTTGCCAATAGATCATTTATTTTCTTGTTCTTTTCAAAAAATTAACATTGATTTTGCTTGCCCTTTACCCATAATGCTGCCTGTTATTTCACAATCTTTGGGTTTAAGTTAGCATTCGCTCCCTTCTTTGGCTGGATGCCAATCTCATTCATTTTCAATCTTTTCTCATCAGATCTTTCTTTCTTCATAAAAATTAGTTCTGCAAAAAATCGCCACCTTCAAACTTGTTACTTTGAAAGAAAAAAGTACTAACAGCCACTCTTCCAGGGAGGAGTATTTGCATCATGAATATCACATTTTCACCTCTCCATGCTTTTAAAGTATGCAACTTTCTATTTCAATGTCAAGTCACAGTGCAGTCTTTGTGAAGACACCTTAAATGGCGATTTCATAACACAGGGAGGCAGTGTGGCACGTCGCCTGCTGATGGGACAAAAGTCCCTGCACCGCTGGCCAAGGCTTCCCATTCAGAGTCTGTGCCCACAGGCACTTCCTGCCACCCGCCCTTGAGGGCACCACGGCAGCGCGAAGAATTGGTGACCTGTGAAAAGTGTGCACATGTTAGTGAGATGTGAACCCCTGTACCTGCACGCCCAGGACTGACGTGGTTCCCGGGACTTTGAACTTCAAATGAAACTGGAAAATGTAAGGCAGACCTGGTGATCCTACTCTTAGAATCAGCTAAGTATGATAATTTCGGTCACTGTGGATTTTTCAGGTCAGTAAGTTTTATTGTTCATCTCCCACATCAGCCTGCTCTTTTTTCATGGTGCTTTGCCATGTTCTGTTTTCTTTCTCTTTGATATTCACTTCTTTGCTGGGATTTCTTCGCAACATGAGCATGTAGATCTGCTCCCATCGCCTCCATGTGGTGGGGACTCTGGGTTTTATTCCTTAGGAACAAAAGCTCCTCCCTCATGCTGTCCTCTCCAGGGCACAGATGGAAGGCACCCAGGAGAGGCACAGGTGGGTCCTCTAGCCATGCTCACTAAGCACAGTCATTTCACAGTACCAGCTTGACACAGGCTTCACTTTCTTCTTACGGCCCTCTGTGAGCACCCTGGAACACCAGTGTCCCTCTGTGGCCCTCTGTGGACTTTCCGTGTCCCTCTGTAGACCTTCTCTGGACCCTCTGAGGAAACACTGTGGACCTATGGCATCTTACACTTCGCCTGCAGAGGTCAGCCCCTGCACTTGACCCAGTGCCCTCCCCAGCCTCTCTTTACCAGCTCAAGTCGTTCCAACACCGCCCCTGCCTCCATCTATCGCTGTCGAGGCTCAGCCTCACGATTCTGAGTTCCCTTGCTGCGTTAGCACCCAGGGACCTCCGGTTCCTTCTTTTCAAGTGTTGTTGCCTATTGGAGGTGGTGGTAGGGGAGCCTTTTGCCAGAAACCCCAGTGGAAATTTGGGGGGACCCCTTTAATTTAAACTTACACACATGCAAATGCAAGTGCACACACATGGATGCACAAGGGCACACATACACCTGCGCACGCACAGGGCAGAGTACTGAGCTTCCCTTCCTGGGATTAGCCCTGCAGCCTCTTTCTTCCCCTCATGGATTATAGGGGGATGACCTTTTCACAGTCCTTGTGGGCCATCATGCAGAGAGGAGCAAGCGCCTGCCACCTTCCTTAGGCCGCCTCGTGAGCTCCATATGGAGCGTGAAGGGACACAGACGCGCAGCGGGACTCGGGTCTGCACACGTGCTCAGGGGTGCTGCAGAGCCGTCCCAGCCCTTCCCACGATGCCCAAGTCAACCAGGACCGGAAATGCACCCAGTTCCAGGAGCAATAGGGGAACCCCCATCCCAGCAACAGGTAAGCTGAGGAAGGCCTTCGGTCCAGCTTCCCACCTTAGGGGAATAGTCATGGTCCAGGGGCGTCCTTCAGAGGTAAAGGGAGGGTCGGACGCACAGTGGCTATTGTCCACTGTCCTCAGGTAACCTGGCCCACACTCTCGCTTCACCACACACTAGCTGTGGCACTTTGACATTTAGTTTCCTAATCCACATAATGATACATTTGTTATTTTGAAATGTTTTGTTTTCATCTGGTTATTATGTTTACTTTCACAGGCTTCTTGCAAAGTTTAAATAAAATAATGTGTTTAAACCCCTTGGCATAGAGTCAAATATTTGTGAGAGTATCTATTATTATCTCAATGAGAGTATGTGCCGTTATAATTATTGTTTCCACGTTTCTCTCACTCCCTGCACAGGGAGCTCCTTGAATCAGAGTTTGTCTTGTTTATTATTGTGTCTTTAATGTCAACTGCAAAGACCACACATATGGTCATGCAGAGTCTTTCAAATTAATAACCAAAGTAGTACTTTAGAAATAGAAGCCTTCAGGAGTGGCACAGGATGGACTGGAAGGTAGAAAGACTGGAGCCAGGGACACTGGCTGAGAACATTGCACTAGGAGGACAGCTGGCGGGAATGTGTGATTGGAACTGAGGGTTAAGGTTAATCAGAGGTCAAACTTTGGTTCCTGGGGAAGCCAGTTTCTGTAGAAACATTTCAAGTTTAATCCTTGATATCTTGCTCCTTTTTCAAAACTGTGTCCCTCTGTAATCTCTGTCACTTGCAATGACCTGAGGTGCCTGTGATTTTTGAAGCCTCAAGGACTCAAAATAATGCAGGTGCTTGGAGTGTGTGTACACATGTGTGCATGCATGTGCATTGTGTGCATGTGTGTGCATACATGTGCATTCTGTGCATGTGTGTACATTGTGTGCATGTATGTGTATTGTGTGTGCATTGTGTACGTGTGTGCATTGTGTGCATGCATGTGCATTGTGTGCATGTGTGTGCATTGTGTGCATGTGTGTGCATTATGTGCATATGTGTGTGTGCATTGTGTGCATATATGTGTGAATGTGTGTGTGCATGCATTGTGTGCATGTATGTGTATTGTGTGTGTGCATTGTGTACGTGTGTGCATCGTGTGCATGCATGTGCATTGTGTGCATGTGTGTGCATGCATTGTGTGCATTATGTGCATATGTGTGTGCATTGTGTGCGTATATGTGTGAATGTGTGTGTGTGCATGCATTGTGTGCATGTATGTGTATTGTGTGTGTGCATTGTGTACGTGTGTGCATCGTGTGCATGCATGTGCATTGTGTGCATGTGTGTGCATTGTGTGTGTGTGCATGCATTGTGTGCATGTGTGTGCATTATGTGCATATGTGTGTGTGCATTGTGTACATATATATGTGAATGTGTGTGTGCACAGGTGTGTATGCCTGCACGCACATGTGAGGGTGTGTGTGCATGCATACATTTGAGTTTGTCTGTGGGTGTCAATGGAAGGCAAGCAGTTAAGCTGCAAATGATTTTGGCAGAAACCACTGAAGCCCGATTGCTTCTTGAGAAGCTATTACATTTCTAAGTCTTTTCTTTTCGGTAGACTCTCTTCAAGGATACTGAAAATTGCTCACGAAGAACTTGCTCTACCCTGGCCAACACGCCAGTGTGGAAGCACAATCGCCTACTTCGTCAGATGAAGTGGCTTCTCTCTCTGCTTTGCAGGTCCCATCCCATTTCTTTCCATGGCTATTGAAAAAGCTGCCGGCTGAAGTGACGCCATTCTGGAGCAGTTTTCAGGGCCGGCTCTCCTTCATCATGTTTTCTTTATTTGCAGCTCAGGTCTGTGATGAAACCACAATCCTCCTAGAAAGCTAGAGCAAGTGTGGGGCTGTGATGGGGCTGTCAGATGAGGTGGGCCTGTGGGAGGCCCGACTTCCAAGGAGAAACAGAGGAGCACAGGACTTCCTGCACAGGTGCTGGACGCCGGCCATGCATGGAGCCTTTGGGATGCAAGGTCTGCTGTCCAGTAGTGGGTGGCCCAGGAGATGACCAAGCCAGGGTCTCTCTGTGCTGCCCTGTGCTGCGCCATGCCCAGGGCTGCTGTCCATGCTTGGGAATGCTGCTTGCCGGTACTGCCACCTTTGAAATTCAGCTGGAACCCTGTGTTCCAATGTGCTCGCCCCGGCCCCCGAGTGTTCTCCAGGAGGCACTGACATCAAGGAAAACCTGTCATCTCCACATGCCTCCCAGGACTGTCCAGGCGACAAGGCATGCACGGCTCTCCAGGGTTGCCAACAGGTTCCAGACCGTACTGAACAAAGTTTTACCCAGCTCGGCTGGCCTTAAAAATGATAGGTGCAATTTGGCTCTGCCCTCGAGAACCTTGGAGAAGTAATTCCCATAAAACAGAGGGAAAGTAAGGGCTGCATTGGTGACAACAATTACAGAGCAGGCCCTGCAGAGGCAAGGACAAATCTGTGTTGACCAGGATGAGACTTTGAGGTTTCAGCCACCAGAAGCATCTTAAGGATGGTCAGCTTCAAATAGCCCCAGAAAAAAGGAGGGCAAGATGTGAAAATAAGGATTAATTGGCCTCTAAAGAACAGTTTAAAAAAGAAAGGCATCTTCCTGGAGTAGACATCGCATAATAGGGACCGAGGGGGCAGGGGGTAGGTAGCAAACTGTTGACCCAGTGATGGACCCCCTGCTCCAATTCTGCAACCAGTAACCCGGAAATCCTTAGTGGTCCCTCACCAAAATATAAAGATGGGGCTCTCATCAGAGGCCCCCATTCCATTTTCCAGCCCTCAAAGCAAGCTAACTGCAGGAGGCAGGCCGGCCGGGCGCTAAGCTCTGCCGAGGCAGTGTGCCTTCCGTTGTTGCCAAGGGGACAGCAAGGCAGCAATGAGAAAGTGGTTCTCAGCTCCTAAAGCAGTGCTGTCATCACACCGGGGTCCTGGCGTTCGATCGGGAGCCCCTGGAGGTCAGAGGCCATATCCTCTAACTGTTCCATTTCCTGGTGAGTCCCAGAGAGTGACACGGAGAGGTCTGTGGTTGGAGGTGGTGCCAAAGATAAGGGAAACAGTCACTGCCTCTGCCCTCTGTTCCTTGCTGTCCACTGTCACTTCTCAGGGCGAGCACCGAGCGGCCTCCTTCCTGCCCACCCCCCTCCATTTCTAATCTAGAAGAGGAAGATGGGACAGCATGAGTTCTTTGCTTCCTGTTTCCTGTGCAATTTCCTATAACATGTCCCATTCTCTCAGTTAAATGCTCTATTGATGCAGAAACACTTTCTCCTCTTCTGACTTAACCACCCCAGGATGGTTTGGAATGGCTCCAAAAGCATCTCCCAAATGGTCCCTGAGCCAATCATTCATTCATCTCTCCAATCGCCTATTCCACAAACATTTATTGAACATTTCCCACAAGCCAGAGACAGTTCTTAGAACTGGGAGGCAACACTAAAGAAAGCCAAAGTGCTGGCTGTCACGGGACGTCCAGTCTAGACAATAAATAGAGGAATGATGAGTGCACAGTGTGGCAGGTTAGAAGTGTTATAAGGGAAACTCAAAAGGGAAAGGGAGTTTGAGTGTCAAGAGTGGGATGCTTGTTACCGTATTCCATGTGGTGGGGTGAAGGGCTTATCCATAAGGTGATATTTAAGCAGAGAACTGAACAAAGAGAGAGACAGCACTACATGAATTACCTGGAAGCGGGACATCCCAGGACGTCAGAAATTCAAGTGCAAAGGCCTCATCCCAGGACAGGGAGCTGTTTGAAGGCTGGGGTGGGGGAGCACCATCTGACTTCCCTGTTGGAAGCTTCCCTCTGGCTGCTGAGACATCAGACAACAGAAAGACCAGGGCGGAGTAGACAGGCCTGGCGGGGGCTGCTCACTAAGGCGGGCAAGAGACAGAGGGGTTCAGGGCCTGGTGGTGGGACAGGGGCCAGAGGTGGGCAGACTGAGGCGAAGGTAGAGCTGACGGAGTTAGCTGATGGGCGGGAGGGTCTGTGGATCCGAGCAGCTGGAACCACAAAGCTGCTGCTCACCAGATGGGGAAGCCATGGGCATCGGATTTGGGAAGTGGAGTGGGAAAGGCTGGGATTGATGTTGGAGCTGGCATCCAGGCAAAGATATCAAGTAAGCTGTTGGATAAATTGGGCTGGAGTGCAAGAAAGCTTTGGGGGCTGGAGATAAAAATTGGGGAGTTAGCATGTGGCTGTCGTGTGGCAACTCAAGACTGGATGAGGCCCCTGGACAGTGACAGCAGGTGGAGTAAACAAGAAGAGGTCGGACGGGGCAGGGACAGCCAGCAGGAGTCTCGGGTCAGTGGCCGGTGGGGCTGGAGGGGAACCAGGAAAGAACGACCTCCAGGGGCCCATAAAGGGGGAACAAAGGGTCAAATATGATGGTTACCAGGGGTTGACTTTGGGAGACTTTGACCTGAGCCATTGTGATAAAACTGTGAAATACGAGTCTGATGGGGTAAACCTGGGGTTCAAGAGAAGACAGGGAGAGAGGACGTGGATAGAGGGGTACAGATACCTCTTTGTCCTGGAGTTTTCCTGAAAGGGGGAGCAAAAAAATGGGGAGCATGTAAAAGAGCACGTGTGCTTCATCAAGCTCCCCCCCAGCAAAGATCACCTCAAGGAACTGACATGTGCCCCCATGGGCAGGAGAGCATGCACATGCCTTCACGTTGATGGGAAGCACGCACCTCCACTTTATCACGTGGCTGTTTGGTGTCTAGGGTTCGGCTTGCATTCAAATTTGTTGTAAAATATTGAATGTTAGAAAACCAGTGTGGACGAGCTTACCAAGCAGCCAAGGTGCTGCTCATATAGGGAAGAGGACTTCCATTTTTTGGGAAAATCTAGAGTAGAGACCCTCCACTTTTACAGTAAATGACCATTTAACAGGTTCCAAATATTCCCTTAAAGCAGCTGAAGACTTTTTATTTTGATCCGACACTAGACACTTCGGGCTCAAGAACGGGGAGTTCAGTGGGTTCTGGAAGGACTGGGCTTTACCCGCTTGGACCTCTGGTGAGTGCAGCCCAGGGGACAGCCGGAGACCTGGGGAGCCCACCGACCCAGGAGGCAGCTGAGCGAGGGGCATCAGGGGTCCAGAGGCCGACGGGGAGCCAGGAACACCCAGTGCACGCTGCAGGCAGGGGCAGGGAACGCAGCAGGCGCAGGCGCTGCAAGGAAGGCGTCCGAGACTCGGCTGCAGCTGCCTGTGGAGGCAGCTGGGTCTGCTCCCACCTGGTTGGGGCCCTTCTTGCTGGTGTTGGAGATGGAGCACCTGCTACCCTCCTGCCTGGGGCTGAGCATTTTCATAGGTAATTTAACGATCGCCACACCCCTGCAAGTGAGGAAACCAAGGCTCAGAGAGGTGAAGCATCTGCCCAAAGCCCTGCACCTGTAGCGTGGCTGATCTGGCTCCTGTTGTGCCACACACCTTCAGGTACTGTCCACAGTCGCACAAGCCAAGCTGGGTGCCATTAGAGACAAACTGGCAACAAGGCTGGAGCAGGGGTGCACACCTGGGTTACCTTCAGACTTAAGAGGTGAAGGTGTGGGAAGCAAGTTGCCAATGGAAAGGTTTCGAGGAAACCTTGAGATGGAGAAAAGGCATGTCCCACGTGTCAGCCTTCACTGTCCTTTCTGCAGCCACCCTTTTCACTCATTTTGCTCCCAAGCAGAGCTGTCAGTTTCGCCTCTTTCTTAACTCACTGCCTCCAGGGCACAGATGGCTCAGTGTCCAGCTGCCGCGTTGGCTCAGGTGCCGCAGCCACCTTCTGTTGGGCGGGGGAGGCTTCCAGGCAGCAGCAGGGGGAGTGGACAGAGGACAAGGAACAAAGGCGTCTGCAGACAGCTGGCAGCCTAACCGTCACAAAACAAGACCACAGCTGACTGCCGGAGCTGAGAATGGTCAGGAAGGATGAGTTACTGCCACAGATGCGTTCCCTTAACTCTTCTTTGCAGACATCCATCGATAGGTTTTCTGGCCTTTGGACGACACATCGACACGGTAATCGTCTGAATTTGGGGTTTTTCCGGTGACGTCGCCTGGTCCCTGACAGAGCTCTCCAGAAGTGTCAGTCGTCACCAACAGCATGCTTCCTGCAGACCCTGGGCTCTTGGCGCTTTGTGACTTTGCAAAGCTTCTCTAGGAGTGACAATAACAGAGCATCGTGCAGTAATACAGCATGCTGCCGGGAGCAAGAAGACCGTCTGGGTTTTTGGTGTTCAGTCCCAATGAAAAAAGAGAAAAGTGTGAAAATGACCTGGCATGAACATGTACAAAGTGCAGAGAAGTCTTAGGGCAGGGAGTGCTGTGGGCGAGGCCAGGCAGGGGAGGCCGGGGACGGCTGTGGCCACTGCCCTAGATGCCTTGGCCGTGGAAGTGTGTACACAGACAGCATCCCCCATCCAGGGTGTGGCTCAGGAGTCCCCATGCAAGGAGGGGAATTTGCTTCTGCTTACCCCACTGATGTTGCCGGTGGCTGTCCAGGGGAGCAGGTGTCTGCCGTTCAAGGGAGTCCCCAAGGTGCGTCAGCACCCAGGAAAGGTTGCGGGGACACTGGGTGCACACAACCAGAGTAGAAGGAGGCAAGGGTGGAAAATGCAGCGTGGAAGGAATAGAGAGGTCGAGAGGTCAGAGAGGGGGTGCCTAGAAGGGCAGGGAACCCGAAGGAGAGGGTGGTTCTGTAATAACGCAAGAAGGAAAACCTTTTAAAGAGGTGTGGAGGTGATGGTGATTTTAGGAGATAAGAAGAGAAATTAAAGGAAGACAGCATGCAAAACTCCTGGCATTGTATTCAGAGCACCTGAAAATAATTTAATTTTTGATGTAGACAATTAGAAAAATATGTTAAAGAATATTTTTAAAGCAATAGAATTGAGTTGAATTCATTCATTTTAATAGAACTGAGATCTACTATTGAGTATTGAATCTTCCCATTTATGAATATGCTTATCTCCCCTGGCTCAAATTATCTTTATGTCTTTAATTACTTTGTAATTTTTCTGTTAAAGGCTTGAACATATTTTGCTAGTTTATTTCTAGATATCCGCTTTTATTGGTCTCATGAATAGATCGTTCTTTCTTTCAGTTATTTTCTAATCAGTTTGGGTGGTAGTTGGAGGTTTTCACGGTTAGCATGTGTTGATGTTGGATCCAAGGCAGGTCTGAGTTCACATCCCAATGAGTTTTAAATTCATATGGCAGAATAAAGGGCCAAAATTAACTGACCATCCCAAAATGAAGAACAACGAGGCATGAGTTTCTCTACCAGATAGGAAAAGTTAGAAAGTTATAGTGATTAAAAAGTGTGGTTTTGGCAAAGGAATACATGGATATCAGGCCACAAAATGCATGGCTCCTCCCAAACAGTGGCAGACCTCTCTGAGAACAGTCAGGGGTGGGAGGATATGATAGAGGCAGTGTGAATTCCACATGCACTAGAGATCAAAGTGTGGGAAACCGAACTTCCAGAATGTTACAAGAAAATAAAGGATTTACTGAACTAGGCCCAATATATGCAAATCATCATGAAAAAGCTGGTATAGTTGACTACATTGAGATTTCAAACCACATTATAATAAAAAATAAGCATAAAGACACAGCCTAGGGAGCGACAATTATATGTGTTCTCAAGTTTTTAGAATATGAAGATAATGTAGTCAATCAACGTGGACGCCTGCTTCCTGAGAAGACAGCACGCCAGCGAGGCCTCAGGTTCCTTCCCTCGAATAGTTCCTGGAGTGACAAGTAGGTAGGAGGGAGATGTGTGTGTGTGTGTGTGTGTGAGTGTGCACATGTGAGTGTGCAGTCAGCATAGACAATGAAGGCAGTGCTTGCCCAGCAAGGGGAGGAGAAGACCCAGGCAGGGCCAGGGTGGGGGAGGTTGAGGGGTGCATCCCTCTCTTCCCTGCAGCTCCCTAGCAACTTCTCACTGACTCCACCTGTGCTGGTTTGAAAGGGTGTATGGACCCTAGAAAGGCCATGTTTTAATCAAAATCCCATTTTATAAAGATAGAATAACCCTATTCAATACTGTCTGTTTGAAACTGTAATCAGCTCATCTCCCTGGAGATGTGATTTAATCAACAGTGGTTGTTAAACTGGATTAGGTGACGACATGTCTCCACCCATTTGTGTGGGTCTTGATTGGTTTATTGGAGTCCTATAAAAGAGGAAAAGTTTTGGAGAATGAGAGATTCGGAGAGAGCCAGAGAAGAATGACATAGCTACGAGAAGCAGAGTTCACCATCCAGCGGCCTTTGGAGATGAAGAAGGAAAATGCCTCCCGGGGAGCTTCATGAAACAGGAAGCCAGGAGAAGAAGCTCACAGATAACACTGTGTTCGCCATATGCCCTTCCAGCCAAGAGAGAAACCGTGACTGTGTTCACCATGTGCCTTCTCACTTGAGAGAAAAACCCTGAACTTCATCAGCCTTCTTGAACCAAGGAATCTTTCCCTGGATGCCTTTGATTGGACATTTCTATAGACTTGTAACTGGGACATTTTCTCGGCCTTAGAACTATAGACTAGCAACTTATTAAATTCCCCTTTTTAAAAGCCACTCCATTTCTGGTATATTGCATTCCAGCAGCTAGCAAACTAGAATACCACCTTTCTAGCAAGGCAGGTGAGGAGCAGTAGAGCCCCCAATTCCAGGTTTGGTGGGGGTGCAGGGGGCCCCAGAGGCTGCTGCATGGAGCCACTTTCAGGGACAGATACAGCAGGTTGGCCAGCCGCCCACCAAGGCCCTCATGTCCCATGCCAGGGTGATGCCAGGGCAGGGTGCCGGGGATGGGGGCAGCTGGGGTCAGGAGCCAGGTGGGGCATGGGGTGGGAAGAGCTCTGCCTGCCGTGCACACCTGGGAAGGGGGTGTGGTCAGGCAGGGTGGCTCTGGGACCAGGAGCTCCGAGGGCCACACTGGACAAAACCCTCGGGCACCAGCAAGGCAGGACCAGTTTCTCTAAACAGCCTCCCGGCTAAGCACCCTCAAAGAATCAGGGCGGATTTTGATGGATACAGCAGGAATAAGTATCTATTTAAAAAAAGCAAATCAAGTGAGAACATCAGGCTTGGAAAGACAAGAGTACGGATGGTGAGGGGGTCACCGGCAGCCTCGTCATCGAGAGTTGAGTCTAGGCAGGAGCCCCGGGCAGAGAGACCCTCAGAGTTCACTGGGGCAGCGAAGAGGAAGCAACTGAAATATAAAAGCTAAGAGGTGAGCAGAACAGAAACAGGAATATCAGTGTCCGTCAATAAAGGAAAATAATAGAAATGGAAAAATCATTTTTAAAAATATCAAGAAATTCCCAGAATTAAAAAAAAGATAAAAATGCCCACAAAGGACCAAATAAGATGGATTAACATAAGACCTCAAAACTAGCATATAAAAAATTACAAAAAGGCCTAAAAGTTTTCAGAAAGCATAAGTACACCAGAAAAAAGATAACGAATATGATGGGGGTCAGTCTATGCTACAATGGAGAGAAGACAATGGGGACATAGTTTCAAAGTTATAAAGTAAAATACTTTAAACCTCTAATTTTAAATCTATCTGAAACAACATTTAGATATGATATGAAGCAAAAGCTGTTCTCAGTTTATCACATAACGATTTTCTTTGAAAATCCCTTTAGAGTAAATATATCAACAAAGATAGAAGGAGCTCAAAAAGGATGATGTGAGATATATGATGGAAGGAGAAATTGATATATATAAATATATATATTTTTTTGCATGGGTAGGCACCAAGAATTGAACCCACATCTCCTGCATGGCAGATGAGAACTCTGCCACTGAGTCACCATCACACTGCCCGAGAAATTGATATTTTGATACCTTTAATTTTCTAATAACATATGTCTCCCACTCACCTACCAATAGGTAGAAATGAAGAAGAATCCAACACAAAAATTCTAGAAAATACCACTGTGGACTTGTATTAGAAGGGCAGTGAATAAGAAGGAAGAGAAAGTATGGTAAATATTTTGTCAAAAGATATTTACATTGGCACATTTTTAAAACTAGTAGAAATAAGTTAACATAATAATGAGTCGTAATAAGTTAAAACTGAATACCAGAAGATTAAAAACAGAATACGAAACTTTCCAATAAGTGAAAAAAGTATTTTTCTGTTCTATGAAAGATGGCAAAGGCTGAAAAAAATATGGCAAATACGATATGACGCAAGACTGTAGAATGAAGTCCTAATGTAAAAGTAAGGACAAAATAAAAGGACGCGGGTTAAACCCCTGGCGGTGCCCAGAAGGCGAGAGCAGGGCAGAGCAGGCAGTGCTTGGCCAGGGCTGGGGGCGGGCAGCAGGCGGGGGCCAGCGCTGGCTGCAGCCCTCGGGGATGCCCGGCTGTGTCCCGCGCACAGAAGGTTCTGGGCAGACGGCTGCATCTGGAAAGGCAGGTGACCCATCGGCCGCGGTGCCTCCCTGTCCTGGGAAACTGACCCCATGCACTTTCAGGGGCCCAGCAGGGGTGATCTTGGTCATTATTTAGAGGCGAAACCCAGGCCTTGGTGCCACGGACATGAGGCGGCCATTCCTGGGTCAGGCTGGCCAAGAAGCAAACGAGGCAGGGCCTGGGGGCAGACAGCTCCCCACATGTGGAGGACACAAAACTTGGTCTACAGACTTCCCCATCCCAAGACAAAGGCTCTGACTGAAGTTTACTAACATTTTATTGTAGCATTTTTCAAGCAAACAGCAAAGTTGGGACAATTTTACAGTGAACAGCCACATATTTCCATCTTGATTCAACCATTGGAATTTTACTATATTTACTTGAAACCACATGCCTATCTATCTCTCTATCCATCTCTTATCATCCATTAAGCCAGCTTATGTTTCAGTGCATTTCAGCCAGGTTGAATTGTTTTAAAGGTGCAGCAATACGTTGCCCATAAGGTATACCCTTAAAGCAATACAGAAAGGTTGAGAGTAAAGGATGGAAATCAATAATTAGGCAAAAATGAACAAAAAGTACAACCTGGCCATCCATGGTTGTAACAAGTGAAATAAATGTAGTAAAAATCACCATGAGTGAAAAGGTGGGTTTTATATGCAGCACTGTTAAAAGTATAATAACTTAAGAAGATGAAATAATTAGGAGTACATATGCTCACATCACAGCAATAGTATTTCAGAAAATAGAAAAAAAGAAAACAGAAAGAACTCCAGGGAGAAATATAAAATAATATCATTTACAACAGGAAAAATGAATTCTTTAGTAGGAATGTAAATACTCAATAAATGAATAAACAAACCTATACATTAAGTTAATAAAGGCTGCGCAAGTTCTTTGCAAAGGAGAAGTTAAACCTCAATTAACAGAGATAAAATAAGGTGGTATTCATGGATGTTATTTAATATTGCAAAGATTTCAAATATGCCCAAGTCAGGGAAATGGCAATCATATTTTTATTTAAATAAAAAGTTAACATTATTTAAAAAATAGATTTTTGGGGGGAGGGCGGGGGCGCATGGTCTGAGAAAAATTGATTTTTAATGGAAAAATTATTCTAAAAATAATAAAGGTTCTCTTTTAGTTAAGTCAAACTTGAAAAGGGGTAGCAGAGGGAAAGCACTTTCCCTACCAAACATGAATAGATTCTGTGATGACGTTATAATAAATACAACATATAAACCCACAGTGGAACAGGAGAGACAAGCTTAAACCTCTGAAGTATGGACACATTGTTTTAGTTTTAAAAAGGAAAAGTCTGGATTGTTTCATAGATGGTGCTGAGTAAACTGGCACCCTTTAGAGAAAAATATCAAGCTCAATCCCCATCTTGGGTCACATCGGAAGAAGAGGGACTCCAGAGAGTGCAGGCACCTCATGGTGATAAGTGGAAATGGACAAGTTCCCTGTGACCTTAAAGTGGAGGAGAGTTTCTTAAAAACCTAAAAAAGCCTAAGAGGCTTTTGAAGTATCCAATAGAAAATATTGATGTATTTAACTAATGAAATTAAGGATTTCTCTTCAGTGAAAAGGAATTGATAAAATTAACAAGAAGACAATGAACTAGTGGGAGATATTCTCTATTTCCAAAACTAATGCAGAATTCATTGCTGCAATATACAAGGAAAATCTGATGATCAATGAGATCAAGATTGATCTAGAAAGATGCAAAATCTAAATGGAAAATGTTCAAATGGTGTGAATCAGCAATCATTAGAGAGGAAGTCTGAATAGTTAACAAGAATACATTGTAATCAAATAAATGAAAAGGTAAAACACCAAATTATCATTTTCTATCCACACATTGACAGATTAGAATGATAAATACTAAGTGTTGGTGAAAATATGGGGAAACATGAATGCTCATACACATCTGATGCAGTGATTCCAATGTCGTATCAACTTGGTTTAAACATCAATATACTTTACAACCCAATCATTCTACCTCTGGGCCTGTATCCCCAAGGAAGTGTCTGACCGTTGAGTGGCTATGAATGAGGCTATTCATTTAGGGTAGCTGCTCCCAGGGAAGACCTATGCCCCTCTTTCTAAGAGAATAGGTCACTCAAAGTGGATTGATGTACCCTAGGGAATGTCATGCACTGTTGAAGCAACAAACCAAATGTATTCCATAAAGGAGAGTAAATTGTCAAGAGCCCCATCCAGCATCTCGAGCAATTGGGTGATTGAGCAACCAACTGTTGTGATGTTTTGGTAACCTTTTGCTCCATAACAAATCACTTCAACATGTATTGGGGTTTAGTTTAACAAAGCACCATTCTGAGGCTTCAGACAACAATCATTTCTTCCCATCATGTATCTGCAATTTGGGCTTGGAAACGAGAAGTGATGACTTCTTTCTGCATCAACTGGGTCAGCTCAGGAAAGGCTGGCATACTAACTTCCCAGGCGTCTCCAGCACATGGCTGGCAAGTTGGTTTGGCAGTCAGCTACAGCTTAGCAAGGCTTGTTGCATGGGGACCTCTGTTTCTTTACATAAAGGCCCCTCCACATGGCTCGGGCTTCCTTAAAAATGGCAGCCCAAGCAATGGCAACCTCAGTATGCCAAGGAACAGGAAGTGGAAGCTTCCAGCCTCTTAAGGTGTGGGCCTAGAAATTAACACAGGATCACTTTTGCCACATTCTAATTGTCAAATTACTTAGATCCAACAGGCAGGGAAATAGATCCACCTCTATGTGAGAAGATCATTGAAGAATTTGTGGATATCTTATATCCTTCCAGGTATAAATCATTTACCCTAGTCCCATGTGAAAACACACTCATCTGCTCTCAAGGGCCACAAAACTCTTGTCCTATTGTGGCCTCAGCTTAAGTGACTGAAATCATGCTC
This sequence comes from Tamandua tetradactyla, assembly GCF_023851605.1. Taxonomy (NCBI): domain Eukaryota; kingdom Metazoa; phylum Chordata; class Mammalia; order Pilosa; family Myrmecophagidae; genus Tamandua; species Tamandua tetradactyla. The sequence goes on along the minus strand of NC_135327.1, from coordinate 230,211,332 downwards.
AGGTAGAGATGAGGCCAGCTAGTGTGATCAATCTCCATTTGAAGATCTGTGCCCCCTACAAAGCCAGCCCACAGTGTGTGACAAGCAAGCATAACTGCAGTAGTCCTGTTCAAAAGAGGGTCCGCAGTCACATACCACTCACTGGTTCTTTGCAAGTTGAAGATTCGCACAAGCCCACGAGGCCAGTTTCTTGATTAGGGCAATTGCTAGTCCATGGGGGTGACCCTGTCCACCTCTCAGCTCTGTTTTCTGGACTCTTGGTTTTCCCCTGTAAGTCTCCTCTCTTCCAAACAGAATAAGCCATATTCACATTGAGTAATTTTCTCAGCCTTCCTTTCCTATGGAAGGTTGGGATCTAAATATCTCTTTTTATTTTGTACTATCTCTGTCCCTTTCAGTCCAGGTGATTAGTTTCTTATTTGTCAATTTATAATCAATTCCATTATGCAAAAGTCACACCACATTTCCTTTCAAGACAGACCCTTTTGTGCCCTGGATGACTCTCAGTCTGCTGGGAGACAATAATCTTATTGATTAAAATTCCTGCTATTTTACCCAATGCAGTTGTGAATCTTAAGCACAGGCCTTATAATTCTCAGAAGTCCTGTTAGTTGCATCCTTATGTCTTTCTGAAGTCCTAACAAGGGGTCATAAAGCTTTGAGTTCTTTACCCAGTATGCCTGGTTGAAAGGATTATGTAAACTAGAAAAGTCATGTTTTAATCCTGATGGATTTTGTGGAGGCAGCTGTTTCTTTTAATCCCTATTCAGCAATTAGCTTGAAATTTGATTAGATTATCTCCACCAAGATGTGGCACACCCAACTGTGGGTATTAATTAACCTTTGATTAGAGGGAGATATAACTTCACCCATTCCAGGTGGGTCTTGATTAGTTTACTAGAATCCTTTAGAAGAGGAAACATTTTGGAAAATGCTTCAGAAACACGAGAGCCCATATAGCCAGAGACCTTTGGAGCTGAAGAAGGAAAATGTCCCCAGGGGAGCTTCATGAAGCAAGAAACCTGGAGAGAAAGCTAGCAGATGTCACCATGTTCTCCATGTGCCCTCCCAGCTGAGAGAGAAATGCTAAATGCGATCGGCATTTTTAAACCAAGGTATCTTTCCCTGGATGCCTTAGATTGGACATTTCTATAGCCTTGCTTTAATTTAGACATTTTCATGGCCTTAGAACTGTAAACTTGCAACTCAATAAATTCCCCCTTTTAAAAGCTGTTCTGTTTCTGGTATATCACATTCCAGAAGCTAGCAAACAAGAACACCCAGACACCCTTTTTCATTGGTACAGTCCTGGATTTGATTTTTGCCCTAGAACCATTTCTTCTTTTGAGCATTTTTCTCATTGCTGAGAAGAAGTATAAGAAACTGTTTATTTTTCAACTCAGAAAATCCTGGCTTCTTTGTGTCTCCTCTAAACTCAGGTTAAAAACTTAATATATCTTCTTTTTAGCTCATCTTTCTCTACTTGTATTTTATTTCATGAAGCTCTAAGAAACTAGTTGGCACATTTGGCATTCTGCCTGAAAATCTCCTTAGCTAGGTCTGCAAGTTCATTAGATACATCTCGCATGGTCCACGTTCTGAGGGAGATAGTTTTGCTGTAGTTTTCACCACTACATGATACAGGTCAGCTCTCCCCAAGCATCTTCCTCACTGTCCTTCATGTCCTCACTGAAAGTCTCTTCCAGGCACTTCCAGCTCCCACTTGCCTCCTGGTCCCAAAGCCATGCTGCATGCTTTGGCATTTGGATTGTGGCAGCATCCCGCTTTCAGGTAGCGATTCTCTTCCAGATACATGACCAATGTCCCAGGAGTTAGAAGGCGGATGCTGGCCAGGGCCTGGGAACTGCACAGCCTCATTATGGTGAAGACGCCCAGATTCAAGGTGAGGGTATCTGGATCCCAGCTTGAGGTCAACATTGTGTCAAACCATGGGGAGCATGAAGGAGCAGGTTTGAAGATCACAGTTCAGTTGGGCATGTTGAATGTGGGCCAGATGAGTTAAAATTTAAAGCAGACAACAAGATATGATTTTGGACCCAAAAAGAGAGGCCTGGGCTGGCGGGTGAAATCTGGGCGCCATGATGGTGAACGATAGCACCTCCAAGGAGAGCATGGAATACGGAGGAAAGAAAGGTCAAGACTGATGCCAAAGAAAGTTAACACTGAGCGGGGAGTTCAGAAGGCAGGAGCGAACCATGCATGTGGTGATTGGGAAGTCAAAGAAGAGGGCATTTTAAGGGAAATAAGTGGCCAAACGATGCATTTTCTCTTCCCCATCACGCTTTCTGTCAGCTCAACCAAATGGAACCCGTACAAGGAAACAAAACTTTCCTACTGGGCTAAAATTGCCAGCAGGCTTTTCACCAGACTGTCATTTATTTTGGTAAAATTATGGAAATCATTAAACAATGTGATTTCTAGAAAAAATATTGAAGGAAAATTACTCTTGGCTGCCATGGCAGTTATAGGCTGCGCACGCTCCCAGCCTGGGCAATGTGGGGGGACAGGAAAGGCAGCCCCAAGCCCTTAGCATGCCTGTGGCCTGACCACACAAGCAACTATCAGACAGCTCAGCGTTTCATGAGTGTGCTTAAGGAGGAAGGACAGTCTGCCGGGAAAGTTAGTAAGCAAGATATGATACCTAATTGGTTTTGCTAAGTATAAATAAAATAAGAATGCTGTCCACAAAAAGAAATTTCCATTTCAGGCTGTGTTCATGCAACTGAGTTTTGAAGTGACAGTGCCTGGATGGTGGTCTGGATGAGGAACGAGGCGATTTGCATTTTTCGGAAATGTGCACTGCAATTTACTTCATCTATTCCTGCATCCTTTTACATTTTTTTTCACTCTCAGCCCAGCCTCTGTCCCCTGGACGGCAGAATCCTGACTCGCTTCCTTCCTAACCTCTCCTGACCTCCACTGTACACAAAGCAAGACTACCCGGAGGCTTTTCCCACCCAGAGGCCCGGGAACATCTCTATGGATAATTATCCTGCTGGGGAAGGAAGACATATGACATGTGCTGCTTCCTCAGCTTTCTTGAGAGTGATGGGCTTTAAAGGTGGTGGTGAAATAACTTGGGGAAGCAGCCTTATAAAGGCTTTTCTAAATTCCCGATGTTCTGATGGAGGTGAGTCAATATCCTCCTCATATAACATAAAAAACCAACCCGAAGCCTTGACGGCACACCTAGCAGGGAGGGAACACATTCTTCAGGTTGTGACTTGAAGATACGCCAGGGAGGACCTTGAAGTTCTGTCAGCAATTAAAGAGAAAAATGTGGAGAAATGTGAAAGGGAGAATCCAAGGAGATGTGAAATGTAAAAGATTCTAGGAAGGGACGAGGGAACCATACAAGTTTTCCCAGAAGATTGATTTGATTTTGGAAAAGTCTTCCAACTTCCCAGAGCCTATGCAAATGCTGAACATTTTTGAGGTCTGCCCTATCAATTGTAATATATAATGGAAAGAACTAATTATTTTAGAACTGTGCAGCTGCATGCAACCTTCAGATTAATATCAGACTTCAAAGAAAGAAGCAGATGTGTAAAGCAGAAAAAAATGCCAGATATGTTCTTTGGGGCATTAGGAAATGTGCGGTTGGATGAAAGAGTCTTATTCAATAATAATTTTCCATCTCCCGGCCATGGCAATGAGATTAATCTATATTAGTCTGTCAGCTAGGTTGCTTTTTTTCATTGTATTTGTTATTTTTCCATTTTGAGTATAATAGACAGGAAATTGCAGCTTTTTCAGATCTATGTGGATTTCGTAAATTCCAAATGTAAGGCAATCAGAAAAACAGATCCAAATAAGGTGTTTTTGCTATTGTCAATTGCAATTTGTTAGTCTCCTTTTAGCAGAACTGAGAATATCACTGCACAATCCACTCTGTTGAAACTTGTCTCTAAATTTTTTTAGCTAGATAGTTGAGATTTAGACACAAGTATTTAAGACAGCAAGCGCTGTCAGCATTTGCCTTTAAGCAAGCGTTTCTCAGAACGCCCACTGAGCATTTGCCACCTTGGATAAGCCCTTAGTCAAAATGCTACGTGGCTTATCCGGTTTGACTTTGAACGGGACCTGTCTCTATAGCACCATCATGTCCTGCCAGCCTTCTGTCAGAATAGCACAGGAACATGTCACCTGGAAACGAGCTAGTTAACGTGGTCCACATTTGTCCGGCTGGGCAAGATAGCAGCACAAGACACCCCAGGGTGTTGCTCTTCCACGGAATCCTTGAACAACAAGCAAAACCTGGCACAGCCAGCTTCCTCAAAACTCCAGAAAACAGGTCCAGGTTTGCAGTAACTGGGGTAAGTGCCAAATCAAGAAAACAAAGCTTTAAAAATGATAGAAGCACTTGGCAGCTTCTATCTCCCACATGGCCCCTGCCCAATGACACTCCAGTGCAGCGTGGAGCCAGCTTGTGCTCCCATTGTGGGTCCCTGGCCCTAATCCACAGAGAGCAGAGGAAGCCTTATGCACATAATGGGGTGCCCATGTATCGGTGCCAATCTATCCAGTGGCAGTCTGAAAAGTGAACCAGGAAGCTCATCTCTGACACTCCCTGCCAGAATTTGCTCTGCAGACAGAAAGAGATTTCCATTCCTAAAGGAGTGTAAGAGACCTTATAGTCAAAGAAGTCTGGGGCAAAAGAGTACAGGCTTTAAGACATTCAATAGAGCACCCGGGATTGAAAATCCGTTACACAGAGAGTGTGGAGACGTTCATATCCGTGTTAACAGGAGAGTTCCTAAGGTCAACAGCAGATGCCCAGGACCAGATGCAGGTTCAGAAAAGAAAGACGGTGAAGACCCTGCACCTCCCTTTCACCTTAGGCTGTTCTTCATGGGGGGTGCTAATCTCTGAAGGGGAGCACCAGCCAATGCAGAGCCAATTTTCAAAGACTGAAAAGTATTTTTTTTGCTTTGGTTTGTTTGTTTTTGTCAGCTCCCAGCAGTCAAGGAAATTTTGGTCATATCATTATCTGGAAACAAACTTAAGGAAAAGACAGCTGAGGATCTAAATCACAGTTAACATTAAAATATTAAAATGTATGGTGTGCGCAAAGAAACAGGAAATGATGGCCTATCAAAGGAAGAAGATAAAAATTCAAAACCATCAATGAAGAAAATCATATTTTGGAAATACTAGGCAAAGACCTTTAAAATATTATTTGAATATGCTCAAGGAGAAAAAGGAAAACACAGAGAAAGAACTAAAGGATATCAGACTTAATTATTAATACATAAGAAACTCAATAAAGATATAGAAATTCTAAAAAGGAACCAAATCAGAAATAGTGGTACTGAAGACCACAATAATTGTAATTAAAATTTTCCTAGAGGGTTTCAACAGCAGATTGGATCTGACAGAAGAAAGAAGCAGTGAACTTGAAGGCAAAATTTTTGAAATGATGCAGGCTGAGAAACAGAAAGAAAAAAGAACTTTACAATGTGAACAGAGCTTAATAAACCTGTGGGACACTACCAAGCATGCCAGTCTACGTATCATGGGGGTCCTAGGAGGGAAGAAAGAGATAAAGGGACAGAAGAATATTCAAAAGCACAAAGGTAGAAATGAAAGACGGGAATATGCATATTTAAGAATCCCAACAAACTCCGAACAGGTGAAACTTGAAGGGAGCACACCCAGACACATAGTATTCAAACTGTTGAATGCCAAGGACAAAAAGTGCCACCTGCTGTGTACAAGGGAGCCCCAATAAGATGAAGTGTTGACTTCTCATCAGAAACCATGGAGACAAGAAGAAAGTGGGACAAAATATTTAAAGTGCAGAAAAAAAAATTGCCAATCAATAATTTTATATCAAGCGAGTCTGTTTTCAAAATGAGGGAAAGATTAAAACATTCCCAGATTAATAGAAACTAAGGGAGTTCAAAACCATTATCTGTCATACTAGCAATGTTAAAGGGCATTTTTCAGATTGAAAGGATACCAATAGTGAATTACAGAGGCATAAAGAAATAAAGACCTCTAGTAAAGGTAAACATGAGTAATTATAATTATTCTTTGTATGTAATGCCACTTTTAACTCTTTATAGGTGCTAAAATGCAAATGCATTAAAAAGTAATGATAGGGCGGTGCAGCGGTGGCTCAGTGAAAGAATTCTTGCCTGCCATAACAGAGGCCCAGGTTCAGTTCCTGGAGCTTGCCCATGCCCAAAACAAAATAAATCAATAACAATGGATATTCAATATATAGAAATATAACTTGTAAGAAGTACAACAAAAAATGTGGGGGGACAGAAGGATATAGGAAGACTTTTTGTGAATGCTATTCAACTTAAGTTGAAATAAAATCAAACATGACTGTTACAGATTTAGGATGTTAAATTGAAGCCCCATGAAAACCACAAAGATCTGAAAAATGTATATGGAAGGAAATGAGAAGGAATACAAATAGTACATTGCAAAAAAATCTAATAAATATGATGTAGACATTAATGGAAGAATTGAGGAGCAAAAAAGGTGTAAATTACAAAGACCAAATAGCAAAATGGCAGAGGTCCACATTACTATTAGGTGCTATATAGTGGTAAATTAATTAAACTTTCCAGGCAAAAGACAGAGATTGGAAGATTGGATTAAGAGCATAACATAACTATATGCTATTTCAAGAGGCTTACCTTAAATTCAAAGACCTAAGTAGGTTGAAAGTGAAAGGATGAAAGACATATACCAGACAAATAGTAACCAAAAGAAAGCTGAGATAGCTATAGTAATATCTTATAAAATAGATTTTAAGTCAAAACTGGTAGGAGGTACAAAGAAGGTCACTATATTCTGTTAAGGGGTTCAACGAGAAGACATAATAATTATAAATATATGCACCTAACAGGAGGGTCTCAAAATATATGATGCAATTATTTACAGATGTGAAAGGAGAAATTAACAGTTTTATATAACATTAGGAGACTTCAATACACCACTTTTAACAATGGATAGAACATCTAAATATAAGATCAGTGAAGAAATAAAATACTTGAATGACACTGTAAACCAACTAGACTTAACAGACATATTTAGAACACTCCAACCAACATCAAAAATATTCATTCTTCTCTGGTGTACATGGTTCATTCCCAAGACAAACTATATGTTACATCACAAAACAAATCTTAATAAATTTAAGGGTGTGAAGGACATGCACATGAAAGCTATAAAACATCGTTAAAAGAAATCAGATAAATGGAAAGACATTCCATGTTCATGAATTGAAAGACTAAATATCATTATGATGTCAATTCCATTCAAAGCAATTGCAGATTCAAACAGCTAGAGATATTTTGATAATGAAGAACGAAGTTGGAGGACTCACACTTCACAACTTCAGTACTTATTACAGAGCTATATTAACGAATATGGCATGGCACTGGCACAAGGACAGACATATAGATCAATGGGATAAGATTGAGAGTTTGGAAACCCTCATATCTATCATCAATTAATTTCTGACAAGGAAGCCAAATCCACTCAAGGGGGGAAAGAATAGTCTATTTTAGCAAATGGTTCTGGGAAAATGATATCCACATCCGAAAGAATGAAAGTGGACTCCTTCCACATTCTACATTAAAAACTTAACTCAAAATATATCAAAAGCCCAAATATAAGAATCAAAACCTTAAAACTCCTAGAAGAAACCATAAGGAAGGCTCTTCAGGATGTTGTACAGACAATGGTTTCTTAGATTTTACATTAAAAGCATAATCAACAAAAGAAAAATAAATAAATGGAACTTTGTCAAATTTAAAAATGTTTGCGCATCAAATAATGTAATTATGAAAGTAAATGACAACCTACATATGGATTAAGCCTTGTCCGATAAGGGCTTAATATCTAGAATATCTAAATAATTCCTACAGTAAGCAATAAAAAGGAAAACAACCCAATTAAAAATGGGCGAAAGAGCGCTCGCTTCAGCAGCACATATACTAAAATTGAAACGATACAGAGATGATTATCATGGCCCTTGAACAACGATGACACACAAATTCGTGAAGCATTCCATATTTAAAAAAGACAAAAAAAGAAAAGAAAAATGGGCAAACTATTTGAATAGACATTTTTCCAGAGAAGATATTTAAATGACCAGAAAACACATGAAAAGATGCTCAAAGCATTAACCATTAGAAAATGCAAACCAAAACCACAGTGGGATATCATTTCATGCTCACTAGAATAGCTGCTATTAAAACAGTAGAAAATAACTAATGTTGGAGCGGATGTGGAGAAATAGAAATACTCTTTCATTGCTGGTGAGAATGTAGAATGATGCAGCCACTGTGAAAGATAATTTGGTGTTTCCTCCAAAAATTAAGCATAGTTACACATAACCCAGCAATACCACTTCTAGGTAAAACCAAGAAGAATTGAAAGCAGTGACTCAAACAGATATTTGTATGCCAGTGCTCACAGCATAATACTCGCAATTGCCAAAAGATGGAAGAAAACCAATTGCCCATATGTTGATTAATGGATAAATAAAATGGTAGATACATGCAATGGAATATTATTCATCAAAAAAAGGAATGAAAGTTCACATCAGATACATGCAAAAACATGGATGTACCCTGCAGACATCATGTTGAGTGAAATAAGCCAGACACAAAATAATGAATATTGTCTGATCTTACTGACACAAAATATTAGAATATAGATGAGCAGGAGCTGGGGTGGGGGTGGGGACTGAGGGGTTGATTCTTAATTAGTAAAGAGTTTCTACTCGGGGTAAAGGGAAATTTTGTAATGAATGGTGGTGATGGTGATGCAACGTTGTGAATAAATTAATTCCACTGAATTATATTTTTGAATGTATTAAAGGGGGAAATATTAGATTATGCTACTAGAATAATTTTTTTAAAAAACCATGGGACTGTAAAATACAGTGAACCCTAATGTATGGACTATAGATAATAGTATACTTATAATAATATCGATTCATCTATTTTAACAAAGTAACCATGTTAAGGCAAATGTAAATAATAGGAAAAACTGTATGCATGTGTGTGTGTGTAGGGGGTGTTGGTATATAGGAATTTTTTATTTCTTGCATGATTTTTCTGTAAACTTACAACTTCTCTAATAAAAACAAAATCAATAAATTAAAAATAATAAGTAAATACCAAAAAAAATCTGGCTATAGAAAAACAGTTAATCTTATCAGGAAATGAATGAAATGTTGCTAAATAAAGAGCAAGTTGGAAGAAGAATCCAAAGTTACACATAGTCCTTCCACCTACAAATGTTGACTATCTAATTTTTTATGTAATCTCTTCATTTTCCTTAATTTTCTATAATGGGAATACAATGGTTTTTAATGGAGATAAAACTATATATATTTAAATATTTTAATATAGTTTTACCTCACATCTCACAGAATACTATTTCTTTATAAAATGGACACCTCAGCTAAGTGGGTGGCTAGAATATACCACGTGAATTTTTTAATTCTTTAGCCCTCCCTGATATTTTTATTTGTGGACAGAGAACAGGGGTTCTCGTTCAAATAATAGATATCCATTATTTGTGGAGTATAAACTCTCTCTATTTTCATATACCAATCAATAATATGAACTTTTTCTTTATCTTACAGTTTATAAATAGGGTAGACAGTTAATGATTTGTTTCTCCCAATATGAACCTCCTGGGGTTACGTCCAGCCACATCCTGGACATAATGCAAAGATAACAAAATGTGGGGCAATTGATCATGTATTATTAGATCTGGGAGAGGTGGGATGATCTCCATGGGCACACAGATCCAGGTGGTGTCATGTATAGCAAGTGAGCCACTGCAGATCCCAACTGGTGGCCGACGCACAGGACAAGGGTGACTGGCCAAAACCCTAATCTGGAAACAGTCTCATCGTCAGTAGGTGGAGGGAGGAAAAAGAAGACAATGAGACTTCAACAACTCTGTGACTGAAGGCCAAAGAGATGGCGAAAGTTTGGGACTCTGTGTGTGGTGCACAGGAGTGCATGACCACAGGGTTTCAATGCCTGTGCCTACGGCCATTGTGTCAAGTGCTGACAAACGTGTTCCAGAGTCCTCACTGTGCCATGCACTGTGGTGAACACTCCACGTCGGCATCTCCACTAGTGGGCACTGACCTTGAGGCTCAGGGCAATGAAGGCACTCACCCAAGACCATGCATCTAGAAAATGGTGGAGTTGGTGTGCACACCCAGCTCCGTGTGATTTCAAAGCTGCCCTTGGATGTGACTTCCGCATGGTTTCACATAGGACGTTTCATCTTTGCAGCCCTGGGTCATCCTCATGCAGGATGTGGTGTAGGCAGAGCAGGTCCCACCCCATCTTATCTGCAAGAGCTCAAAGCACAAGACTGGGTTAGAGAACAGAGGAGGTGAGCAGGGACCAAGGTTTCCCGCCTTTCTCTTTTCATCCATAACACATGATCTGTGATCTCCCATTTCATCAGTGAAATCTCTTTGTGGGAAAGTGAAAGCTCTGTGTTTTCTAACCACTGAGCAGGCAGAGTAATGACCCAGGCAGACACATGGTTGAGATGTTATTGATAGATGAAGATCCTGACAGCCATGGGTTAAACCTTCTCCTCTAAAGGGACAAAATATGCAAACTTTGCTCACCCTAGGGCAATTCATTTAGGTTTGCATCTTATTCTATTACTTCTTACTTCAACTATTGATTTTCTGTGAAAATACTGAGCCTATATTTTATGAGCAACAAAGATGAACATACCTGGGATGAATTTCTTTTTACCTTTAAGTACAACCATTAGAATGATTGAAGCACTCTTCAATGATGTAGCTACAGCTTATTTTTCCAGTTGTTTGAACCAAAGTGCTCTATAACCAAGTTCTCTTGTTCTTCTGCTCTTGGTCTGCAGGTTGACTCAGGGTCGGTGGATCCAGGCTGGGGCTCAGCTAGTCTTGGTGCCAGGCCAGTCTTGGTGGGTTGGACTCAGATCTGCTTCATGTGCATTTTCTTTGGAGCTGAGGCTGAAGGGGCAGCCGATTCCTATAATCAGAAAGCCCTCCAGAGAGCAGATGAGCCATGTTGATGCTTCAAATATCTGTGGTCTGGGTCCCCAGGGATTCCCTAGGGGCTGGAGTCACTTCAACAGAACCTTGAGGGGTTGTAAAGCAATTTAAGATAAAAATATCTTCAACAACGTCTAAACCACTTCCAACCTCAGTCAGGCTGGGGAACTGCAGCATCTTCAGAATAGAATCCATTCCTCCTTCCTCTATTCTCAAGCTAAAGCACACCTTTGCCAAGGCTAAAGGACTGTTAGGCTTATGATTCCACCAAGCCCAGAGCTAAACCTATAAAAATACCAAAACTATACAAATAAGGAACTATAGATTTTTACTCTAAAATTGTGATCCACATGGAAAAATCATAAACACAGACATGTAGAACAAACAGGAAAAAATTAATGAGTAAAATGTTATGAACTTTTGACCCTGTTTCCAAACTGATTAAAATGATTGAGACAAAAATGACTGTTCATGAATTTTTCCCATGGTTGGTTTTGTGTAGTAAAAGATAGTATCTATTTTAACAGTCTGTTTACATTTGCATGTTTCAAATATCAACATTCATCATTTATGATCAACTGATTTACACGACTTCATCTGAGTGGACAGAAAATGTTCCTCATTAAAAATAAATACCTAACCCATGGAAGTTTTATATATTATTTTTCAATGTTCAGTCTTAACAGTCATTGGCTAAATATTGCTGCAATGTCACATTTAGAATTCTGATACATTGTTATGTCTTTATATTAAGACCTGAATACATATCTTTGTGTCTGGGAATATTATAACTTGTACAAAAAAATCTGAGACGCAAAATGAAGCTATTTCAGATGTCTAACCAAAAAAACATGTAAAATGGAGTTATGGATTAAACTGAATGGCCCTGCTGTTGGGACAGGGCAGGACTCCTGCCCCTGTGCTCTGGAGGACTGATCACTGAGCTCAGAAGATGACTCCCAGTCCTTGAAATTTAATGGAATTTGCCCTGCTGGGTTTCAGACTAGCTAAGGATCTGTGGCCCCTGCTTTTCTTCTGATAGCTCCCTTCAGGAATGGTAATGTCTATGGATCCCTGCCCCACCACTATATATTGAAGCCCACTAACTTCTTTCTGAGGGTTCACAAGTCCACAGATGGAGAGGGATGTTGCTCCAGGAGACACACACCCATGGCTGCTTTAGATAAGATTTTGGACTTCAAATTGATGCTGGATGGTTTCAAGTACTAGTTTTCTGTGTACCCCAGAAAAGCCATCTCATTTAATCCTGACTCAATATTGCAGGGTGGAAACTTTTGATTAGATTATCTTCACATAAATGTGGCATGCTCAACTGTGGGTGTGATCTTTTAATTAGATGAGCAATGACTCCACCCATTCAAGGTAGGTCTTGATTAATTTACTGGAAAAGTTTACTTTAAAAGGGGAAATATTTTGAAGAAACCTCCAATGTTTGGCATGTCAACAGAGAGAGTAGATGCAGATGCTTGGAAAATAGTTGCTTCAGAGCTGACAGAGCCAACAAGAGACCCAGACATTTGGAGATGCAGGGCCCAGCAGATGTCACCATGTGCCTTCCCATGAGATGCTAAGCAAGCCAGAACCCAGAGTTCTGTCCCAGAGGAGCTAAGTGAAGTTCCACAGACACCACGTGAGGAACTCCTACAGGAAACAGAGGCTGAAAGCAGTGGAGCCCAGGAGAAAGGGACCAACAGATGCCAGCCATGTGCCTTCCAAGCTGACAGAGTGTTCCAGGTGGCATCCGCCTTTCTGGAGTGAAGATAACCTCTTCTAGTTGTTGCTTTAATTGGGTCATTTTCTCAGCACTAGAATGGTAAACTTGTAAATTATTAAATTCCCTTTTTAAAAGTCATTCCATTTCTGGTATATTGCTCTCCTGCAGCATTAACAGACCAGTACAGATTTTGGTACCAGAGAAGTGGGGTGCTGCTGTGGTTTTTAAATACCAAACATGTTGGAACAGCTTTTTAAATGGATAAGGAGAAGAGTCTGAGAGAGTTGTCAGGATCTTGATAGAGAAGACTTAGAATACTCCGAAGACTGTTGGTAGAAATGTGGAGTCGAAAGATACTTCTGATGAGGCTTTAGACAGAAATAATGAATGTGTCATTGCAAAGTGGAATGAAGGTGACCCTTGTTTTCTAGTGGCAGAAAATATAACAAAATTTGGTGCTAGAGTTGGATGGAAGGCAGAATTTGAGAATAATGATCTCGAATGTTTAGCAGAAGAGATTTTCAAGTTAAATGTGGAAAATATAGCCTGTCTGCTCCTTGCAGTTTATAGTAAAATGTGAGAGGAAAGACATAAGTTGAGGACTGAACTCTTGGGTACACAGAAAACAGAAACTGATGGTCTTGATCAGTCTGAGTTTCCAGAAGGGGAGACTCCAGCGAATAGGACCCCATGTGAGAATTTAACCAAACCTGGCAGCAGTCGGCCATTTCAGAAAAAAGCCGGGATTGGAGATGGAGTTATCCAGAAAGGATCTGTGGAAAGTCCCAATGTCTGGTGGTTGTGACCCCTGCGTACTGCATAGAAAACTGAGAAGAGTGTCGTGAGATCTGCATAAATGGAACCACTGCCCGTCTGGACTAAAAGGGATTGACAAGGGATAAATGGCAGGAAAAATAACTTCAGAGGCAGAACCATGGAAGCTAAGATCTGGAGCCAGGAAACCTTGGGCCAGGAGAGTAGACCCTCATGCACTTGGAGAGGGTGAGTTTGCCCAGAGGTAGAGGGCAGGCCTTCCGCTTTATTGCTTATGAAAAGCTGTACCACCCCAGGCCTCGGAGATTTTGGAGCCTATACTCAGGAGCTGGTAGAGATCCTGAGTGCTGCCCTGACATTTGGAGTGGGTGGAGCTGAGGAAAAGTTGGTCTTGCCAATGAGCCCCAGTCTTGTAGCTCTCACTCCAATGTTTGCAGAGAGCAAGGCCACTGCATAGGATCTTGGAGAGGGTGGGGCTGACATTTTCTAAAGCCCCAAGGATAAATGACCCATTCAAGGTGGGTCTTAATTAGTTTATTGGAAAAGTTTATTTTAAAAGGGGAAATATTTTGGTGCTTGGAAAGCCAACAGAGAGAGCAGATGTAGACATCTGTAGGACAGTGCTTCAGAGCTGACAGAGCCAACACGAGACCCAGATGTTTGGAGATTGCCCAGCAGATGTCACCATGTGCTTTCCCATGAGATGCTAAGCAAGCCAGAGCCCAGAGTTCTGTCCCAGAGGAGCTAAGTGAAAGTCCACAGACACCAAGTGAGGAACCCCCACAGGAAACAGAGGCTGAAAACAATGGAGCCCAGGAGCAAGGGGCTAGCAGATGCCAGCCACGTGACTACCAGCTGACAGAGGTGTTCCAGGTGGCATCAGCTTTTCTTGAGTGAAGGTAGCCTCTTATTGATACCTTAGTTTGGACATTTTCTCAGCACTAGAATGGTAAACGTGTAACTATTCAATTCCCTTTTTAAAAGCCATTCCATTTATTTTATATTGCTTTCTGGCGGCATTAGCAAATGAAATCATTTAATAATTTGGATATGCTAGGATGGGATAAATGTATTTTACATGTGGGAAGGACATGGATTTCAGGAGCCAGAAGTTAGACTGTTATAAATTGAGTTGTGTCCTCCAAAAAGATACCTTGAGGTCACAATGTCCAGTAACTTAGACTGTGACCTTATTTGGAAGTAAGGAAGTTACAGCAGCCCTGGAAAATCAAATTTCAGTAAATTATAACTCAGTTTTCGCCCAACTTCAAACACTTGATTGCTCTTCTGGGATGAGTGAGTCCAGGCCTCATCTTCCACTGTCCACCTTCAGCTTGGCCTGGCACTGTGCCTCAGACCGCTTTGGAGCCACTGAGCTGGAGGGGTCACCATTCCCATTTTGGAGTAGGCACCTCCCTGAGATGCCACCTCCCTCCCGCTCTCTTGGTTTACTTGCTAACACCTTGGCATGTAGCTCCAGGCCTTGCAATGCAGACTGACCTGGGTTTTGCCCCCAGGAAGTCCATGTTTTCTGATGAGGGTGGCATTCAGGGGCACAGTGGCCACCCAAAGGTGGGCCCGGGAGAGCGCAGGTTGTCAGCGCTCATCCCCAGCTTCCTTTGCAGCATGTAGGGTTTATAAGAGAGCTCCATGTATGATCTTATTTGAAAATGGGTTCTGCCAGTCCTGGATTCCTTTAGAAAAGTATTGCTCATAACCAACTCAGATGATAGGCGGTTCCCTTGGTTTCCTAGGGCACTGTAACAACGCACACAATCTAATGGCCTAAACAACAACAATGCACAGATATTTACTGTCCCCAGTTCTGCAGGTGGGACATCCAAAATCAGGATGCTGGCAGGACCTCGTTCCCTTTGCAGCCTGCAGGGGAGTCTGCTCCATCCCTCTCCTGGCTTTGGGTGGTGGCTGGCCTTGTCGTATGGCCTTCACCCTCTGTCTGTCTGTCTGTCTGTCTGTCTGCATCTCTTCTCCTCTAGCTATAAGAACACCAGGCATGTTGGGTTAAGGGCCCACTCTCCTCCAGTAGGACCTCACTCTCCCTCACCCAACTCCATCTGCAATGGCCCTGTTTACTAACAAAGTCATGACCCGAGACACTGAAGATTAGAGCTCCCAGATGTCTTTTGGGGGACACAAGGGAATTCACGATATAGGTAATGACAACAGGCCCTGATGTTCTCCTAGGAGGGCTCATTTTCCAGACCTACCTGTGTAAATCTAGCCCATTCTCCATGTTCACCTCTAAGCATCATGTGCCAGAGTGTGATTATATTAGGAATGCTAGGCAATTCACCTGCAGTTACTAAATCTGTGTCTCCTTTAAGCCAAATGATTTAATTGCAAAAATGATGTAAGAAGAAACCCACAGGTCTATGGGTTTTCATTTTTTTTTCTGAAGGATACAAAGGGCAATGGAGGATATATTTTCTTTTGGAAGATGTAGTGAAAGTAACCTTAGGGTTCATTTAGCGTGGTTATTGGGAGATCACATCATTTTCTCTTATATTAGTGTTTGTCCAGAAGCTCCTTCCCCATCGCTCTGTGCTTGCATCAAGTAATCGAGACTACAACTCTGTTTCCAGCTCGCACAGGCTTCCCCCTTATTTACACCTCTGTGAGTCCCCACATGGATTTGGGTGTATTTATATGCACACACTGATGTTATCTGAAGACATGCTTAATTAAGGCTCTTTAATATGCTCTGTACAGAAAATAAAACCCTCTATTGTAGCAACCTGGGAAAGGGGTAAGTAAAAATACCTGTGTCTTTGGAGACCTTGAATTTTCAAAGAGCTTTTATGTTGATTAGTTCATGTAACACTCACAAATTTTCTGGCATGAAAGTAAGAATTATTAAGTCGACGGCAAGAGTTAAGCTGTTAGACTGCGATAAGGACTGGCTTTTGAAGCACAGAGCTGCAAGAGGCACCGTTCTGTCTTTTAACCATCAATGGGTCTGTTTTCTGCATCTCAGGCCAGCCTGGGTCTAACCCCCAACATGTGGGCTCTACCGTGAGAGTCCCTGCCCCTTTGGCTGTTGACTCTGATTCCTCTAACCCCTGGTCTTGGCATGGCCTTCTGGCTTTATGTTCCTGGACCTCTGACTTCATTTCTTTGTCTACATCATTCAGAATTCCAGTCCTGTTTCCAATTCTAGCCTTAAATGAAGCTGCTGATTCGACCTAAATCTAAAAGACCAATGCTGAATCATCCTTCTTTTCAGGGAAGATTTTAGGGAAGCTTGAAATTCAATGAAATGCCTTTTTTTTTTGGACTAATTGTCCTTGGCCTCATTTGAGGGAATGTTTGCCATAACTAAATTGGTTGAGTTTCTAATTCCCCTGTGACCTTTTGTCTGTTCTTCAGAGTAAAGTCAATTAGTTCTGCCATTTGCTTATTAGAAAAAAATATTCACTTATTAAGCCCTTCCTGTTTGCCCTTCAGATCTCAGCTTAAATGTCACTTCCTGATAGAACCTTCCTGGACCACCTCACTGGGTTTGGTCGCCTGGTAGGAGGCACCCACAATGCACAGGTAACACCTGCTTGTCCCACCTGCTGCAGCTTTACGACCTATCATCTCTTCCCCAATATACCGCAGCTTCCATGAGGCCCTTGTCCTCTGGCAGGATGCTCTGTCTAGCTCACTGGCCAGGACGTCACAGACGACCAATACCATTTTTGACAAATAAAAGTAAATGCAGAACAGTGTACTAGCCACCGAGGATGCCACAATTTCCAAGACATCAGAGGTAGCTCACTATCCACTGGGGAATGCGGGGCATATAAATGCAAATGCAAACAGTACTAAATAGAATAAAGGACAATCAAATGGATAATCCATCTCAGAAGAGCTGTGTTTTCAGAGAAGTCAACGGGAGCTTAAAAAAGGAGTGAGGACTGTGCCTTGCATAGCCAAGAAAGGCTTTGTAAACAGCAGTGGGACCAGGAGATGGGGTGGCTTAGCTAAGGGGAGGGGGCTTTTCACAGCAGGAGAAAAGGAGGGGCCCAGGGGGAGGGACTCGAGCAGAGTGTACTACAAGGGCAGGTCTGTAGGTTTTCATTTTTTCCCTGAAGGATACAAAGGGCAATGGAGGATATATTTTCTTTTGGCTGATGTAGTGGAAGCAACCGTGGGATTCATTTAGCGTGGCAGTGTGGAGAGGTACAAACTGTAGAGGAAAGAAGGCAATTTTTTGCCATCATCCAGGTGATGTAATAAGGGCAAACGTGGGAGGGAACAGAGAAAGACAACAGGAGCTGATAACTGGCCAGACAGAGAAGAGAAACACTTGGAGTGTTGAAGGCAGTAAAGAGCAGGAGAATATATATATGCATAAAGCAAACAAAAATCTGGAGAGACTGGAGAAAGGCTGAACACACTGAGTTTGAAGTCACAACCTCCCGACACAGGTTCTGAGCGGGCAGAAACCTCCCACTTATGTGTGACCTTGGGGGTGTGGAAAGACTGAGGAGTCTGGGCTGGGGGCAGCTGCACAGAGGTGTTGGCCACCCTGGAGGGCTTCTAGGAGAGTCTCTAGTTGGAGAAGAAAAGTATAAACATACTAGTATTAACGTTTAGAGAGATGTCCTCTTTAGCTTTTACTTGCTAAAAAATATAAAGAACAACAATAAAAATATCCAGTTCTCTGGATATAAAAATATCCCCCAAAGTGACATTGACTCTCCTGCCACAAAATATGAATCCTCCACCAGTGACCTCTAATCTTCATGAAAGATCTGAAATAGCAATAAGTTCAATAACTTGACTTATTGATGACTAACAATCTCAGGTGTGAAAGCCAAACATTTAATGAATAAATGCGATTCATGTTTGAACCAAGCAGCTCAGCAAGGTAAGCCTAATGGCCCAGTAAGAGCAATGGTTTTTGACCATCACTTACCATAAAAGAAGGGCTTCTTGTAAGACAGGAACTTCTGTAGCATGAACAACCCTTGCACAAAAGAGAAATTAGCTCTGGCATTAGAAGTGAACTTCTGAGTGTGCAGGGTATGGGCCAAATTAGCTGCAAACTGTCAGTACTGTGGAAATATTTGTGTAGTGTTTCCCAATGGTAGGGCCTCCAAGCCCCCTGAGATGAAATTTCGTCAAGGTTGGGTAGGTTTGTAGTCTGATGTGTTGAAAGTTCTCCTAGGAGGTAAGAGACAGTCGGCAACCATCGATGGGGCCAGCCATTGCATTGCTCCCTTTTCTGTTGCTGAAATGCTGACCCTCGTATGACTGTCCAGAAGCAGTAAGGAGGCTACAGGTGGAAACCAGTCTGCCGATGCCCTCCCTGAGCACCACCTAACCTTAGCACAGTGACGTTGAAAGCCGGAGCCGCTGTTGCCCAGCACGGTTGGCGATGGGTGTGGGGAGCTGTCCTGGACACCCAGGAGTCTGTCCAGATGGTGTCTTTCTCTTGAATGTCTTCAAAGACTCATTTTCTCTAAGAAGTTGAGGGAATAGTGCAAGCCCGCCAAGCATATGGCCTTTTTAACTTTCATTACACAAAGATGCCCCAGCGAGTCTTCGGCAGCTAAGGATTTGGCAGGCTGGCAGTCTTGGCAAGGCTGTGTGGCTCACAGACTCTCGGGGGCTCTTCTGGCCACAGAGTAATTACTACAGTTTGCAAAGTTCCTAGACGAAGGGGGGAACTTCATCCAGAATGAGCCACCTCAGGCACTGAAGGGCGTTCTGCAAGCACGACCAGCTCTGCAGGATGCAGGGGGAATACCTTTAACAAAGTCTTCCCAAGGGGAGACTTACTTTGCAAGTTTGAAAATGCACTCACACATCAAAGAACGCCACCTGCACATTGCTCTCCACACTTTCGCTGGGTCTGTCCCAACCCCTTGGGTTTGAGAATGAGGGGCAAGACCATTATTGCCATTTTAAAATTATTATCAATATCATCCTTTCTCTTAAGGACAGTTTCCTTTCAACCTGCAGAACTCCCTTCAGTAATTCTTATAGGGCAGGTCTTTTGCTGACAAACGCTCTCAGTTTCTGTTTATCTGTGAATATTTTGAACTCTCCTTCATTTTTGAATTACAGTTTTGCTGGATAAAGAATTTTTGGCTGGCCGTTTTTCTCTTTCAGTACCTTAAATACATCACCCCACTGCTTTCTCTCCTCCACGGTGTCTGATGAGAAATCTTATTGCAGTTCCCTTATATGTGATGAATTGCTTTTCTCTGGCTGCTTCCAGGACTCTCTTTATCTTTGGCATTTTATGTTCTGATTAGTATGTGTCTCAGAGTAGGTCTATTAGGATTTATTCTGTTTGAGTGTGCTGCACTTCTTGGACACATATTTATGTCTCTCACAAGAGCTGGGAAATGTCCAGCCATATTTTTCTCAAATATACTTTTCTGCACCCTTTGCCTTCTCTTCCCCTTCTGGGACACCCATGATGCATATGTTTGTGCACTCAGTGTTGTAACTCAAATCCCTGAGGCCCTGCTCAATTCTTTCTATCCTTTTCTCTGTCTGTTTTCCTGACCATTTGCCATTCCTTCTAGCTCGCTGATTCATTTTTCTGCTTGTTCAAATCTGCTGTTGTATGCCTTTAGTGTATTTTTAATCTCCATTATTGTATCTTAAATCCCCATAATTTCTGCTGTTTCTTTTCATACTTTAAAATTCTTCTTTACTTTCATATTGTTTACTTAATATCCTTTATTGCTTTATGCATGCTTTATCTCCTTGAATTGATTTAAGAGATTTCTTTGAATATCTTTAATTAGTTTTTCCAAATTCTGTGTCTCCTCTGAATCTTTAATTTGTTCCCTTGAAGCCATATCTTCTTGTTTCTTAGTATGGCTTGTAATTTTTGCTGATGTCTGGGCATCTGATTATCTTGATGAATTAAGTCTGAAGGTCAGCTTTTCCCTCCTGTCTCAGGTTTTATTGTTGATTGCCTTTGTGTTAAGTCTTGTTTCGGTTTGCTAAAGCTGCCAGAATGCAAATATACCAGAGATGGAGTGGCTTTTAGAAAGGGAATTTGGTAAGTTGCAAGTTTAAGGTTCTAAGACTGTAAAAATATCCAAACTAATGCATCCAGAGAAAGATACCTTGACCCAAGAAAGGCTGATGGGTCCAGAACACTGCTGTCAGCTGGGGAGGCATGTGGCTGGCATCTGAGGGTTTTTGGTTTCTGGTTTCAAACAGCTTCCCCAGGGGTGTTTTCTTTCTGCGTCTCCACAAACCTCAGTCTAATGTTTGCTTGCTGTGTCAACCCTGTTAGCTCTGAAGCTTTCTCCAAAATGGTTCCCTCTTAAATAAGGGCTCCAGTAAGCAACTCCACGTTGAATGGGTGGAGACACGTCTCCATGGAAACAATCTAACCAAAAGGACCCACTCATAGGTGGGTGGGTCACATCTCCATGGAAACAATTTAGTAAAAAAGATCCCACTCTACAATAGTGAATCAGGATTAGAAGAACAAGGCTTTTCTGGGGTACACAACCATTTCAAACTAGCACAAGTCTCACCTTTAACGTCTGGTCCAACTTATTCTGGAACTTTAGAATAGCCCGAGTTTAACTGATTAGATTTTCTCAGCTCTTCTTCATCTGATTCTTGCCCTGATTATGTGGTATAATTTTTAAGATTGCACTTTTGTGTAATTGTTTCACCTCCAGGAGAAAATTCCCTTTCCTCTGTCCCTTCCCTGGGAATCTTAATCTCTTCTGTTTGATTTTGTGCAGAATTCTCTCCTCAGCTCCTGTGATTTGTTTGAATTCTCTCCCTCACTCAATGCCCTGTTTTCCTTAAACTTAGTGCTGAGAAATTTCAGTCTTACAGCAGTTCTGTTTAACCCTCTTTTTACATTTTATTTTTTCTCTTATGAGGCTTTTCTGCCTCTGATGTCTTCTCCACTAAGGGATCCCACCCTGGGGAGCCAAATGGGATCAATCCAAGAAGGTGGGTCACTCCAGAAAAGGCCATTTTGCATTTGCACTTAAGTAGTTCCACTGAAAGTACTTGGCCTGAATGAGGACAGAACTTGGTAGCTGCTATCCTGCCATGGTCTCTCCCTCCTTTGTCTGTCTGTTGGTCTGTCTCTCTCTCTCTCCCCATCCCTTGCTCTCCACCCCTGAGAGCCCTTCTTTATGCAGCCCTCAGCAGCTGTTAGTGCTTGCCTGGGTCACTGTGACTTGATCCCTGTGCTTGGACATGGAGGAGTCCTAAGCCACTGCTGTGAATTCCTCTGGGGTCTGTGTCCCCTTGGGAGGGCCTCAGGCTGCTGCCTCTGGAGAACTCCGAGCTCCACGGGAAAAGGGGAGGGCAGAGGACCGGCCTGTCCTGGGGAAGTCTCCACCTGATATTTGTCTGCTTCTTCGATTCAGCATTTGTGGAGTCCTTCCCTAACCTCTCCCATCCTCCAGAGTTCTAAGCAGGTGGAACGTATCCTCACATTTGCGGCATCCCTGGAGAGGCTTTTTCAGGGGCGGCCCTGCATCACCGTGCTGGTGGCATCATCCTTTTTTTTCCAATAAAAATGTGTCACCTCAAAGAGCTGTAATGGATTCATCAGGCATGACTCACACTTATGGAAACCACTTTACCTTTTCCCAAATAGATCCTTTGTCTGATACATACATGCAATTCTTTCCAACCATCCTGCATTGTTGCCAGCTTTCATTTACCTTCCAAGGGTGAGGGGGCCACAGTACCCATCTACCACCCACAGCCCAGGACCCCGAGCCCCTTGCCACGGGCGCACTCTCGGGCATGCACCCCGCGCTTTGTGTGGTGTCTGGCAACAATGCAGGATGGTTGGAAAGAATTGCATGTATGTATCAGACAAAGGATCTATTTGGGAAAAGGTAAAGTGGTTTCCATAAGTGTGAGTCATGCCTGATGAATCCATTACAGCTCTTTGAGGTGACACATTTTTATTGGAAAACCAGACACTGAGAATTCGGCTTGTTGAAACTTTCAAAATGTCCTGCAGGAAGTTTTACACCAAAGTTAATATATTTTAATTTAATCACCATAGAATTGGAACTAGGAGCCAGTTGTTTTACTAGTATTGGACACTGACGTTAGATTCAATGAAAAGTTATTATATACTTAATTAAGAGCTAGAAAGTAAGACACTTTCCTTGCACTACCCCAAATCTACAACTCAGCACAAAGGCATGCCCCAAAATTGATTAAAATAAGATGTGTGTGTAGGACTTCCGGAGAAGATGGTGGCTTAGTAAGACGCGCGGGTCTTAGTTCCTCCTCCAGAAAAGCAACTGAAGAAACAGAAACAATACAAAACAGCTCCCGGAGCCACGACAGAGACCAAAAAGACAGCGTACCCCATTCTGGAACGGCTGAATGGGCAGGGAGAATCCGCTGCGGTGAGATACCCGAGGGGCGTGCGTTTTCCCGGCCGGGGCGGCTGGCGACTGGGGTCCCCTCCACGCACGTGACTCCCCGGTCTGACTGGGAACATTGGATAGCGGGGGCCCTCCCGCCACGCTTGGCATCTCGGGCCAGCTGGGCAATTTGGACCGGCACTCCCCCAAGCTGTGGCGGCCGGCGACCCCCCCCTCCACGCGCGGTTTCCCGGGCCGACTGCGAGATTCGGATTGGCAATTTAAAGGAGCCACAGCATCTTTTACTGGTGGGACCCGCAGACAGACGAGTGCCATGAGCGCCACCTACTGGGCAGGAAAAGAAAAACAGAGCCCAGAGATTTCACAGAAAAACCTTTCAACCAGCCGGGTCCCACACCCAGGGAAATCTGATCAAATGCCCAGACACCAGCAGAAAATAATGGATGACGCTCAGAAAATTGAAGATATAGCCCAGTCGAAGGAACAAACCAATAGTTCAAATGAGATACAGGAGCTGAGACAACTAATGCTGAATACACGAACAGAAATGGAAAAACTCTTCAAAAACCAAATCAATAAATTGAGGGAGGACATGAAGAAGACATGGGCTGAACAAAAAGAAGAAATAGAAAATCTGAAAAAACAAATCACAGAACTTATGGGAGTGAAGGACAAAGAAGAAAAAATGGAAAAAACAATGGATACCTACAATGGTAGATCTAAAGAGACAGAAGCTACAATTAGTGAACTGGAGGGTGGAACATCTGAATTCCAAAAAGAAACAGAAACTATAGGGAAAAGAATGGAAAAACTTGAGCAGGGATCAGGGAACTGAATGACAATATGAAGCGCACAAATATACATGTTGTGGGTGTCCCAGAAGGAGAAGAGAAAGGAAAAGGAGGAGAAAAACTAATGGAAGAAATTATCACTGAAAATTTCCCAACTCTTATGAAAGACCTAAATTTGCAGATCCAAGAAGTGCAGCGCACCCCAAAGAGAATAGACCCAAATAGGCATTCTCCAAGACACTTACTAGTTAGAATGTCAGAGGTCAAAGAGAAAGAGAGGATCTTGAAAGCAGCAAGAGAAAAACAATCTGTCACATACAAGGGAAACCCAATAAGACTATGTGTAGATTTCTCAGCAGAAACCATGGAAGCTAGAAGACAGTGGGATGATATATTTAAATTACTAAAAGAGAAAAACTGCCAACCAAGACTCCTATATCCAGCAAAATTGTCCTTCAAAAATGAAGGAGAAATTAAAACATTTATAGACAAAAAGTCACTGAGAGAATTTGTGACCAAGAGACCAGCTCTGCAAGAAATACTAAAGGGAGCACTAGAGTCAGATACGAAAAGACAGAAGAGAGAGGTATGGAGTAAAGTGTAGAAAGAAGGAAAATCAGATATGATATATATAATACAAAAGCCAAAATGGTAGAGGAAAATATTATCCAAACAGTAATAACACAAAAAGTTAATGGACTGAATTTCCCAATCAAAAGACATAGAATGGCAGAATGGATTACGACCCAGCAATACCACTGCTAGGTATCTACTCAAAGGACTTAAGGGCAAAGACACAGACGGACATTTGCACACCAGTGTTTATAGCAGCATTATCTACAATTGCAAAGAGATGGAAACAGCCAAAATGTCCATCAACATTGGACATTTTGGCTAAACAAACTGTGGCGTATACCTATGATGGAATATTATGCAGCTTTAAGACAGACTAAACTTATGAAGCATGTAATAACATGGATGGACCTAGAGAACATTATGCTGAGTGAGTCTAACCAAAAACTAAAGGACAGTTACTGTGTGGTCCCACTGATGTGAACCGACATTCGAGAATCAGCTTGGAATATATCATTGGTAACAGAGACCAGCAGGAGTTAGAAACAGGGTAAGATAATGGGTAATTGGAGCTGAGGGGATACAGACTGTGCAACAGGACTAGATACAAGAACTCAAAAATGGACAGCACAATAATACCTAAGTGTAATGTAACTATGTTGGAACACTGAATGAAGCTGCACCTGAAATATAGTTTTTTGTTTGTGTGTTTGTATCTTTTGTTTTTGTTTTTTTCTTTTTCCTTTTTTTATATATATATATTTTTTATTAGTATTATTAATTTAATTCTCTTCTCTATATTAACATTCTATATCTTTTTCTGCTGTTTTGCTAGTTCTTTTCCTAAATCGATGCAAATGTACTAAAAAATGATAATCATGCATCTATGGGATGATACTAAGAATTACTGAGTGCATGTGTAGAATGGAATGATTTCTAAATGTTGTGTTAATTTCTTTTCTTTTTTTTGATTAATAAAAAAAGTAAAAAAAAATTAATTAAAAAAAAGTTAGTTAATACAAAATGAGGTAAATCTATATGTGCTGATGTGGTGCAGTCTCCAAGATAAATGGTTAAGGGGAAAAACAGGGTACAGAACAGAACAAATCCTACCACTTGTTTAAAAAGAAGACATGCAAACTACAGCCAGAGGCACTTGTGACATTTAGATAGATAACTCATAGAACGCCCAAGAAAACTCAAAATGGTTGTTTTTGGAGAGAAGGACTGAGTGTGTAGGGAGGAGGGAGATATGTTTTTCACTATATGACTTCTTGTAAGACTTGGAATTGTATTTGAGATATGCTTAACTTTTTTATTTAATAAAGAGGCTTACAATAATTTTTATTTAAAAAAAATAAAAATAAAAAAATAAGATGTGTGACTCTACATCACTACAAAAAAAAAGTCAATAGTTGAATTCCTTAGAGCATCAGAGACAAGACTAGTCCTATTTTAAATATATTTTAAATAAAGTGATGAAGAACATTTATGGGAAAATCTCCAAGTTTATATAAACTGAAAAATGTTTCCAGGAAGAAAAATAGTAGATAAATTCATGCTTTGGGAATGAACAAAAAAAAATGATTAATACATTCCAATATAAATATTGAAAATGCTGATGAACTAAAAATGCAAATAGCACAAACAAATCCATCTCAAGAAATGGGCTTTAATTTATCAACTACACTCCATCAAATATGACCCAAGAAAAGTACCGATACATATTTCCCCACATCCAAACTGTCACAGAGAGCTCACAGGATTAATGACAAGGCAATGGTGGAAGGAATAACAGGAAGATCATGTGGAAACAGGTCTGAAAATATCTCCTAATTTAATCATAATCTTGGGAGGGTCACACCTACACCTCTAATTAGATGTTTAAATTATGGGATGCATATAATCCTGTGGTCTCACAAGGTCCATTTCATGGAAATTATCAACTTCATAAGATAATAATTAAAAGCATTACAAATTTTTTTAAAGAAAAATGACCCTAAATTCATATTTTTTTGCCAAATATAAACTGTAATGTGGTATGAACTATTAAAAGATTCTCATTAAAAAAAACATTTTTAAAAATGTATAACATGTATAATGTATTAAACGTATGATAAGAAAAAGCACACTAAAACTAATAGGGGAATAAAATAGCTGTATAACTTTCAACAAATTTTATTTTCCATGTCAAAATCTTAAAACATTACCAGGAGGCAAGGTCTGAGACACCTGATTGTGCCAATAGTATAAAGTATTATTAACACATCATTCAACCAAAAGTGAGCTCAAAGCAAGTCAGAATATTTTTAAAACATCATAATCCTAAAGAGCACTACACACGAGAACCTTTATCTAAACTAATCATCAGACCTGCCACACACTAAGCTCTCTTCCCCTTTCTGCTCACCAGCAAGAATGTAATTGACCTGTTTGTACTGGACGCAACACAATGTACCTGGAAAAGCTTGAGAGAAGGTCCGGTGGAGTGATCTGAAGAGTGGGAGAAGAGGTCACATGGAAACAAATGCAAACGTTTAGACTTATAACTGGGGATATAAAGCCTGAGCAAAGCTAATGCTGATTTTAAAAACCATGAGAGGTGAAGACAGAGAAAGAAAGAACTAGTTCATCAAATCCTAGGATACTAGATCATGGAGGAAATCTCTTCAATCTTCAGTGATGAAAGTTTAAGATAAATATTAGTGTTAGAAAAAAAAATTAGTGCTAGAACTCTTCATAGTTCAAGTGCAAGTTGAACCAGCAGTACAGAGTCTGATGGAAAAGAGAAAAACAAAATGACTTCAACTCACAAATGAACAATTCATAATGTGGTAGGAAGAGGATTTCCCTCCCCTTCGCTGGAGATGTACACACATCTTCCAGAACACACCCTTGGTGCCCACAGCTCTGGACAATGCGTATGGTCCTCTCCTGGGATTTCTGTTCCCAGTGAGCTCCAGGCATGAGAAGGGAGTCTCAGGAGAAGTTAATCAGGATGCTTGCCCCAAGAGCGGGACTGCTTTCTCCCCAGAGTCTGCTCCACACCTGGCCATAGATTTTGAATGAACTTAAGTGCTCACTCTCAAGGAACAGGCAAGGAAATGTAGGCTTTTGAGAGAAACTGTGGAGAGAGAGATTCTGAAACCATGCAGACTCTGAAAAAAGCATGCCACATCAAAACGCTCTTAGCGCTGTTACAAAGGAGTATTTTTGTGAGGAGTGTTTATCTGGAAATAAGATTAAGGAATTTTATAATTTGCATCATTACTTAAGCACCATTGTCCCAATCATAATGTTTTTACAATTCTTTGATAATTGAATTGTACACGTTGCAACTTAGACTCTAGACCTCTCCGTCTCTATATTCTTCCTTTCTCAAAATTAAAGCTAAATCCTGGTTGAAAATTGTGATCTCAGTACAACCAGGTCAATTTATAAGGAACCTTGTCTTTGGCAAAAAGAAATGATATCAGTTTATACATAATTTGGATCAAGGATGCTTCTGGTTTCATCAAAGTTTTAATAACTATATCTAAAACAGGGTTAAAAAGGTAAGATTTTTTAATCAGGATAATGAACTAATCGGATCAGTAAACTGAGGACAATCCTTCACCTTATAGGGAAATCACCTCTAACATTAAAATGTTCCAGCTGGAGCTAGAAGGGTAAACAGAAGATTTCAGGAACTTTGTGATAAAATAATGGCTGACTTACTTCGATTCAGAGACTATTGCCCTTTATCTACTTAGGAACAGATGCACTGGGTGCTTCCAGTTATGGATCAGAGCTCATTCTCCCCTTCAGAAAGAAAATTTAAAAGTAGATTAAATGTCCCTTTTCCCTAGATACAAATCTCAGCTACTTCTTTTGGAAACAATGCACTGGTGGAAATGCTGAGTGTGCTTCAGCTGCAGAGCTGTGACAGAAAGCAGCTCTACCAGCCACCATTCACTACAGTAACCCTGGAGAGCGCGACACACCGCGGCCCACAGGGAAAACACAGAAGCATCGAAACCTTCCAGGACAGGAAAATAGTCCTGTTCCTTCTCCTATGTCCTTCCTGCACATAAGGCTAGTTAGTGTGTCAGTTCTACATCCCCCGGAGAATTCAGTAATAGAGCAATGGAGGCCAGAGATCTATCTTGATGAATATTTATTAATAAATCCAATTCCCAGGATGTTTTCAAAATGCACTATCTGACTAGAACCCCCAATGACCTGTCACATCCTTTACATTTTTATCCAAATGTCCTGACATCAGACAGACCAGTACCTGTCTCCCCAATCTGCACTTGTGTCTGAAAACACTTCCTAAACAAGCATGAATGTTCTGACTCACTCCTACAAATGATTTTAACTCTACGCAGAGTTGACTTCACTAATACGTTGTGACTTCACTTTTTTTAAGCAGCGTGCTTTTAACCCTACACAAATTCTATCATTTGATTTGCCTGAATTTTCATATTATGAATCAGGAGGTTGATTCAGCCAGAACTTCCAAAATTTAATGCTCATACAAATAACCCTTGGATCTAATCCCCCCGACACCTGACTGAATAGCTCTGCATTTCTAACAAGCTCCTGAGATGAGTTGACTGCTGCTATCTGAGGCCCTCACGACACTAGGGTATGCTCTAAGTATATTCTACAGAATGCCACTGAAATTCTATATTTGTGTGGTAGTTAGGTTCAGGTGTCAACTCGGTCAGGTGAAGGTGCCTAGTTCTGCTTGCTGTGGCCACGAATCAATGCATGTGAAGCTCATCTGTCACTGATTGCATCTGCAGTCGGCTAGGGGGAGTGAGCGCCTGCTGCAATGAATGATGTTTGATTTAACTGGCTGGTGCTTAAATGAGAGAACTTGATGCAGCATAGCCCAAGGAGCTCAGCATTACCTCATCTCAGCACTCACAGCTCAGCCCAGGCCTTTGGAGATGCAGAAAGAAATCACCCCGGGGAAAGTTGTTGGAACCCAGATGCCTGGAGAGAAGGCCAGCAGAGATTGCACTGTGCCTTCCCATGTAAGAGAGAACCTCAGATGAAAGGCAGCTGCCTTTCCTCCAAAGAACTATATGTTTTTAACTAAATAAATCCCCTTTTATTAAAAGCCAATACATCTCTGGTGTGTTGCATTCTGGCAGCTTTGGCAGACTAAAACAATTTGTATTCCCTGAAAACTGCCACATTTCCACTCAGAGACAGCGTCTCACTCTGCCTGGACTACTAGCCTGCCATCCCTAACTCGAAATCACAAAATCAGAAAAAAGCTTTGGAGGACCATGGGTAAGCAAATAGCAACATCCAAATGTAGAAAGCTGCCTGCAGGAAACAAAAATTACTTCTTGTTCCAATAAACTTTGCATATAAAGAGTAAAAGTTTTTGCCCACTCTCAAGAAGTTCTTAGAAAGAATGACAGTGACTATACTTCTGAAAGTGGAGAGATCTGCCCTGGGTTTCTACAGCTGAGTAATTTCATCGCTGCATCCATGGAGGGCTGAGCTGCTTTGACTTTGAAAAGAAGTATCTACTCTTGCGGCAAGGTAGCTCAGGCATTGCTGTTTTTTCACAGGTAAGTTTATGGCTGTAAAGGGAGGTGAACTGCTGATTAGTTGGTTAGGAACCGTGCTTGTTTGAAAGTGTTGTGTACTCCAGAAAAGCCATGTCTTTCATCCTGATTCAGTATCGTAGGGTAGGTAGAAACCTTTATTAGATTATTTCCATGGAGATGTGACACACCCAATTGTGGGCCTTTGATTAGATGGAGATGTGACCTGCCCATTCAAGGTGGGTCTTGATTAGTTTACTGGAATCCCTTCCATGAGATGCTAAGGAAGCCAGAACCTGGAGAGAGCAAAGGAAAGCTAGGAGATGAAATCCAGAGTTTTGCCCAAAAGCAGCTAAGTGAAGCCCACAGAACCTTAGAGAGGAAGCCACTGGCATCAGAATCTAGAAGCAATGGAACCAGGAACAAGGACCAGCAGACACCAGCCACATGCCTTCCCATGTGACAGACATTGGCCTTTCTTGGGTCAAGGTGCCTTATTTTGGACATTTTTATGGCCTCAGAACTGTAAATTTGTAACTTAACAAAATCCCTCTTTAGAAGCCGTTCCATTTCTGGTATATTGCGTTCTGGCAGCTTTGGCAAACTAAAACAGGGATATTGCCACAATCCATTGAAGGGTTCTAAGAAATTTTTAAGATGAAAAAAAAGAAATGATACAGAATGCAATGCAGAAGAGAAGATATTGACAGCATAACTGAAAATAGGAATAATTTCTATAATTTAATAAACTAAACAAGTTACTACACTAAAGGAAATCATATATTTCTCAGAAAAGATGCATAGTAGCTACGATTCTAAGCAAAGAACAAATGTAAAGTAGGAAGTAAGAGTATGTTAGAAATACATGTAAGGGAGAATTGAAGAAACACAGGTGAGCATCAGGGCATAATGTACCAAGATTCTAAGTGGGTTAAACATCAAGACCTCAGGTCTCCTTTCATATTCGAATTCTGACATTCTATGGACATACTTTCATTTATATTAGGATTCCAGAACTCAATGCTTCATGCACAGACTGCAGACAGAAAAACTTAAGAAACAAAACTAAAACAGTTGATACAGTTAAATACATAGTATACTGACTTCACATAATCCATTCAAAATTGGAAGTGAATATATTAGTCTCAGATATTAAAATACCTGCTCTTAATTAGGATAAAGGGTTTCCATGTGGAGGGGCACATTAATAAGATGGACTAGTCCATGCTATACTCGTCTTTACCTTGTTGAATTGTTATTTGTTTGAATTGTTTTACTAATTTGTATTAGTGATAGCATTATCTATTTGTTCTGTCACGTGGAAGAAATCCTATATTAGGCGATAAAATTGAGTGAACTCAATGGGTATGGTGACAAGGAATATTCAGTAGTTCAGGACTTTTTTTAAAAAAATGGAAAAATACATCAACATCCTCTATCATCAGTTAAGAACTAGATTTAAAAGTTAACAAAAATGATCTATGTGAATAGAGAAATTTTTATTTCAACATAATGAACCCATAACTAGTTATAATACACAGGGGGGTTGATGAGAGAAAATGTTTAATTTGGACAATGATAGAAAGAAAGGATTAAAGATGGAGGATATCCCAAAGAGAGTATGAAGCACACCCACGGTGCCTCCAGGCTCCTGTCCTGGGGAAATGCTTATTTCTAATTAGATTCGGCAATGAATATACACAGGAAATGCTTTAACGCAAGGAAGCTTTGAAAGGGCATCTTCCATGTGAAAATGGAAATGGTCATTGTACTAGATGGCAAGAAATTGTGCTTCTATACTAAGTTCCTTTCCTCCGACTGTTCTCAGCGCTCACTTGGTTTGCTTTGACACTGTTGTTTCAACATCACCCTCTGACAGTTTAACCCAGGAGAGATTTTCTGTTCTAACAAGTTTCCATTTCATGAGTCGCCACTTAGGGTCACAATTGGTGCTGTGGCTACTGGAAGCTGAGGCCTGGTTATTTGCCTAATCTTGGTTTTATTGAAGATAAAGGTAGTTTCCACACTCTACAATGAAATCCAGCGAAACACAGGGGATATTTGCAGGTGCTGGGTCATTCAATAATCTCCTCGTTTGCTATTTCCACCACACAGCATCATGAGACAACGCTGCCCGCCTGGCCTTGTCCCCTAACTGTGGGAATCAAGAGCAGGCTGATGGAAGGTATTTAAGTTAACTGGACATTGTTTCCGCTGAGTTCCCTATTCCAGGATCATTTCTGTTTTAAATGAAACACCTTTAAAATAGTTTCATTGTGATACCATTTCAACATTCATGTCTTCCTTTAATAAAGGCATCTTGCCAGCTCCTTTTCACTTTTCTATCTTACGACCTCAATTTATTCCTGAATCAGCCTCCACTCTGCCCCAAGAATCACCCTGCCTCTGCTTCTCTTATTTCTGCATCATAAAATATAAAAGTTAAATGAGGACTTTAAACATCTCACCTACACCGAGGGTAGAGGAAGTGAGGCAGGTTCTCAGATACACACGTGACTTTTTAGGAACGTGAATTTCCTCTTGTTCTCCTTTCAAGGCTTCAATATTTACTGGCTAATTCGTTTTCGAGCAGTCAGAGATAAATGAATTTTCCACCGAGGGCACCATTAGTTTGTTTATTAATTCAGAAAGATTTCAATTTAGAAGACGGCTGTGTTCCAGGAACGATGCGAGGAGTTGAGGGATAAAGATTCGAGAGTAGGAGAGCACAGTCCTTGCCCTGGAGACTCACAGACGGACGGGGAAGGCCAGGATTTTCCTAGGCTCCTGCAGGCTAGTGTCAAATAGAAAAGCGGACAGAACCCTGCGTCAGACAGTCATTCTCTCCCATGTGGGCTGAGAGCTGGAGGACAGGAAGGACTCTGTCTTCGGGTGGAGCTGAACAAAAGTCCTCATGTTTGTGCACACACGTGCAAGCGCACATATGCACACGTACTCACCCGTATGCATGTGCGTTCACACGCATGCCAGCAGAGCATTTGCACTGGTATGGATTCAGCAGAGCTGTGTCTGTAAAGGGCAGGTTGGATTTCCCGACAAGCTCCATGCTACGTTGAGAGCATGCTCTGACATGTGCCAGCCCCGCGCTTTTGGGCAGGAAAGCAGGACATGCCTCAGAAAAGGTGTCCTGCCTTGCCAACGATGCCTCAGGGGATGTAAAACTTTCACATGTACTTGCGTTTAAGAAGCCCATGTTCATACTGCTAATATTTTCTTGTGGCATTATATTAAATTATTTCCCAAAACCCTCTTCTGTATTAGACCCAGGTTTAAAATTCTGACCATTGAGTCAGATTTTCTTCCCTAAACCTGCAGGAAAGTGACATCAAGCATGGATGGGCTTGAGTTTGGCCAGGGGTGAGAAAGGATGGTGAGCGTGTCCCCTGTGGTCTTAGATTCAGTTCTGACTTCTCGAGTTATCCTACATTTCTTCAGTTTTCTTCCTTCTTTCACCTTCTTTTTAAGTATTTAATACAGATTTTTTTATTATTAAAAATACTTGCACATTCTCTGTTCCATAGTAAGCATGGCTGTATTTTCACATTTGGCTTAACTAAGTAGCGAGAGTAGACAAAACTTTTGCCACGTTCCATCGGGCAAGTGCTGCGCTCCTGCAATGAGCGCAGAGCGGCCCAGGCCATGCTTTCATTAACGACCTCATCCAAATCTCACTTTCAGAGAGAAAAGGGCTCGTTCCCGGCACAGGGTGGCCAACGACGGTGGCGGCTTCTTCCCTCTGTCCTCCCAACGTTTTTCTCACCACGTGTCTGCTAGCACTAACTCAGCACTCGCTCCTGTCCAGGTCATGAGTCCACTTCCGAGGACAGCCCTGATAAGTAGATCCTAGTTCCGTCTTCACTTCATGGAAAAGGAAACTGGAGCATGGAGAAGCAAAGACTCTCCTATCTGTTTCAGCATACAGAAGGGGGCGTCCCCGGGCACGTCCCGGCCGGAAACCTGCACAGCTGCGCGTCCCCGGGCGTGCGTCCTGTTCTGAGTCCCGCCCGGCCACAGCGCGCCCCGACCCCTTCGCCTTTCCAGCACAGCGAGCGCATGGGAGGCCTCGCCCCGCATCTGCGGCCGAGGGGAGGCCATTGCTGGGCACCAGGGAGAGTCTTGCGGCGTCCAGGCTCCACGGGAGGCTAGTGCGGAAGTCCACTGCGGCCAGTGGTGCAGCTCTTTCTAGGTGGAGGGATGCGGGCACAGCATGGACCCGCAGAGTGGAAGCGGCAAAGAGAAACCTCCGTGCGAGCAGGTTCCAGACGGCAGACGCTGGGCGAGGACCGTATGGTGGAGAAAATGGATCCTGTCTTCTCGCGTTCCTGAGCAGCGCCTTCTAACTCTGTTCACAGGCTGGGTGGAAGGGGGAGTTGAAGGGTAAGACTGAACAGCAACCCAGGTCTGCTTGAGCTCTGTCCGCACTTCCAGAATTCAGCCGGACGGGCGTGAGAAGCTCAAGGTCCTTCTAAACGAGTCCTAAAGATCTGAGTAAAGAGTGTGCACGCGCGTGTTTATTTCCCTTTTCGCTACAGCGGCAAAGGTAGGGGGAAAATGTTTGGAGACGATTCATGGCAGTAAGAGTCAAAGGAAGAGGATAACTCAATCACAGGCCTATAAAGTAAAACTGTTAAAGAGAGGAAGCTAGTCCTGAAACAAAAACACGTTAAAAAAAAATACAAAAAAGTGAAGAGGAAAATAGAACCAAAGGCCTGCCCTTTAGAAAAAAAAAATGCCATAGGACAAGAACTAAGAGGGAAGTAAAATTGCCAATAAGTTTAAATGATTTTCAGTAGAACTGTCATTTTTAAATGGGGAAACAGAAGCAGCAAACCCCAAATAGAAACCCCAGGAGGATTTAGTTTCATTTGCTTTCTCAGCCACATCCTCCTAGGACCTCACGATTACATGGCTGTGCTATATTATGCATTCCAAAAATGCATTTGTAACTCTTGGCATTTGCATCATTCATATTCAACTCTTGTTGATAGTATAGTAATTAACAGTCCAGGAGATGGGCCAACTTAATCTAATTAAAGTTTCTCAGAAAATCATCATCATGAATTAATATTTAATGTGATGTATGCTGAGAAAGTAAAATAACAGATTCACAGCCCCATGTGGTCGTGATTGCTGAAGTCTCTGAAATCTGAAGAAGTGATATCCCTCCCCCAATATGGCATATTGGGAAATGAAAAGGAGAAATGATGCAGAATTGCAGATAATGATATGGAGACTCAATAATTAATGGTTATTTATAGATATTGGCAAATAGCATGATATTTAAGCAACCAAATAACCCCTGTGAATGAAGGTAATGCCAAAAAGGAAAGTTGGGTTGGCCTTACATGCCAGGAGGTACTGTAGTTAGTGTGTTTATTTTGGGGGAGGAGCAGGGGGTCCTTGAGTTCTTGTTGCTATGATGTGGATGGCAGTAGCTTTGGGACAACTGAAAACTCTGAAGGCCTGTGTGCTACTTGATCATTAATTATGATGAGGTTTGTTACAGACAGAATCACATCCACCTAAAGATGTGTTCAGGCCCTAAGTCCAGTTCTGTGGGTAGAAACCCAATTGTGACTAGGACCTTGGATGAGGTTGGTTAAGATGAGGCCAAACCTAATGAGGGTGAACTTTAACCCAATGCCACTGGAGCCCCTGTCAGGAGAGGAAGTTTGGACACAGTAAGCAGAAGCCACACGGGGAGAGAGACGGCCATGTCCTAGAAGGGCACACTGAGTTACGGACAGCTGGCGAGCCCCCCCACCCCACCCGGACCCTACAGCCTCAGAGAAAGCACGTCCTGCTGACAGTGTGATCTCGAACTTGTAGCTCCACAAGTCATCTGTGGTACTTTGTTACAGAAGCCCTGGCAAACTAAAAAGGCTCTTTTCTGAAAGTTTTAGAGGATTGTATTGTTTAGGTTGGGAATAGTACAAATTCATCTTCAAGTAAGGTTGCTAAGTGTTGGCCTTTCCTTCCATCTTTGGGACTTAAAAATGCATCAAACTTCAAAGAAGCACAGTGACCACAAACTCCAGTGTGTGACGTCAACCACATTGCTTCCTGGGCTTAACATATTGAGAAATTACTGAGAAATTTGTGTTCTACCATGAAGTAGGAAAAATGCATTCCCGCATGCATGGGACATAGATATTCTGTCAAAGCCACACTGAGTAATCAGTGATATCTGATGTGGAAATCTTCGGCATCTCTCTGCTCATCTCAAAATTGCTGAATATCACCTTTACCTGTCCTCTTTCCCTCCCAGTTTTTGTGAGAAAATCTCTCCCTCTCGCCCTCTCTCTTCCTCCTTTTAGTAATAATCAATGAAAGACAAAGGAAAGTACCAATGAGATCAAAGATTTCACCTATCGTATCGGCACACATGGTATTCTGAGAATTCCAAGTGTTGGTGAGGATGCTGGGGGGATGAAAAAATGGTGTAATACAGTGATGGAGAAGGCTAGCTCTTGATTGGCTTCCTTGGTCCTCTCCCAAAGCACACAATTGGGCTGGGAAGTGGCCACTCAGCTTGCGAGAGCATTTCAAGCCTGACTGGCAGGTAGACATGGCCTTGAAACAAGCTCTCACCAACAGAAGTGAACAGCCTCCGTGAATAGACTGCTGGGTTCCTCCACACTAGCAGAGCCTCTGGTTGTCAAGAATCTAAGCTTCTGAATTACTTCAAGGGGGAGTGTGAACCACAGGCTGGGGAGAACGGTAGTGGACAATTTAGTGCTGTCTTTGGGTCTAAGCTTGATTGTACCCAATCTTGATGAACAGAAACTTTGAAGAATGATTTCACAATATCTAGAAACACTGTAAGTGGACATATGCGACCGTCCAGCAATTCCACTTCTTTATGTTTCCTGGAGAAATGTTTGCCCTATACACAAGAGGCTGTCCTTTTATGGACATCATTTATGGTGGGAAGATATTAGAACAATGTAAGTGTCAGTCAGTAGTGGGATGAATAAACAACCTGTGGTATGCTGGAATAGCAAGCAGTAGTTAAAAGAAGCAAACATATTGCTCTAGAAAAGAATTACATATTATCATGACTGGAGCTCCAAAACTTAAACTCCTGTAGGAAAAAAAGCAAGTTTCCCAAAGTATATTCAAGTATGATACCATTTATTAAAAGCATAACACACTCAAAAAAAAGACATTGTACCTTATGAAGTATGAATGCAAAAATAGAGACGGTGGACTAGAAATCTAACACTCGACTCATGTTAATGACCGTCAAGGAAGAAAGTACAGGTAGCAGTAGATTTGAGATGAAGAATGCCTTTGCTTGGCTAAATGTTTCATATCTTAAGAAGAATGATCTATTTATATATTATCTATGCAATGATTTTGAAAACAAAAATGGGGAATGAAGACAGGAAGCAAATGTGACCGAGTATTGATAAGGTTAAATAATAGGTGGTAGAAATAAAAGTCCAATATTTGCAACTGTATATGCTGATTTTCATAGGATGAATGACAGTATGTGGGCACCAAACTCCCCCAAGGTCTAGGCAAATATCTATCTTGATTTACATTATCCCAGGGCTTAGGAGCCACTGCTCAAAAGAGAATGGGTGTGGGGTAGTAGCCTGCATAACTTCTCAGTTTATTCTAGTGGCTTCCTAATTCACAGATCATATACTTCACCTGTTACACGCTCATGTTCAAGGAGCTTCAGTAAATGCAGAGTTGTGTGTCAATCGCCACAATCCAGCTTACAGCACTTCCATTGCCCCATTTAGTACCCTCATGCCACTTTGCGGTCAACACTTTTATCCCCAGCCCCCCAAACTCTTGATATACCTTCTGCCTCTGTAGTTTCCACTTTTCTGGAAAGTTCCTATCAATGGAATCACACATTATACAATTAGTGTCTGGTTTCTTTCATTTAGCATCATGTTTTGAAATTCATCGGTGGTTTTACATGTATCAATAATTCTTTTCTTCCTAAGGTGAGCAGTGGTTCATGGTGTGGATGTGTGCAGGTTGTTCCCCCATTCACCCATAAATGGTCACGTGGCCAGTTCCCATCTGGGGAAATTAGGAGCATACAAAGGGTTGTAGAGCCAAGTTTTTCATTTCTGTTGGGAAGATACTAAGATTATTACCAGGTCATATATTAAATGTTCATTTAACATTTTTAAAGCTGCCAAACTATTTGCCGACACAGCAGTCCTATTTTACATTTTCCAAAACCAAGCAGTAAGAGCCGAAATTTTTCCACTAGCTGTCAACGTGTGATTTTGTCGTCCTTTTTATTTTAGCTACTCAAATGGGTATCTGCTAGTTCTTTGGCATGATTTTAATTTACGCTTTTGTAATGGCTAAGGATATTGAGCATCTTTTCTTGAACTTATTCCTATTTGTACATCATATTTAATGAAGTTTCTCTTCAGATCTTAGTCCATTTTCTTATTGTGGAGTTTGCATTTATATTGTGTTGTAAGCGTTGTTTATGAATTTTGAATAAAAGTCATTTATCAAAAATGTTTTGCAAATTTTTTTTTGCAGTCTGTGTGCACCTATTAAAAACCAAAAGCTTTTCTTCTATTTTGGTAAAATCCATTTTATATGTTTGTTACAATCATACTTATGCTATGAAGTGTCTGCCTAACTCAAGGCTCCAAAATGTTTCTCTTTATGTTTTCTTCAGTAGTATTAGATCATCAGCTTTTCTATTTAGAACTATGGCCCATTCTGAAATTTGAGTGTGGTATAACCTAGGATCTAGGTTTCATCTTTTTTGCTTATGGATAGCCAATTGTCCCAGCACCATTTGTTGAAAAGACTCTCCTTTTGCCATTGAATTACTTTAGCACTTTCATCAAAAAACAATTGACCATATATGTGTGTGTGTTCCTTTCTGGATTTTCCAGTTGGTTCTATTAATCTGTATTTCTACCTTTAGACCAATATCAGATTTAATTGATACTTCTAGTTTAAGGTAATTTTTAAAATCAGGTCGTTTAAGTTCTTCATTTTGTTCTTCGTGATTAGTTTCTGGCTGTACTGGGTCCTTTTTTATTTACATATGATTTCTAAGATCCTTTTTGGAGTCACTTTAAACTGGCTGATCCCACAGCTTGTGTGATCCTTCATACTTTCACAGCAAATCAGTTCATCTGAGCCAACCTCTGCCAAGATTTCAGAAAGTTACTGATATTCAAAGATTGGGAGGAAGCCTTGTGTGAGAACCTGGAGACCACCTTGAGAAAATGCAGTCTTCAAAATAAAATTTGCGATGGCGGTGTCTCTTAGCACTCCACTTTAAGTACCCAATCACCACCGGGAGCGCCCTTCTTTGGTTTTGAAGGGTCTGGGATCATGTTCTACTCTGCCCCTTTCTCTCTCAGACAAGATTTTAATCTCTTTGCTTTGGGTCCGTTCTGTTTAAAATGACGAGCGCGGCAGCCGGCCTCCGGGCTCTGCCAGCAGCTACCGCAGGCCTAGCTCCTCGCTGTTAATCACTGCAGAAGCTACTGTCCGTGGAGCCATTGATTTAGTCAACAGATGGAAGCCAGCGAGTGACACGGGCGCTGAGAGCGCAGTGACAAACCTGGTCATCTCTGTTCCCCCAAATCTTACATTTCAATCAAGG
Organism: Tamandua tetradactyla; assembly: GCF_023851605.1. NCBI lineage: Eukaryota > Metazoa > Chordata > Mammalia > Pilosa > Myrmecophagidae > Tamandua > Tamandua tetradactyla. The sequence goes on along the minus strand of NC_135327.1, from coordinate 230,171,852 downwards.
GAAACAGACAAAATACGTATAAAATAAATCAATTATTTTAGATAGAGTTAATTATTATGAAGCAAATAAAACAGGAAACCATCACCGAAAGTGATTTGAGAAGAGGGGATTTTGCAAGCCCTCCTTAGGAAGGGAGAATTTGAGCTGAGAACACTGGTGCTGCAAAGAAGCCAGTATAGAAATAGCTGTGGGAAAATCATTTTAAGCCAAATAAAGAGTAAATTAACTCTTTATTTGAGGTGTAAGTTTCAGGAACAGAAGGAAGACCTGAGTGGCTGGTGGCTGAAACAAATTATAGTGAATAGAGCAAAAGAGAAAGGAACAGGTGAGAGCCGTATGGCAGGTAATACATCGGTTATCTCTAATTGCATGAAAAACAGCTCCAAACCCAGCACTGAAGCTGTTGTCACATTATTTTATGTCTGTCACTTTGAGGAACTGCAAACTGTTCTCCACAGTTCCTGTACCATTTTACATTCCACACAGTCTGCCTTTTTGACAAAAGTTGTGAAGTGGTATCTTATTATGATTTTGATTTGTATTTTCCCTGCAGCCAATGATTTTGAGGATCTTTTCGTAAGGTCATTGGCCATTTTTATACCATCTTTGGAAAAAGATCTATTCAGAGCCTTTGCCCATTTTTTTGTTGTCTTTTTGCTGTTGAGTTGAATGAGCTTTTTAATTTTTTCAAGCATCCAGTCCCTTATCAGATATATGATCTGCAAATATTTTCTCCCATTCTGTGGGCTGGTTTTTTTTTTGAGTTCTTTATGTAATTGTTTGTAGCACAGTTTTTTTTTAATTTTAATGAGGTGCATACTTATTTTTATGGTGCAATTTTATTATGTTATTATTTTATATTTATGTTATTATTACATATATTATTTGATATAAGAATTTATCTTTATCAAGATAGACAAAAAGCACCATAATGGGCATCAGGTTTGTATCATATAATGACCAATATACAGATGAGTTCACTTAAGATGACAATTTTGATTAGCAGGAAACAATTTTTTTACCAGGATAAATTCACTACAGAACAAAATTCTGGAACCTTTCCTATGGAACTATCTGGTAGAGTCATTTTTCAGCTGCCTGTTTGAGAGTTCTCCAGAGCAATAAAAATTCTCTATTAAAACTACTGAAATAGTTAGTGGATTTTTCTGTACAGAATCAGCTTCACAGAAGAGAACTTTCCAGCTTGTTAAAATTTGTATCAGTTAAAGAGTTTATAGTATTATGATTCAGGTGGGGCTGTGGTTCACTGTCATATGATGTGATTCCCTCTAAAATTCTGCAGCTAGGCAAGAAAGAAAGCTAAGATTGAACACAGTCACAGAATAGAAACTTTTAAAGGTATTTCACTACATGGAACAATAATTCATGTTACAGTTATTTGAGAGAAGTTTTGCAGCTATGAAAATCTCTCTCTCTTTTTCCTAAGCCATGCAACATAGAAGTGAAAAATTAATTCAATTTGTTAAACGCCTACTATGTTTCAAGCATTGTATTAATTGTTACGATTACAAATGCAACTGTTTATCTTCAAGGGAGCTGTCTTTTGGGAAGGGTGGGGAGAAAGATGGAAACAAAAATACATAATGAAGTGCTATAGGAAAGAAAGTATTTATAAGGTACAGGAGATAAAAGGCAAACAAAATCTGCTAATATTTACATGTTTTATGTATGTTATTTCATTTTAATTCATGCAAAAACTCTGCAAATCTGGTGTTTTCATCTCTACTTCACAAATGAGGACTATAGAACCAGGAAAGTTAAGGAACTGGGAAAAGGTCAGAAGCACTAATAAGTAATGTAGTGGGCAGTCAAACTAGGTCCCCCTGCTGGCAAAACCATGTTTATTCCAGTCTGCCATTGAGCCACTCTCTCTGCTCAGCACCTCGGTCAAGCTAATGACATGATGGTGGGGAAACTGCAGACCAGAAGGGTCCATAGTTGCGATAGCACGTCTGTTTGCATATACCTAATGATTATTAATATATTCTTGATATCATTTCTCTGCTTCTTCACATCTAGAGTCATCCCAATACATTATCAGACTACTTACTAGAATTATTTCATAATTCAAACTTTTTTAGCAAAGCATTTTAAGAGCCCTTGTTTTATCTTACAGTGTTAAGTTGTGTGTTTATTGAATTATTGTTCACATTTCCTTCAAGCTTCATATGTGCAGCCCTTTGCTACCTGCCTTTTTCAAAACTAGCCACTAATGTGGGCAGAGTCCAGTGCCCAGCTCCACTGATATTGGCTTTGGCCGTTGACTTGCTCTGAACAATCAGATAGGGGCAGCTGTGACCATGCCAGTTCTAGTTGAGGGGATGGAGTGTCTTCTTGTCTTCCATGAGCATTTATGATTGCTGTAGAAAGAGGTTCCTTGGATCTGCTGCACCTTTAGACTGAGCCCTACAATATACACATGTGGGACAGACCTGAGCTCAGAAATCATCAGATTTGTTGAAAATCCAAGTAACTGTTGCCATAGGTATTTCAATAGACTAACACACAATTATGTTAACTTTCTTTACAAAAAAATCATTATTGCTACATAACCAGAAGTGTTCCTGTCCTGTCTGCTTATTCATTTCCTCAGTACATGTATCTCCTATTATCTTCAATTGTGTGTTAACCAGGGGTGGCTACATACTCTTTCTGTTTCTGTTGTGTATGCTGCTGTTTGACAATGTTTTTGAGTTAGGAGTTTCATTGGTTTTACCCACCCTTTGGGGAAAACCATGCCACATCGTATAGCTAGGGTCACAGGGCACTCAGACACAGGGCACATATCCAACATGGAAAACCTACAGGAGTGAGGCCACTGGGTTGGAAGTGCCATGAATTGTCTATAGCCCTAGGAGTAAGGTTCCCGCTTCATCCACAGGAACTGCCAGGAAGGGAGAAGTAGCCCCGGCAGCGAGAGTGCCCCCGCCCCCCACCCAATGCAGCAGACCTAGGAGGGGTGCTAATATGGGAGGGGCCGCTGGGTGCAGCCCCTCCTCAGCCCTCAGCTTGAGCACCAAAATGGACATTGCAATGAAAAACAAAAGTGGCTGTGGCAACCGCCCCAAGAGGCACAGTGAATTTTGGCATCAGAAGAAAGAGAGCTTTTGGACAAACCAACCAGATTTTCCGGCCAAGGGAGGGGGAGTCATGAAGTGATTTGGAAGTGCAGAGAATGGACTGTGTGAGAACTGGGACACCAAGACTCTTCTCATTTCACTACCCCCAGGCCCAACCCGGGGTCTCCAGGACACCGGAGTCTACCAATTCCTCTGCTCCAACATGTTCTGAACAGTGCAAAAGTTTTCAAAGTTTCATAAAGCTTACTTTCTCTCCAGCACTTTTCACAACCTACTTACCAATTTTATGGGCTGCTTATTTGCTGTTGTGTGTGATTTAAGATGTGAAGAGTCCCAACCAGTCTAGTTTATGATCAGGTGGGTGGTTCTACTGAGCTTTGGAATGGCTATGCCTGCTCTCTAAGCTGTGATATATGGCTCAGGTGTTTCTGGAAAATGGCATCAGAATCCACAATTTGAGTTGAAGGGGAAAAAAAGCACATTACTCTAAATTGGTCTTTTAAAACAATATTTCCCCATTTTTGTTTCTTATTTCTCAATCTTCTTACAGGCAGTTCAATGGAAAATATGACTTCAGAAGATGTATATTCCAACTACATTGTAGGGGGCATATAATTGGAATCTAAAGCTTCTAAATTACCTGTCCACTAGCAAAAATGAGATCTTCTTGCAGAACGATTTTGTTAAATTGGAAGTACTCAAAGAGCCAACCCCTCATAAATATTCAGCTTCAGTGACTTGAATTAACGTAGCTCTATTTGACTAGTCTACCATGGGCTGAATTGGAAAGTACTAAACCTAATAAGTAAATGTAATGGATTAACCTCCAGCTGGTGTTGAGTCCATATAAGAAAAGTGGATCAGGCAATGAATTTGTTGATATAGGAAGACAATCTTAAAACTTCAGCAAAACCAACTTATTTCTCTTTTCCTTTGTAGCAAAGTTGTTTTTAATGAAAAAAGCATGTATTTGTATTCCCCACCAATTTTCTATTTTAAGACATCCCAAACCTATAAAAAAGTTTTTAAAAGTAGACCAGTGAACATCCACATACCTCTCATAGAGATTCATTAATTATTAACATTTTGCTACATTGGATTTGTGTCTTTTTTGAAATTTTCATTTTTCCTGAAATATTTGTAAATCAGTTGATATCTTGACACTGTAGCTCTAAATACTTCAGCCTTTATTTCATAAGAGCAAGGGAGTTCACCTGCATAATGAGAATTTAACTATCCCACGCAAGAAACTTAACATTGATACAATTCTATCATCTAATATACAGTCCATACTCAAATGTTTCCAATTGTCCCAATGATGTCCTTTATGCCTTTTTGGGGGATGGGGGTGGGGGGTGCATGGTCCGGGAATTGGACCTGGTTCTCCTGCATGGAAGGCAAGCATTCGAACACTGAACCACCCATGCACCCTGTACCTTTTTTAAAATGTTTTTTTAATTGTTGAATATATCACATAAACAAAGAAAAGAAAGAAAAAGCAACGATTTTCAAAGTACACTTCAACAAGTAGATACAGAACAGATTTCAGAGTTTGTTATGGATACAATTCCACTATTTCAGATTTTTCCTTCTAGCTGCTCCAAAACACTGGAGGCTAGAAAAAATATTTTTCTTTCTTTTTTGTGAAAAATAACATATGTACAAAAAAGTAGTACATTTCAAAGCACATCACAACAATTAGTTGTAGAACAGATTTCAGAGTTTGGTATGGGTTACAATTCCACCATTTTAATTTTTTGCTTCTAGTTCCTCAAAGATACTGGACACAAAAAGAAATATCAGTATAATGATTCAGCAATCATACTCATTTGTTAAACCCTACCTTCTCTGTATAACGCCACCATCACCATTGATCTTTCTCCCACTCTTTATGTGTATTTGGGCTATGCCCATTTAAAGTTTTTCATGTTGGACGGGGCTGTCGATAATATGGGATAGGGAGATGGAACTAGCTGATGTTCTGGAGAGGCTGGGCCCCCTGCATTTCAGGACTTATCTGGTCCAGGGACCCGTCTGGAGGTTGTAGGTTTCTGGAATGTTACCCTAGTACATAGAACCTTTGTAGAATCTTATACAATGCCCTAGGTGTTCTTTAGGATTGACTGGAATGGCTTTGGTTGGGATTTGGCAAGTTGAGGTAGGCAGGAATGTCTAATTGAAGTTTGTGTAAGACTGACCTCCAGAGTAGCCTCTTGACTCTATTTGAACTGTCTCGGCCACAGACACATTACCTATTATACTTTTCCCCTCTTGGTCAGGACAGCACCACTGATCTCATGGTGCCAGGGTCAGGCTCATCCCTGGGAGTCATCTCCCATGCCACCAGGGAGACTTTCACCCCTGGATATCATGTCCCACATAGTGGGGAGGGCAATGATTTCACTTGCAGAGTTGTGCTTAGAGAGAGAGAGAGAGAGACCATATTGGAACAACAAAAGAGGTCCTCCAGAAGTAACTCTTAGGCATACCTGTATGTAGGCTGAGCTTCTGCACTATATATACATAAGCTCACAAGAGCAAGCCTCAAGATCGAGGGCTTGTCCTATTGATTTGGGTGTCCCTAATGTTCGACACAGTATCAGGAGTTTCCCCAGTGGTAAAGTTTAATGGTTCCATATTTTTTCTCCCATCCCTCAAGGAGCTTTGCCAATAACTTTTGATTATCTGCTTAATATACTATGGGATATATCCAGGCATTACATTAAGTTATACAGGATTAAAGGCCCTCATTCCTATTCTGGGCTCCACGCATTTGGATTGTTTAAGTGATCTATCCAGACGGATTGAGTTTGATTATGTGCTACAGAAAAATTTAGGTTCTGGACAAGATGAACCTTTCTTCTTTTGATCTCAAAGAGTACATGAGGTTCTAAGATATAGACAATGTCTTCCTTACCCCTGTATTTTGAATTGCTGTAATCCCAACCTGGTTAGCTTCATTCTTAACTCTAAATACCAGGTTATACATATATAAAACAGCCTCTAAAAATTCAGAAATAATGATTACCACTCCAGGCTAAATATGACTGCTATAAAAGCTTACAATCTAGGCCCCTATTTTCTTATAAGTATTTTCTAAATAAGACCATACAGTAATTGCTCTTTTGTTTCTAGCTTCTTTTGCTTCATCAAATATCCCACAGGTTCATTCACAATGTTGCATGCCTCACAACTTCATTCCTTTTTGTAGCAGCACAATATTTGATGATATGTATACCAATCTACTTCTCAGTCAGTGCATCCTTCAGCCACCTCCATTCATTAGGCATCATGTATAATGTCCAAAGTCAACAGTCCATCAACACTCTCAACTTTAGATAATTTCATTGTTCCCAAGAAAAAGATAACACCCTCACCAAATAAAAAATCTAAACTTACCTTTAACTCTTGTCCTCCCCCCCATCATTTACCCCTGGTATTGCTGTGGTACTGCTGATGTTTCCTTATTAAACATAGCCCAGAGCATGCAGTGGCAGTTTTCCCTCCATACCCTGAACGTATATACTCTTTGCACAAGTTTCATACTTCTACAGTGTGTTCATGCAAGAACTTATTTATATCTGTAGTGTTGATCAGTAGGACACATGGGTCGATACAACCCCTTTCCATCATGTTCACCCTCAATATGGTAATATTACTTATAAACCCATAGTAAATCCTTCATTTCTATCTATTCCCTTACATTTGAGTTCAACCTCATTAGCTAAACATTCACCCAGCTCTAGCCTCTGTGTATATCTAGGTCTCATATATTCTGTATTATAAGCCTCTGATTTTACCTTTATGTCATTAAAGTGGAGTCATACAGTACCTACCCTTTTATATCTGGTTTATTTCCCTCACCATTATGTCCTCAAGACTCATCCATCTTGTCATGTACTTCAGGAGGTCATTTCATCTTGCTGCTGCATAATATTCCATCGCAGGTATATACCACACTTTATTGACCCACTCGTCTATTGATGGGTACTAGGATTGTTTCCAACTTTTGGCGACTGTGAATAATGCTACCATGAACACTGGTGTGCAAATGTCTGTTTGTGTCAATGTTTTCAGCTCTTCTATGTATATACCGAGTAGTGATATTGAGGGGTCATAGGGCAACTTGATAACTAGTTTTCTAAGGAACTGCCAAACTGACTTTGATAGTGGCTGTACCATTATACATTCCCACCAGCAGTGCATAAGTGTCCCAATTTCTCCACATTCTCTCCAACATTTACAGCTTCCTGTTTGTTTAACTGCAGCCATTCTTACAGGTATGAGGTGGTATCTCATTGTAGTCTTGATCTGCATTTCCCTTACAGCTAATGAAAATGAGCATCTCTTCATGTGCTTTTGAGCCATCTGTATTTGCTCTTCAGAAAAATGCCTATTCATATCTTTATCCCATTTTTATAACTGGGTTGTTTGTCCTTTTGCTGTTGAGTTGTATGATTTCTTTATGTATACAGTATATCAAACCTTTTTCCAATGTGTGATTTCCAAATATTTTCTCCCATTGAGTTGGCAACCTCTTCACCTTTTTGACAAAGTCTGTTGAGACACAAAAGCATTTCATTTTGAGGAGTTCCCATTTATCTATTTTTTCTTTTGTTGTTTGTGCTTTGGGTGTAAAGTTTAGGAAGTTACCTCCTATTACTAGGACTTGAAAATGTTTCCCTACATTTTCTTCTAGGAGCTTTAAGACATTGGTTCTTATATTTAGTGTTTGACCCACTTTGAGTTAATTTTTGTATAGGGTGTAAGATAGGGGTCCTCTTTCATTCTTTTGGCTATTGATATCTGTTCTTCCATGCCCATTTATTGAAAATCCAGTTTAGTGATTTGGGGGCCTTGTTGAAGACCATTTGACCGTAGATTTGGTGGTCTATTTCTGCACTTTCGATTCGATTCCCTTGGTCAATGCTTCTGGCTTTGTGCTAGTGTCAGGCTTTTTTGACGACTGTGGCTTTATAGTAAGTTTTAAAATCAGGAAGTGTTTATCTTCCCACTTCATTCTTCTTTTTAAGTGTGCTTTTAGCTATTGGTGTTCTCTTTCCCTTCCAGTTGAATTAGTTTTTCAAAGTCTTCAAATAGGTTGTTGGAATTTTAATTGTTACTGTGATGAGTCTGTAGATAATTTTGAGTAGAATTGACATCTTAACTATATTTAATCTTTCTGTCAATGAGCAGAGCATGTCTTTCCACCAATTTAGATCTCCTTTGATATCTTTTAGCAATGTTATGTAGTTTTCTGTGTACAAGTTCTTTACATCCCTAGTTAAGCTCATTCCTAGATACTTGATTCTTTTAGTTGCTATTTTGAATGGAACTTTTTCCTTAATTGGCTCCTCAATTAGGTCACTGCTTATGTATAGAAATATTGCTGATTTTTTTCACATTAATTTTATATCCCGCCACCTCGCTGAATTTGGTTATTAGCTCAAGCAACTTTGTAGATTTCTCAGGATTTTCCAAGTATAGTATCATGTCATCTGCCAATAATGAAAGTTTTACTTCTTCCTTTCCAATTTGAATGTCCTGTCTGATTGCTCCAGCTAGAACTTATGGTACAATGTTGAATGATAGTGGTGACAGAGGGCGTCCTTGTCTCATTCCTGAGGTTAGGGAGGAAGCTCGCAGCCTCTCTCCTCTGAGTATGATGCTGGCTGTGGGTTTTTCATACATGCCCTTTATCATATTGAGAAATTTACCTTTGATTCCTACCTTTTGAAAATTTTTATCAGAAAAGGATGTTGAATTTTGTTGAATGCTTTTTCAGCATCAAATGAGATGATCATGTGGTTTTTCCTCTTCTTTTGCTAATGAGCTGTATAACAATTGATTTGCATGTGTTGAACCATCCTTGCATTGCTGGTATAAACCCCACTTGATTGTGGTGGATAATTCATTTAATGTGTTGTTGGATTCAATATGCTAGTATGTTGTTGTGCATTTTTGCATCTATGGTCATTAGAGAGTGAAGTTTTCCTTTCTTATAGCATCTTTACCAGGTTTTGGTATTAAAGTGATGTTAGCTTCATAAAATGAGTTAGGTAGTGTTTCTTTTTCCTCAATTATTTGGAAATGTTTGAGCTTGGTGTTAGTTCTTTTTGGAATGTTTGATAAAATTCCCCTGTGAAGCCATTTGACCCTGGACCTTTCTTTGCAGGAAGATTTTTGATGATTGATTGAATCTCTTTACTTGTGATTGGTTTCTTGAGATTTTCTATTTCTTCTTGAGTCAGTGTAGATTATTTCTGTGTTTCCAGTAATTTGTCCATTTCATCTAAATTGTATAGTTTGTTGGCATAACGTTGTTCATAGTATCCTCTTGTGATATATTTTTTTAATTTTCAGGGTCTGTGGTAATGACCCCCCTCTCACTTCTGGTTTTGTTTATTTGCATCCTCTCTCTTTTTTTCTTTGTCAACTTTGCTGGTGGTCCATCGATATTACTGATTTTATCAAAGAACCAACTTCTGGTTTTATTGATTCTTTCTGTTGTTCCTTTGTTCTCCCATTCATTTAAGTCTGCTTTAATCCTTGTTATTTCTCTTATTCTATTTGCTTTGGAGCTAGTTTGCTCCTCTTTCTCAAGTTCTTGCAGGGAGCAGTAAGTTCTATTTTTGCTCTTTCTTTCTTTCTTTCTTTTTTAAGACATTTAGGGCAATAAATTTCCCACTAGCACAGCCTTTGCTGCATCCCATAAGTTCTGATATGTTGTATTCTCATTTTCGCTCATCTCCAAATAGCTTCCAATTTGGCTAGCAATTTCTTCTTTGACCCACTGGTTGTTTAAGAGTATGTTATTTAATATCCATATATTTGTGAAAGTTCCCATTCTTTGGTGGGTATTGATTTCCAGCTTCATTCCATTGTGATCAGAGAAAGTGTTTTGAATAATTTCAAGGTTTTTAAAATTATAAAGAACTGTTTTGTGCCCCAGCATATGATCTATCCTTGAGAATGTTCCATGAGTGCTAGAGAAGAATGTATATCCTGGTGTTCTAGGGTGTAACAGCCTGTATATGTCTGTTAGGTTTAATTCCTTTATCAAGTGGGTTAACTTCTCTATTTCCTTGTTGCTCCTCTGTTTGTTTGTTCTGTCTATAGAAAAGAGTGTTGTATTGAGACCTCCTACTGTTATTATTGAAACATCTAGCCCTCCCTTCATTTTTGTCAATGTTTGTCTCATGTACGTTGGAGCTCCTTAATTGGGAGCATAAGTATGATTGTTATCTCTTCTTAATTAATTGTCCCTTTCATTAATATATAGTGTCCCTCTTTGTCTCTTATGATGTTTTTACATTTAAAGTCTATTTTGTCTTATGTTAGTATAGCTACTTCTGCTTTGTTTTGGTTACAGGTTGCATGGAACATCTGTTTTCATCATTTCACTTTCAATCGATTTGTATCCTTGTGTTTAAGATGAGTCTCTTGTAAGCAACATATAGCTGAATTATATCTCTTAATCAGTTCTGCCAATCTGTATCTTTTCATTGGTAGATTTAGTCTGTTAACATTCAAAGTTATTACTGTAAAGGCATTTCTTGAATCCACCATCTTATCCTTTGGATTTTCTTGTTCAGATCTATATATTCTTTTCCCTCTTTCTCTTTTTGTCCTTTAAGTTACTCATCTTGCACTCTTTAATTCTGTGCCCTCCTCCAAACCTCTCTCTCTCCTGTCTTTTATTATTTTTTTTGGCCAGCAGAACTCCCTTTAGTATTTCTTGTAGGTCTCTTGCTGAAAAATTCTTTCAGGATGTGTTTGTCTGTGGAAATTTTAATCTCTCCTTCAGTTTTAAAGGAAAATTTGGCTGGATATAGAATTCTTGGCTGGAAGTCTTCCTCTTTCAGGACCTTAAAAATATCATACCATTGTCTTCTCACCTCCATAGTGCCAGTTGAATAGTCTGAATTCGGTCTTGTGTGGTTTCCCTTGTATTTAGTAGATTGTTTTTCTCTTACAGGACTTTCTGCTTCTCTTTAACATTTGACAAACTGATTAGTATGTATCTTGGGGAAATGCCTATTTGGATTTATTCTATTTGGAGTTCTTGTTGAACTTCTTTGATTTGTATATTTAGATCCTTTATAATGGTTGGGAAGTTTTCCCCCATTATATGCTCAACTAAACTTCCTAGCCCTTTACTCTTATCTTCTCCTTCTGGGACACCCATAGTTCTTATATTTGTGCCCTTTGTTTTGATCACCATTTCCCTAAGATCCAATTCAATATTTTCCATCTTCTTTGCCATTTGCTCTTTTGTGTGTTCAAAATCAGTTTTCCTATTCTCTAGTTCACTTATTCTTTCTTCTGCCTCTTCAAATCTGCTGTTGTTTCTCTCAAGTATATTTCTGATTTGGTCTACAGCATTTTTCAGTCTCTGTGATATCTGCTATTTTTCTATTTTTTTTCAAATTCCTCTTTATGCTCTTGTAGTGTCTTTTATTTTACCTCCTTTATGACATTAGCCATCCAACTGATTAGATTTAGTAGAATTATATGCACATCTTTGATTAGTTGTCCCAAAGTCTTTGTCTCCTTTGGTGTTTTAATTTGATCATTAAGCTGGGCTATATCTGTCTGCATCTTCATATGGTTAGTGATTTTCTGTTTCTTTGCAGCATGTAAATGTTTTGACAGGATTACTTTGGAAGTTGATTTCCTTCAGTAATTCAAAGCTTTGTCTTTGCAGGACGGATGTGGAGCAGGATGCAGGGCACAATAGTGTGGTGACAGGTTGTAGTGCAGGTATAAACACAGGTCAGAGATGCTACATTGGTGCCTGAAAGCCTGTGGTGCAGGATGTGGGACACGGGGTTTTGGGGGGTGCAGTGTGTGGGCCATGGGGGTAGGTGTAGCTCAGGCAGGCCTTGGTGCTTAGGAGTAGGATGCAGCATGGGAGGCACAGAGTTATGGCACAGTGGGAGGTGGATGGGCTGATGAGTGGATGCCTGGGGGCTGGGGCACAGGCAGGAGGTGGGTGGGCATGTGAGAGGTGGAGGTTGGGTCAGGGGCACACACATTTGTGGGGGGCACAGTGGTCTATGTAGCAAATGACCACATATCAAATGTGGGAACAGGACACTTGTGCCAGGGGTTACAGCAAGGGTGTGCATGTGTATGGGGCAGGGGTTTGGGTTGCAGGGGTCAAGAGGTCAGTGCACAGATGCAGGGCATTCCACAGGGAGGATGTGGCTATACCAGTGCATGGGTCTAGGGGGTGGGTCCTTGGTGTACTCAGAGTTCAGGGGCAGTGGTTTAGGGTTTCACATACATGGGCTGGGGGCCAGTGTGGACCAGATGTTCAGATCAGTGCTTGACCAGAGCTGGGGTTGTGGCAGGAGTGTGCAAGTACATGTGCACAGATATGGGAGGACCTCACACTGGTGTGTGCGGGCACAGTGATGGGTAGGGTGGTGGGGCGGGGCTGTGTGCTTGTATGGGTTTGGGGCAGGTGTGGCCTGGGTATGCAGTAAGTGCCCACAGCCTGGATGCACTAGAACCACTTGCAGGAGGAGGTGGGGGTGGAGGGGTGGGCACGGGTACAGGGCCTTCTTTGGGAGGGTCAGGGCGAAACTTTGTGCTTGCCAGGACCAGGTGAGTTGGGCTGGGGCAGGTGAGCAGGTGCGCCCAACGGGGATGTGGGGGTGCTTGAACCACCGTGTGTGGGTGGGTGATGGGGTTCAGGTGCGTGGGTGTGGGGGGAGTCGTGGGTGGCGGGGCGGGGTCCCCGCACGTGAGAGTAGTGCTTTTAAGGAGCGCAGCTTGGCTTACTTCCTTGTCCCTGCCTCCCTGTCTGTGCACTCCTCAGGGCTCCCACCTCTGCCTGGAAGTGAATGCATTAGGCTGTTTGTACCAGCTGGCCCATCTCTGGTTCTCTGCTTCTCAATCTTCAACTTTTGCCTCCTTTATACCTTTTTAACTCAGGATTTGATAAAGGATTACACATGGGATTTAGGTCTCATCTCCTCACCTACTTTAAAATAGTCCATCAGTCTTTAATTCTTTCTATTTCTTCTAAAGTACTTCAAAAAGAAGTTGCAGACATAGTAAAACTAATTCATTTACTGCAACCATTTAAAGAAAAAAAAAGAAGTTGCAGACATTGCTCTCAAATGCATGTATCTCTAAAAAACAAGGATATTCCCTTACATAAACACAGTGAAATTTTTTATATCAGTGTTTTTTTACTGCTTTAAAATTAATTGCTCTTTTTATGGAAAAATTGGAAAACACATCATTGATAGAAGATAAGGAAAAAATATTACTGTTACCGAGTGAAAAACTGAGTATTTTGTTACATTTCCTTTCAGTTTTGTCTTTATATGCTGATTGTTTGTCTATTTGTTGATTTTGCATCCTTACACAGGAGGAAAGTCACAACTGGAAAGTCTAAATAATGTATTTTAACTTCTACTTCACAGCACCTCTAAATCCAGAGGTGCCCAAGCCAGCTAGGGCAATGAGATAAAAAGATTCAGGGCAATAATTCCAGAAACATTGTCAAGGTCCCCTGCACCCAAGAGGCTGTGCAAAATTGTGGCGGAAAATTAAGCCACAAAATCTTTACATTATATTATTTTTTAGAGTTTCAAGGCAATTTTTGGCAGATGAAATTGTAGTTTCAGCCAGACTAATTTGAATTCCAGAATTTTCCACCGTGACATTGAACTGAAGAAATGGAAAAGGGTGAGAGAGCATGTGACAAGCAGAGGAATAACCCCCCATTGCACGCTTGCACATAACCCTAATTCCACTTGAAGAACTTCTGAGAAGGCGTTACTGAGAGAAAAGCGTCATTCTAAACTTAACTTGAGGGAAAAAAAGAACATTGCAAAATGATAAAAATGGTGTCAATACGGTCTTGGAAGAAATTCAAAACTTTGAGCATTTCAATAGATTATTTTCTTCTTCTCCACTGAACATGCCTCATAGTGTCCAAAAGGAAAGCATCCTCAGAACTATTTAGTACACATTTCAGAGGAAAGGGAGATATTCGCTTCCATGCATATTGAACTGAAGGGGCTTGCTAAATGGAAAAGCTACCTGATGAAATAAAGTGTCCAAGTGGGTTTTTTGTTTTGATTTGTTTTGCTATTTCTTTCCATCAAAACTCAACAGGAAGCCAGCTTCAGACAGCAGAGATAAGAGTACTGCTGTGGGGTGGGCCGCGGTGGCTCAGCGGGCAAAGTGCTTGCCTGCTATGCCGGAGGACCTCAGTTCGATTCCCGGCCCCAGCCCATGTAACGAAAACGGAGAAACAAAATACAATAAAAACAAGAAAATGTTTAAAAGATGTTTCCCTTTCTTCCTCTCTTCCTTCCTTCTATCCTTCCTTCCTTCTCTCTGTCTTTCCTTTAAAAAAAAAAAAAAAAAAAGAGTACTGCTGTGAAGTGTGCATTTATTACCAACTCTGAGAGTCTCAGATGCTTGATGAAAAGTATGACAGTGCTTGAGTTTCTGAACCTGTTAGACAGAAAGTAGCAAGAAACAAACCAAATATGAGTCCTCATGGTCTCACAATCACAAAGACATAAATAGAAAATTGATAAAATCTTTAAGTTACAGCCAGATACAAACCCAAACTGAGGAGTCTGAGCTGTCCTTTGAAATTTTCTAGAACAATTTTATGTAACCGCTTTGTCCATGGCTGTTGAATAGAAAAGCTCATTATTTTATGAGTATATAATAAAAGGATTAACTAATCAGTTGTGAATAAGATCTGTTTGTTCTTTAAGAGTGTTATTTCTCTTTATAGCTATTACAATTCAAAACAAAGTTTAGACTTGTATGAAACTGTTAAATGCAATGGATATTCATCTTTTTCATATTTTGTTTTTATTTTGTTAAAAAAAACAGGAAATGGCCACTTTCTGAGGATTAAAAAGTTTGAATAGTTCTAATATCCCACATAATTAACTGTCTTCTATTACACATTGCTCTACTCAGAAAAATCCATTTGTAAAATAGTAATTTAATTGGCTCATTTTTAAATTCAAAATTAACTTTATTTGTTACTATAAACTACTTAAAAGGCAGAGAGTCTTTTAAAAAATTAAGCAACTTTAAAAACCTGAATGCATATAACCCTTCCATATAAATATAATAAATCAGAAATTAAATTTCCACCAGGTAATATATATGCACATACAGATAGGTATATGTGTCATATATATATATACACACACACACACACATATACGCACACATATATAAACATATGCAGCTATTACATATACATTTTATAATTTATCAGATTAGCGATGTTGGGAAATAATAAAGTAATGAATACATTCTTAGCGTGGATCATAATCTTAATACACACACAACTGCTAAGAAACTACTGATCAGCTTTGTGAGTGAAGATAGGGAATGTATATGTCATCTTTTCTGATAAGATACCTCATTTGACTTCCATAAAGAAATGTAAAGGACTATTTTCAGAAGTATTTGCAAAAAAAAAAAAAAAGTCCACTTAACACCGGATACTGCATTTTCATTTGTGAGCCAGAAAACTAGACCTTTTGAAATGGCACATACTGGGGTCTGCATCTTCTGAAAAGAGAAGCTTCTACTAAAAACAGATAATATGCAACCGTTAATACCACCAAGGCACATTTTAATTGTCAAATTCCCTCCGACTCTGAAACCATGTGCCCCGGAGCTGTGGAAGGTACCAGTGCACTGAAGAGCTGAGACACTGGCGATGAGAGCATTGAAGGGAGCCTGTGTTTAAGCAGTCCTCACGCTGAAGCTGAGTGTGGTGGCGGAAGGGGTCAGCCAGGGCGCCTCTGGGACGCCACACCTTTAGTCGTTCGCATCTGCTCTTCTGCTCCTGATCAAAGATTTGCTCTGCAAAACTGCAGGTCTTTAAAAGAGCGAGAGGCCAGCTGCCTGCACCCCCACCCACTCTCAACTACAGGGGCTGCCAGTCTGAGTGAGAATGTGCTTTGGACGCAACCGTTTCTCAAGCACCTGAGCTGTCAGCAACCCCCAGCACCTGCAGGTAGGAATGGGGCTGGATGTCGAGCCAGAAGTCTTGGGTCCAAGTACAGATGGTGCCGTCCCCACATGGCACTTTATTCTCAGGGTGTTTGCTTGTAAGTGGTCAAGCCCTGTGCATGCGCAATGGGCTGTGGTGACCACCTCAGGAAGGCCAGAGCCTGAGACGGAGCAAGGATTCCTTGTCCTAAGAGTGGTCATGTTCTCAGATCCTTGAGGTTTGGAACTAAATTTGGTTCCTCAATATGGCACCTTCCAGTTGGTTCCTCTCCCCTCCCCTCCCCCCTCCCCTCACTTTTACACCTTTCCTGCCTCGCTCCCCACCCAACTCCATCCTTCCTTCTCGCTCTACCCACATCCTTAAGATGTAGGCCAGCTTGTTTGGAAAATGCTCAATACTTTTAGGAAAAACCGGCCTGAGGTCCCACATCCTAATATAGTTTAGAAATTTGGAATAATTGAGTTTTAATTACCCCCCTTTATTTTGGGATTCAGCTATTGTTTTCCTCACTTAGTTATTCCTTCTCTACTAACATTTTTACCCAGCCAGCATTCTGCACCGTCAGTATCAGCTTCTCCAAACACAGTAACTTTCCTTCTAGCTCCCACGCCTGCCTCCAGGGCCCCCGAATGCTGCTGTGCGGAGGGGTCAGCTCCACCCTTCTATGCAGGATGCAGCCAGATTCCCTTCAATCAGTTCCAATCTTCATTGCTGCATTTGAAACTTACTGCAGAGAGACTGATTCTGCTATGAGAATTCTCAATTGTGCTGAAGGATTGCCTTTCTTCCAATAAGGACTAATTCATTTGCTAATTTACAGAATTTATTTTTCATGTCTAAATATGCTACAGTCGTTGTTCAAATGAAGAATTCAGCCTGAGTTAAAAAAAAAAAAAAAGATTAGGGTCTTCCTTCCCCTACAGTGGAAAATGTAATTCAGCTTCAATTGTATCCATACTCACCCGATAAAAACCCTGCAATAAAGGGACATTGACACAGTTTGCAGCAAAGCCGCAGTCCCAGCTGGTCCCTCCGTGCTGGCGAGTCCACCAAGCAGCACACGCAGCCTGGTGTCCTCCTGCTTCTAGACACCATGCTGAGCTCTTCCACGTACAGGGTTTCATTTAATATTTGTGGTAATTGCTGTGGCAAACATGATCACTTCCATTTCCATAGAGGAGCCAACTGAGGCCAGGGGACGAAAGTTGCTCGAACAGAATTCCAAAGCTATTAAGAGGCATGACTGGATTTGAGCTCAGGTTATCCGATTTCTGGCCCAGCCAGGGTTCTCCCACCCAGTCCGCCCCCTCTCCCTTCCCTCCCTGGTGGGATCATGACTTCTGGAGTGCCTCCTCCAAAGCCGAGCTTCCCTGGTGTTGAGCACGTGGGACGTGTTCACGTTCATCGAATGCCTGGTAACTGAAGAATGCATTGCAGTCTTGGTACTTGACATATAGCAGTGGATAAAGCAGAGCCAGAATCTCATGGGACCTTGCATTATAGTAAGCAGAGACAGGCAGCTTATGAGCAAGTAATTGCATGTTAGGGGGTGATTTGAACCTGGAAGAAAAATAGAGCTGGGCCAAGGGAGAAGGCTCGAGACATGCTATTTTAATTAGGGTGGTGGAGGAAGCTTCTCTACGAGAGTGGCCTTTAGGGAGAGGCCTGGGGAAGAGGTTTCCAGGCAGAGGAAACATACTTGCAAAGGCCCTGAGGTAGGGTATGATGGGAGAGGGTGGAAGTGGGGGCCCCAGTGTGGTTGAGGTGCAGGGAGGGAAACCAGGAGTGGTTGGAGATGAGGTCGGAAAAGGCAGATCAGGAGACATGAGGTAGACAGGGCGAGGAGTTTGGCTTTTAATTTGAAATGAGCAGCTGTTGGAGGGAGGGACCTGATCTGAGTTCCCAGGGACGTCTCTGGTTGCTGTGGAGTCTGCAAAGGGCAAACGCTAAAGATGTGTGGGTTGTAGGGGGCGGTTGAGATGCGGGAGGGGAGATGGTCTGCTCTGGGTTTAATGGGACATTTTGACTACTTATTAGTTCAGGAAACAGAGACTATCCTCTAGGAAATGGGGGAAAGTTTTCGGTAAGTGTTCTCCAGAGATCCAGAGAAACAGAACCAATGGGACATTTAGAGAGAAAAATGCATTTGCGGAATCTGTTCACAGGACTCTGGGACCAGGAAATCTCCAGCGATCACAAGTGATTTTATTCTTAATATATAGATCGGTGCCTTCCTTCCCGAGGGCTTATCTAAAGAGAGATGTGCTTTGAAATTGTCCTGCTTTCCAGACAGCCTTACTCCAAGCTCGTGTCTGTCCTGCTGTGCCCAGCACAGGTGTCTTTGACTGTGGGGACAGTTTTTCAAGAAGGTTTCTTTGGCAGAAGAGAAGTTTTCCCCAAGTTTCCATTTCAAGAAAAGGAAATTGAATTGGATTTTCAAGTACCGTTAATTGATGTAGCAGAGAGAACAGAAACCTGATGATTTGGCTCGGGGCCCTTTTTGAAAAAATAGAAAGACTTCAATGGGAAAAAAACCTCCAGGCCCAAAATGTCAGAGTTGCTGCTTTTGCAACAATACCTGTAGTTAAAAAAAACAGAAAAATAGGAAACACTATGGTCGATCATTTCCCAGGAGACTGTCTTTTTATTTTTACCTGTGTTTTATGTTACATATTTCAGAAGTCCAAAAGATAGTTTATTTATAGCAAAAGTGGATTTGAGACAGAGACACTGAACAAGTCTAGAAAAAACTTTGATGTATCACTTTCTTCCCTCTAAATTTTGCTCTCTGGTGTTTCTAAGGATTGCAGAGAAAGCTCGCTCCAACTCTGTGCCTCCAGCCTCCGGGGTGTAGAAAAGGCTCACAGAGGTGCACTGGAGCAATGACTAGAGTTCCTATGCTGGGGAGAACATTTTCTCCAAAAAGTATTTTGCGCATCTAGATACACATGTATCTAGAAAATACTTAATAATCTAATAAGAGTGTCTTGTCTGGAGGTGTACTGACTGTGGACCTCAAATGCAAAGATGAGGAAAAAAGGGGGAGATGGTCAAGCTGTTTTCCCTAACCCTAGTCCCAGCCACTCAGTTGCTCAGTTGGGTGTGGTGGATTGGACCGTGTTCCTCCATTCCCACAGCTCCTGTCCTGATCTGCTTCCCTGTGGATGGGGACCCATGGCTGATAGGATCTCTCAAGGCCATTTAGTTAAGAACTACAGGGGTTTGGCCTTAATCCCGTTTACCAGATTCCTTTCTAAGCAGAAGGAATTCAAACTTAGAGAAAGCCACCAGGAGATGCCCAAAGCCGGAAGTCCACAGAACACAGAAGAGAGAGGAGAGGACGCCCCTCTGTGCCAGGATACGAACCAAGGAGCCCAAGAATTGCTCCCAAACCAGACTATTCCTGACCTGAGAGAAAGCAAGTCCTCTAGCTAATGCCTTGGTTTGAATTTTTGGCCTCTGAAACCCATAAATACCAAAAAAGCCAACCCATTGTGTGGTGTTTGCCATAGCAGCCTGGAAAACTACGGGGGTAAAAATCAGTTCTTGGGGGGTAAAAAACTTAGATATTAGAATGGTTTGCAGTCTTCTGAGGTAGTCAAAATTACACCAAAGACATCTGGTCCTCATTCCTGTAACGGTGAACGTGTGAGGCATGGTTAAGGGGCGTGCAGACGACCAGAAGACAGAGAGATGAGCCTGGATTATCTAAGGGGGCCCAATGGAATCACAGGGGTCCTGAAGAGTGGTGGAGAAGACATGGCAATGGAGGAAAGGCCCGAAGAGATGCAGTCGTGTTCCCTATGAATGAGGAGGGAGACAACCTCAAGCCAAGGAATGTGGATGGCTTCTGGGAGCTGGAACAGAATTTCCTCCAGAAATGCAGTCCTGCTGACCCTTTAGCCACACCTGTGTCAGACTTCCATCCTACAGAATGGTAAGATAATAGGATATATTCGGAAGCTACTGAGTTTGTAGTGAGTTGCTACAACAAAACCAGAAAACAAGCACATCCTCCACAGGGGAACAGAGAGTATATCTACATTATTAAAATGCCACTGGGAATAATTAGGAGAAAAGCAAGCTCCATAGGAGGGCAATAATGAACAATGAAAAAAGTTGAGAAGCATTGCCCCAGAAGGAGGCAAGCAAGCTTTTCTGCTCAAGTTTTTTATAAAAAGGGGTCATAATCAATAGCAAGATAAAAAATTTATAACCCTAGGATCTGGTACTTTCTCTGGGGAAAATACAAAAAAATTAGCACAGATGGAGTTTCTAAAATGTGAACTACTAAGAAAATATTCCACAGGGAAAAGATTTAGGGACTCTAAACAGAAACAAAGTAATTTACATTAAAAAATCTGAAAAATCATGGATGTGGAGGAATGCTTATATAACTACAGGTACATATCTGTGTGGAAGAAAAAGTTTGATAGGATATAGGTAAAAGCAATAGAGCTTTCCAACAGGAATTATATATTGCAAGTTTCTCTAATGTGGCAGTAATTGGTCCCAGGATGGGAATCAAAAATTCATAATAAATAGTCTTTTGAAAAAATCTATTTGGTTAGAACTGTGTTCTTACATGGCATACATTCTAGAAAATACAAGTGGTGTTTTTTGGTTTTTCTGTATTTCTTAGACAAATCTATGTGATTATGTGATAAGATCCTTCATTTCATGTTTAATTTGTGCGGCATGATTAGAGACAGCCTCATGTTTGCAAAATATTTGAAGGCTCCAACAGTTTTCCCAAAGATTTTTTCTAATTTTTGGATAATAGTATTATTGTCTTTTGAAATGGCTAGTCTGTTGTCATCTTTGTGTGTTTTTTCCTATTCTTCCATTTAATTGGTCAAGTTGTGCCATATTTTCATTTGTCAATTGTTTGGCACATAGTTGAAACAGTTCGCCAACCTTCTGTTTCATCAAATTTATAAAACCCTTCATTTTGCCACAAGATTTCCAATTTCCCTTTGCAATCTAATTGCATTGATAATTGGATGTTTGAGTTAGGCAGGGAGGAGCATTTGTGTGCATGCTAATTTTATAATTGCTCAGCTCATTAGCTAATCATTCATATCTGGATGACTTTTTTTTCCCTACACAACTTCCCATTGGCAGGAGCTTACGTACAGAACTCTCGGAGAATGAAGCCAAACCATAGGTGAATACTTTTATGACACATCACACCCACACACACAGGCACACACACATACCCTGCATCTTTTATTTTCAAAACTCTGGGCTTTTACAGCCTAAGAAAGCTAGTAACATGACATTCAGGGTAGAACTCAGGGCAGTTTTGCTGCATATTTTTGCCACAGCAGCACAAGACACACAGCGAGTAGGCTATTAATAAGAATGTGTCTATGTGGATAGAGCAGGCTATCGGTTTCAGAAGGCAAAAGCCAATGTATGGTGGTTTCAGCATGGTGTGCACAAATGCCCCTGATGGAACAGAAACTAGACTTGTACTGATGGAACCCACAGACAGCAGCTCATCAGCCAGCAGGCACTGCTTTGGCCTCGGGTTCTAGGACACCAGGAGGTAGCGGTTCTAGGACACCAGGGACCCAAGGAGATGTCAGAAACTGAAGGTCTCTGAGTTGTACACTCTTTAATAACCTCAGGAAACAGCATATCTTCTCTAAAGCAACAAGGGCTCAAGGCAGTGCCTCTCCTTCCCCCACATGTCTCGTCCTCCCTCTGCTGAGTGTTCATGCATCCTCCAGCAGTGAGGCCACATTCTTTTTTTTCTTTAATTTTTTTAAAAAACATAACAACATACAAAAATGACCATTCTTACCATATGATCATTCCATTCTTGGTATATAATCAATAACTCACAATATCATCACATAGTTGTATATTTGTCACCATGATCATTCCTCAGAACATTTGCATCAATTCAGAAAAAGAAATAAAGAGAAAAAAGAAAAAAACAACTCATACGTGCCATACCCCTTACCCCTCTCTCTCATTGACTGCTAGTATTTCCATCCACCCAATATATTTTAGCCTATGTTTCCCCTATTTTTTCTATACCCCTTATCACTCCCTTTCATTGATCACTAGCATTTCAATCTACTAAATTTATTTTAACATTTATTCTCCCTATTATTTATTTATTTTTAATCCATATGTTTTTCTCATCTGTCCATACCATAGATAAAGAGCATCAGAACAAGGTTTTCACAATTACAGAGTCACTTTGGGAAAACTGTATCATTATATGTTCATCTCAAGAAACATGGCTACTGGAACACAGCTCCACAGTTCCAGGCATTTCCCTCCAACCTCTCCAATATACCTTAACTAAAAAGTGGATATCTATATAATACGGTAAGAATAAACTCCAGGATAACCTCTCGACTCTGGAATCTCTCAGCCACTGACACTTTCTTTTGTCTCATTTCTCTCTTCCCCCTTCTGGTCAAGAAGGTTTCCTCAATCCCTTGATGCTGAGTCCCAGCTCCTTCTAGGATTTCTGTCCCACATTGCCAGGAAGCTTTACACCCCTGGGCCTCAAAGCTAAGAATCAGGAATGCAAAGCACCATGCTGGGGCTCCATCCAAGCGTGATGCTTTACGGATAAAGAAGCCAAGTCCCAGTGCATTTCAGAGATGCAGGCTTTGGCTGTTCTGGAGGCACCACAGACAAAAGGCCTCCTCACACAGGTACGCTGCCTCCGAAAACTTTCTCCAAGAAAGGCTGCTGTGAAGGTTCTGCTGCTTGGCACTCCCTTCAGCTGACCGTGGTAAATGTCCAGTGCCCAGGGCATCCCCTGCAGCACCACGAGGGGCAGACCCTGCAGGTGAGGGGAAGCGGGAAGGTGTCCAGCCCTGGAGACCTCACAATCAGCAGCCCTGTCCATTTGCCCTCAAAGAGGTCCTGAGTCCCCACTTGTGGAATGCTGTGGGGAGGCTGACGTTGCTGGCCAGGCAGCAGGCATGGCCCACTGAGGCTGAGTCCTTCCTGATAGGTCACTCTAAGCCTTAGTCAGAGGCCACAGCCCACGTGGAGCATGCACTGCCCCCAACGCTGAGTAAAGCTCCACCAGCCCACCTGGCACCTGCCCCAGGTGATAGTGGCTCACCATCCAAAACCCATGCCCCTGCCTTCTCCCACTATTCTCACCGCTCCTTTTCCAGAGTCAAGTCCTTCCAGAACCTTCTCTCCCTCCCCCCATGATGCTCTCTTCACATCCCTCTGCTCCCTCAGCTTTGGGGGAAGATGTTTGGGTAGAGGAACAGAGAGATGGATCAAAAGATCAGGGGGATGGAGAGATGAGAGATAGAGAGACAGATGGTAGAGACGACTGATAGATTACACAGATAGAGTTGACTGATAGACGATACAGACAGGGAGCTACAGGGAGATAGAGAGATAAATGTAAATTTTCTCTCCGCCACTAGATTTTAAGGTTCATAACGTATTTTCTGAATCCTTTCATTTTCTGCCACCCCAGTTGTTTTCACTCTGTTTCAACCCACCCCACCCCACCTCCTTGCTCTATTTCTAAGGACTGGAAATCATGCTTCTTTAGGATAATTTAGACCCTGGGTATCTGCGATGCTCCCTGCCACACAGAGGGTCACTATTTGATTTGTGTTTTGGGAACCTGAAAGCTTCTGTTTCCTAAAGTAACGTTTCAAGTAGAGAATGTTCTCCATTCCTGAAGATCCTTTCTAATCTTAAATCTGTCACATGCACACTCACACACCCACAAACTCATATATTTTCAGACAATCACATTCACACACACTCACGTGCACACACACTCATACACATACTTGCACACTCACACATATTTGCACACACCTCAACTCACAAACACAGATATACTCTCACACATATTTGCACACTCACACACACTCTTATATGCTCACCTTCATGCACATACACTCAATTTCCACTTTCACCAGTCAACCACCCCTGCACCAAATCCTCATTAAATCCTGAATCTAGCGTGAGAGTCAGAGTTAGAGCAATGAGGCTACGAAGGTCAGCGTCACGCCACACAACAATGTTAAAAAAGTTGAAAAAGTGATCAGACTTCGATTAGGGGTAGGAATGAAGCTGATCTGGGTAGGACTAAGGTAAATCAGAATAAAGGATAAAGGATGATATGGTCCATATTGTAAAACTTCAACTTCTATGTGAGACAAAATGGAGAGATGTTTATTTGGTGCAAAATTTATATTTTGGGTAGCACATTACCTAATATAACTTGTTTGTTCAGTTTACTTGAACCCCATAAATACATGGAATCTTGAATAGGGCATGAGATGCTGTTGGTTTGTACAGATTAGTGTGATGCCCTGATATATTCCAGAGTAATTTGGGCAGAGAATAAAAAAGTATTTCCAAAGTCCCCTTGGATGATGGGGTGGGGAAAAAGGATAAACTTCCCCATTTGGGGAATTCTTGATATTCTTGCAAGCAGTGGGGACAATCAATTTAATAGGCTGAGCCCTCGACCTTGGGGTTTGACCTTATGAAACGTATTCCTGCAAAGTGGAAAAAAAAAAACTAAGACTTTGTAATTAGGCCTGAGAGTCACCCCCAGAGACCTCTTTTATTGCTCAGATGCAGCCTCTCTCTAAGCCAACATGACAGGTGAACTCACCGCCCTCCTTTCTACATGGGACATGACTCCCAGGGGTGCAAATCTCCCTGGTAATATGGGGCAGGACTCCTGGGATAAGCCAGGACCTGGCATCATGGGTTTGAGAAAGGCTTCTTGGCCAAAAGGGGTAAGTGAGAAATGAGGCAAAATAAAGTTTCAGCAGCTGAGAGATTTCAAACAGAATTGAGAGGTTATCCTGGAGATTATTCTTAGGCACTATACAGATATCCCTTTTTAGTTTATGGTTCATTGGAGTGACTAGAGGGAAGTACCTGAAACTATGGAGCTGTGTTCCAGTAGCCTGGATTCTTGAAGACGATTATATAACAATGTAACTTCTACAATGTGACTGTGTGATTGTGAAAACCTTGTGTCCGATGCTCCTTGTATGCAGGGTATGGAGAGATGAGTGAAAAATAAGGGTAAAAAATAAATAAATAATAGGGGGGGATCGGGGTAAAATAAATTGGGTAGATTGAAATACTAGTTGTCAAAGAGAGGGAGGGGTGAAGGGTATGGGATGCATGAGTTTTTCCTTTTTTCTTTTTCTGGAGTGATGCAAATGTTTTAAAAAATGATCATGGTGATGAATACACAACTGTGTGATGATATTGTGAGCCACTGATTGTATACTATGGATGGACTGAATGTGGGTGAAGATTTTTCAACAGAAAAAAAGTTAAAAAACAAAATCTAGGTCTAGAAGTCTCTTCCACTTCTATTGAACTGCAAGAATGGGGCTCTGTGCCCACCAGGCAAGGGTGAGAATGCAGTGGGGACCTGAAACTTGGAGAAGTCTCCAGGAAGCTGAGAGCTGGGAGTGCTTGGATCTGAGAGAAAATTGCACCATCACCCCCATCCTCAAGCTTTCTGTAGAAGAAGAACATTTATTCATATTCTCTATATTTTTATTTGATTTCTCAATGGAAAAGAAATGTACCTAAATCCTGGAGTTTATTACACTGCAATTGTTTATGGCTTTCGCTACACAGAATTTCAGTAGCTGAAATAGATCTCAATATATTTTAAAGATGACTTTACTTAGATGACAGCTTTTATAACTTTCATTCCTGCAAAGACCTCTCTGGCAGTGGGAAATGGTGTCATTTCAATAGACCCCTGATTTGATTATTCCTCTGATGGAGTTCACTGTGTACTGAGCATGAGGCAGGGGTAGCAGGAGGCATATGTAATATTTAGCTAGAAATTATTTCATTGCTAGGTTTTCTTGGAACGAATCTTTGAGGTGAAAGTGATATTGATTTGTCCTGCAAAAGGATGTTCTCCAGACTTATTTTTCCCTCAGAGGAAGTGAAGTTGTTTCCTTCATCTTTTATTGAACAACCATCAATAAGCGGAAAGCTTTGACATACTGTAAAGCACAATTTGTTTGTTTTCCTTTAGAAACCCCAGGAAATATTTTAGGTGTTTATTCCTTGTGGGACTCACAAACAAGGACGGCTGTAAGTCTGCTCACTTATCGTCTCTTTCAGCATTCTCTGACAGTGCACTAAAAACTACCAAATCTCCTCTTCTTTGTATCTACCCAGGACCGACTGTCCCCCTTAGACGGGGAGCCCATGTTGGCCTCAGGGGGTGGCCTGGGTGCCCAACGTAAAGCAGGAGCTGTCCAGCCCCCGGCCGGCACCCAGACGGACCTGCTAGGAGAAGTTCTGCTCACGAATGCTTCCAGAACCCAGAAGGTGGGTGGTGAGTGTGGAGAGAAAACCCTGTTTCAGTCACTGTAATTGCAAAAGTAGGTTTCTTAAGTCTTCAGATCACACTAATCATTTCAAATCCAAAAATCACACTAATTACTAACCCAAGAAGCAAATGGATTCAATGAAATGTAAATTACACCTCAGTGACACTACTAAACAATATGTCAAACCACATCAGCCACTGTAACCTTCCCACATATTTTTTTAGCATGCTAATCTTTTCAAACACTTGCAAACAAATGGCTTCCCATATTTTTTGTGGTTTTATTGAGAGTACTTTACACGCTGTAAAATTCATTCATTTTAAGTGTTCAATTCACTGATTTTTAGTAAATGTAAAGAGTTGGGCAACAACCACCAACATTCAGTTTTTCTCTGTAAATAAAATGTTTCAAACCTAAAAACAAAAGAGAAATTGAAGAAAAGATTTATAGACTGTGTAATGACCTGTTGGTACCAAAGATCTCAGGATATACTTAGACTTTTTAATTTAAAAAATCTGTATTACCAATGTCACACCTTTTTATGTTACTTGTTTTAACTATTTAATAAATACTTATTATTTTAAAATTGAAGGATATGGTTATTCTCAGGAAAGCTATCTCAGTGTTACCCATGGTTGCTTCTGAAAAAAATCTTTAACATGAATTTTTAAAGGGTGTGTGGGTTATGCCTTAAAAACACATTTTTACAAAAATTTCTTGAGTAGTGAGGGATTTGACTGCTCCTAATAATAACACCTTCCTTGTAGGAAAATGGAAAACAGTTTCATAGAAGTAATCAAGCAAAGTTCTTGGCCAGAATGGTAATTATTTCCACCAGATGGTAATAATGGAAACTGTGATAAAGAAGCAGGAAATAAGCCCTGCTTTTTATCTGAATTGACGGGGTGGGGGGTGGAATATGTGCTTCTCCAGAGTTCCCTGGTCACTTGCTTTGTTAAACAAAAGTGATTCGTCCACTCCCAGCCCTAGCTGCCTCAAAAAGCAAAAATGCATCCAACCCAAAGATGACACCATCAACTCTATAAAAATAAATGTCTTAAATGGTGGGTTGAAACCCGGGGCAGAATCCCATGGTGAGTAGGCACCCAGTGGTGAAAGGGGCCTGTAGCCTGAAGCTGGGGGCATAGCTGACCACCATTCTAGGCTAATGCCCCAGCTGATTTAACAAACACCTCACACTGGTTGGACTAAATGACAGGCCTTTATTGTCTCATGTTTGGGGAGGTTACAAGTCTGTCATCAGAGCACTGGCAGGGCTCCCTTTCTCCTGGCATCTGTAGCACTCAGCAATCCTCACATGGAATCTCTCTCATCTCGCATCTGCTCCTTGGATTTCCACTGGCTTCTACTTGGCTCACTGCACCCAAATTCCCTCTGCTGATGAGATCTCCAGCCACAGAGCTGAAGGCCTGCCCAGATTCAGTGTGGCCTCAGCTAAGCAGGATCTTCTAAGATGCTATGCCCAAAATGCATCCACCCCTTCACTAGCCACAGACCTTCTAAGGTCCCTCCCACGAACGGGTTCCCATCCAGGGAAACACGGAACGCGCCTTTTGTGGAGGATGTGATTCAGTCCCAACAGACGGCAAAGGTTTTCAGCCATGGAGACAGTCAAGACCATTTAACCTTCCCTATGGCAGTCAAGAGACTTACAAGGTGATGGCAATTCTCTAGGTAACTCCAGATAATTACCAAAGAAATGAAAGAGAACTAGCTCTAAATTACTCTGTACAGCATCCTACACAGACCAAATTAACCAGATACATGCGCAGGGCTATGCTCCATGCAGTATGAGCAGGAACTACTTTATTCCTTCCTTAGTCCAATCAGTCAACAGACATTCACCAAGTGCTTACTTTGGGCCGGGGCTCTTCTCAGGGGGTTCACGTTCAGTTTGCCTTAGGGTGACTCCTTTTACTTGACTCAATAACACGTGAGAACTACAGAACCACCTGTCTTCTCAGGAGATGTTCCTGTAATGACATGCACAGGTACAATTCCATCCTCTGAGCGTGTGCCCTGTGGGTTCACAGTGGTTCTCCAGGTGGACATGTCGATCGGTTCCATTTAATCCAAATTGGCCACACTTCCTCCATGGCCATTTGCCCCAGAGACATGAAATTACATCCGCTGGTGCTAAGCAGCTCCAGCTTTTAGAACAGTCACGCATCATCCTCTCCAGGTGTGCATGGACAGACAAGATGGTGGGCAGGAAGAAACTTTGGTTCCTCCCAACTTCATGGAACTTTACAAGTAGAGTGAGGCTCAGAGGCTCAGAGACAGGAGGAAGCCCAGTGAGGGGTGCAGCACCCACTCCCACACGGAGACGGTGCTCAACTATGCACCTTCCTAGCAGAACCACTTCCCCTTCACCCATGAACACAGCTTCCTCTGCAAGGACCAGGGACAAAGTGTAAAACTGCCTGATGCAAAAATATGTGGCATATGGCTCCAGGCGACCTATAAAACAGAGCCAGGTGCCCCCACACCAGCCCAGGGAAACGGGAGAAGAAACCCTTCTTACTGGGGTTTACCTGCAGCCAGGACAATGGAACAGAGAGCACGCAGAGGAGCTACCAAAGGGCATGCGGTAAGCAAATGTGTCAGTGACATTAACGATCCTCAGCTGAGTATTCAAACCACCAGCTTCCGGCATCTACCTGGAAGCATCACATGGAGTTCCTGGGGAAGAGTCTCCTTTTCCAGATGATGCCTGCTGTAGTTTCATAGAGATTTAACAATCATATCACAGCATCTTCTATTGGCTTTCATGACATTCTTGCAATTTATTTGTAGCTCTGTATCTCAGAGCAATTTGTGAATGTGGATACCAACGGAGAAACGTTTATATTCCTGAGGATAAGCACAATAATGGACATGTTATGTCACACCACTGTACTTAGATTTTAATTCAACACATGCTACAAAGGACAATAAATGTGCTAAAAGTTTTACAAATTGCTGATTTTGCTAGTTGAGGCTGCATGGAAATCTATTTAAAAAATGCAGTTCCTAAATAAAAACCAGCCTCACTAATCACTGCAAGTTGCTAAGATTAAAGGGCAAACTTTGCTACCCAAGACTGACCAACTGCTCCAGTTGATGAAGAATCAGAGCAGTTGGTAAAAAGTGAGCTCTGCCTTGGACTCTAGCATCTGCCTTGGTCCCCAGCGTCTGCCTTGGACCCTAGCACTAGCCTTGGTCCTCAGCACTAGCCTTAGTCCCCAGCATCTGCCTTCCTTCTGAGGCTGCCTCTCCATGGGAAGTCCCTTGGTGTCTGGTGACATGCATCCTATCTGCACACCTCTTCCGAGTTGGGAGCAGAGGATCAATGTGGGAGCATTTTCCCTGTTTCCCACCCACCCTCTTACCCTCCCCCACCCTCTTCCCCTCCACACCCTTCGGAGAAAACTTACAAAGCAAAAACACCTTCCTGGAGGCCACTTAGAATTGCAGCAATTCCTAGTTGAAATTTTCCACCCATTTTGTTGGTTCTGCCCCCCCCCCCCCCCCCCCGTGTCTGGGCTTCCACAACACGCCCCAGCCCAGGTGGACTCCTGAAGGTTGCGCATTGGAGATCAGTCAGCCTCATTTGTAACCCACCAGTGAGAAGCAGTGCTCTTGCTCTCTCTGCATTTATTTCACTAGATAATAGAAAAAGAAAGGCCATGCACAAAAGGATGAAAATGCCTTTTGTGGAAGCTCATTGTCAAGTAGCTGTCTGGCGCACTCAGGCTGCCTGTTGCTAGGGCCACGCTGCTGAGAGGAAGATCCACAGGGAAAGAAATTCTGAAAAGGGTGTTTTGCTTAAAATGTGCTGGCCTTACACAGACAGCCTTTCCTTCTGGTTGTTTTTTTAACAAAGATGTAGCTACATTTATTGTGCCATCAATTGCACTAAAGGCATGTTAAATTAAAGTACAATAGTGGAATGCACTAAATATACCCTCTAGCTGCTGCCTGCTGTGGATGCTCAGAAAAAAATTAAGTTCAAGTAGGAGTGAGCAGGGGCTTAAACTGAAACACCTCTGCAGGGGCTGCTAGCTCCTTGGGTGGCCCCTCCTATGAAGGTATAGCTGAATAATTAAGGATGGAAATAAGAAGTATGAGCATTTTTGCAAGACAGATGGTCTGATGATCTTGGCTTAAAATTTGTGCGTCTTTATAAAACACCATTTTTTGCCTGGAGAGGAATGTATTTGTTTGGTATTGGGATATGTTATATCATGTCAGACATTTGCCTCCTTCTTCCATCTCATCTGCTTGATGAGATACAGTGTCATCCCAGTGGATCTAAAGTCATTATGCAAAGCAGAGAAGGAATCCAACCTCTAGGAGATATAAGACATAATGCACACAGGAAAGGAATGGCCCCTAAATCCCACTGGATCCATGTCAGGACAGTTGCTCAAGGCCAATGACCAAACATGATATGGAGTTAATTCATGGATTTTGGTGGCAAGATCCAATAGAGGGAAATTATTATCATTCCAGTCTATTTCCATGTGGTGGTTTATTTAAATGCTTCAGAATAGAAAATTATTAATGGAGGGATGTAAAACTGTGGGATCAGCAGGGGAAGGAATACTCTGGAATTCATGGCGATACCCCTACCGCAGGAGCCTGTTAAATGCATCCCTTAAGTTCTTCCTGTGCTGACACTGAGTAGAGAAACACAGGCGAAGTGCACCCTTTTGAGCACTGCGACCTTTGGGGGGACTTTTCCTTCCACTGGGGCCGGACACTGTGATCTGAGGGCTACTGGCACTTTCATTTAGGAAGGCGCATGCCTGGCCCAGCGTCCACCCCCTTCTGCCTAATTGTGCCTTCTCGTGGGTGTTACGTCATCCTGCCGTCCGTGTCACGACCTCTCTACCTGTGCAGCTTCACTCCTCTCTGCCACCCACACGTCTCCCAGAACTCAGACCAGAGCTGTGCGTGGGCAGCCCGTCCAGTTTTGAGTACACAACACTGTACCAGTGCCAGGAGTAATTAGGACACCTTGCAGGAAAGAGACAGAACAATAATCACTATTTTCTCAAATTGGCTTATCCTGTCTACTTTCTTTCCCTTCTCTCAAAAGAGAAGGGTCCTGCAGCTCCCGGGAAACCTCCGAGAAGCAGCCAGTCCATTTCCCAAGCCCCTCTGGGGTCAGACCAGCTGGAGGGAGGGAAGAATCTGTAGGAGAAGATGATAAATGGACCCAAACCAAGTATCCTCCAAACAACTAATTCACTAATATTTCCCAAGTTCACAAAACCCAAACCGTAAGAATAACTCTTTATATCTTTGGTTTCAAAGGGAGGCAGTGATATAAATCGATGAAGACTTCTTTCTAGAAATCCGATTTAAGCAAGAATCTTGCCAAAGCAAATACAAGTTGATGGTGTGCATCCTTTGCATTTTAATCCAGCCTCACTTCAATTTATCACACTGGGAAATAAGAAAAATAATGAGAAGCAAAAATACTACGTAAATATCATGAACTTTACTCTTCCCATTCTCTGCTGAACAATGCCATATGCATATCAGACGAAAGGAAAATAGTGGAAATTAAATGTAACTGTTCTCCCAAGACATGGCATCTGAAACTTCATGAGGATGCTTGCTGCTACCTCTCTCTACAGACAATATCATCATAAATCCACAATGTCCTGTGGGTCTTGGGTGCCCAAGGTTTTTTTTTTATGTTTTTTTTTTGTTGTTGTGGCTGTTGTTGTTTATCGTTCTTCTCACTAACGACAGGACCTTGTCAAGGGCATCTTGAAGTTCTTACTCCTTCCATGCCTCTGACAGCAGCTGGGCAGAGGCTCCCTGCCGAGGTCCCCTAAAGGCCAGCAGGGGAGCAACCCAAAGCAAGGCTGAGGGACCGATGTGAGAAAATGAGATTCCCAAAGTCCCAGCCGAAACAGAACTCCACTGGTTGGGAAATGTGCTCAGTGGACTAGAACTGTCAGAGTATAAACACGACGTCTCGAGAAAATGGTTCTATTCATGCTCACAGAAAAGTAATCCCCTTTGCTTGACTACATGTTTGGACATTTCCCAGGAGGCGATGCAGTTTAGCAGTGAAATCACAATAGCCCTGAAAATGTGGGATCGCTGCTTCAGAAAAGGAGAAGGAATCCCAGGAGTGCCTGTGACTTTCTACCTCCTACTTTCCTATAACTCTTATTGCTTGTTTCTCCTTGAATCGCACATTTGCAAACCTATTGATAAACTTTTGTATGCTATGCTTTCTAAATCATGCACAATTTTACTTTTTGCAAATCTTCTCTTTTAGTAGTATTAGGTGGCTTGCGATATCGCTGGACCAAACCTATTTGTAAAGGTTCATGAAAAGACAATTCACTGTCCATCAGTCTAGGAACCCCAAGTCCCCAAATAAAGGAATTTGAATCCCTAGTAAACCAGAAGAGGTAATCATTTTCATAAGTCCACAGAGGGTCCCTCCAACCATCTCCTTGTTTTTAGGTGACACTTGGAGACTGAGGTCTCTCTCCAAATTCACTGCCCAGACCGGCTCCTTCCTTAAGACTAACTCATCCTCCTTTTGTAGCCTTCAACATGCTGATGTGAGGTAGACTTCCATGTACCTTCCATGAATGTTGTTAATTTTGTCATTAACCATAGAAATCCTCCAATTTTCCAATGGGGAAGCAAGTATTTCTCAAGATGATAGCGTTCTCAAATCATGTTAACCTTTTACAAATATGTTCTCTACAATAGCAGTCATTGAGTCAAGCATTTCATTTAATTTTCACAGTAGGATGACATAGGTGCTGCGATAATCTTACAGAAAAAGATTGAATTTATTGAAGTTGAGAAACAGGGAAGGGCTTATCCAAGAACAAATCGCGAGCCAGGGGGCCAAAGCTGGGATTTGAATCTATATCCATCCAACTTCTTAGCTTTTATAAACTGCTACCACAAGGACCTTAGTCCACAAATGTTATAATTTTTACTTTAGACTATATAGCTTTTACCCCTGAAATCATCCTTTCAGGGTCTAACTCTGAGTAAAACACTGTTTTAAGATGTCTCTAGGATTTCCACTTCTGGATTTATGCTTTGCCTTAAAACAAACAGAAAACACACCAATGGATGAAATAATGGTTTTTAAGGCAATGAGCATCAGATAACAAAGATAAGTGGTCCCCGAGAGGTGGGAGACAAGTGTGGTGAGCCAGCTAGTGCTCCCCTTGCAACCTTAGAATAGGGTGTGCAGGCTTTAGTGCAGGACAGTCAGCCTCCTAGGGCTGAAGAAACAGAGCTGGGAGTCAGAGGTCCTTAGAAGGCTGGATGTCACCAGACAGAGTCCCAAAGAGGAGGGGACTGTACAGAGGGAACACAGGAAATCTGCAGAGGCCCCCTACAGCACTCAGCTAAAACCTATGGGTGGGAAACTGCCTAGATCAAGAGAAAGAACCCTGGAAAAAATATTCCAGGGAGCAATTCTCAGGGCTTATACATGAGGCACCAGGAAGAAAACTCCGGAGTGTCTTGTTTAACGTCAGTGCAAAATTAGCCCCAGACTCAACGCAGCTCCTGATCCATCTAATAATGCCTAAAACTAAAACCCCAAAGTGCTAAACTCTTTCCAAGTAAAGTGACCACATCTCAAACAAAGTTCAAGAATATTTATATGAAGACAAAAGGATCAACATCTATCAAGGTAATAATCACAATGAGTAACATTCAACGAAACATTAGCAAGATTGCAAAGAGTAAGGAAAATCAGAATCAACATGGGCAGAAAAAATAATCAATCAAACCTGTCCTAGAACTGATACAAATGGTACAATCAATAGGCTAGGACAATAAGCCATTAAAATATCCCATTCATTCAAAAGGCTAGAAGAAAGATTGAATATGCTAAGTAGCCATAGAAGACACAAAAAATGTAAATCAGAAACCTAGAGCTGAAAATGATGATGTTCAAGATAAAAATATCTTGAACTGATGGAATTAATGGCAGATTAGCATTGAAGAAGAAAAAAATTAGTGAACCTGAAGACATAGCAATAGAAACTATTCAAATTGATAATAAAGAGAAAATAATTGAAAAAAGAGAGAGCAGGACATCAGTGAGTGTGAGATAAACTTAAGCATACTAAAATATGTGCAATTGAGTCCTCAAAAAAGGGATATATAGGGAAAAATATTTACATAAATAAGGGCTGAAAAATTCCCAAATGTTATGCAAATGATTAATTCACATTCCAAGAATCTCAACAAACCCCAAGCACAAGAAACATGAAGAAAATACACCAAGTTATAGCACAATCAAATTGGTCAAAACTAGTGATGTAGAGAAAATTGTGTAAGATATAAGATAATAAGACACATATTTAAAGAGGAATAAAGAAAAGGATGATAGCAGATTTCTTGTTGTAAACAAAGTAGCTGAGGAGAAAACAAAGAAACATCTTTAAAATATTGAAAGATAAAAACTATCGATCTAGGATTTTATACCAAGTGGAATGTTTTCCCAAAACATAGATGAATTAAGACATGATGACACACACAAAAGCTGAGAGAATTCATCAGCAGCAGACTGCACCACAAAAGAAGTTCAATGAAGTCTTACAGAGAGAAGAAAACACTAGATAGAACCTATTCACAGCAATGGAAAGCACCAGAAATGGAAACTACGTGGGTAAGTGTATGAGGATTTTCATAATGGTTAAGTCTCTCAAAAAGATAATTTACTGTTTAAAGCAAAAATAGTAGCAATGCATTTAATAAATGTGAAGCTTAAACATCTGCACAAGTAAAATATATGACAGTAATAATACAAAGGTTGGAAGGATCAAATGAAGTGCTTTCTTTAAAAATTATTATAATATAGGTAAAGTCGCATAATATCACTTGAAGGTATAACTGTGCTAGGTTAAAAATTAGTTAAGTTAAAGATAAGTTAACTATGATAAGTCATGATATCTCATGACCTAATGGAGTTTATCTGAGGAATGCAAGGCTGATTAAGCTTGTGAAAACCAGTCAGTGTAGTGCATCAAAATAACAGACTGAAAAAGAAAACCTGCATGATCAACCAGACAGCTGAGACAAAGCTTTCGGCAAAATCACATAGACATTCCTCACAGAAACTCTCAGCCAACCAGCAATAAAAAGAAGTTTCCTCATCCAGATAAAGGGCTTCTGTGAAAAAAATGACAGCAAATACCATCCTTAATTGTGAAATATAAAATGCTTTCTCTCTTAGTTCAGGAAAAAGACAAAAATACCTGCAGTCACCACTTCCAGTCAGCATTGTACTGGAGATTCTAGCCAATGTGATAAGGTGAGACTAAGAAATAAAAGACATTCAAATTAGAAAGGAAAGGATAAATTCAGTTCACAGGCAACATAATTATCTATGTAGAAAATCCTGTGGGAATGATAAACTAACAAGTATAACTGTATACCCATGATAGTGATGCAGGGCGGAGAGTGGAGGAAAGAAAGTTTGTCAATAAATGAAGCTGGATAACTTATTCCTATCTTACAAATTTAAAGAATCCTCTATCATACCAAACACTAAAATCGATTCCAGCTTGATTAGGGGTTAAGCGGGAGATGCAAATCTATAAACTTTTAGTTTTACCAACAAATATCTCGCTGGCCTTGAAGAGGGTTTGTTCGGTTTTTAAAGAAGGTTCCAAAAACATTATCTGTGCCGAAAAATAAGATAGCTTTAAACATATTAATGTGCAGCTCTTCTGTTCCACAGGAGACTAATTGTATCACCTTGAGCAGGGGATTAAACTTCTCCACTTCGTTCGTCATCTGTAAAATTAGAGGATAATGATTCCTATTTTACAGTGGTTTTGGTGAGAATTTAAAGAGGCAATTCACGTAGCACATTCAAACAATTACCTCACACCTAGTGAGCACTCAGTAATAAGTAACACATTATTTTTGTTATGTAGAAGATTATATGATTTGTACAGTAAAATCAAGTTACCTTTATCTTTTGCTTTGTGATTTTTTTTGCAAGATGTCCGATTCGATTTGGATTCCCAGGCCACCCTCCTGCCCTCCCTGCTGTGGGATTTCAAGTCTAAGGAGTGCCAGGTCTATTTGTGTATGTTTTATTCATTGGATTTAAAAGTATCTTTCTTCTGAGAGGCTCAAAGCTCATAATAGTATTTCAACATGTAGCTGCCTAATAATGATCAAGAAGTTACTGTGTCACCAGTTGACGCATTAAGAAAAAATGAGCCCAAATTAGGGTTGGGGAGATTCAGGTGGGCAGCAGTGGAAGGAGCTGCAAAAAGAGGAACCTCAAGGCTGGACTGACTGTGGGCAGGAAGGAGGTGGGAAGTCCATCTCGTCCAGAAGTCTCCAGGATCCTGAGCAGGGAACCGTGGGTGGTCTAGAGTGTAGGCGGGGAAACCAGGGGCCCTCAGAATGCCCTTTAGATCTGGTGACACCTCAGAAGAGCACTTAGCTGCTGGCCCACTCTTCTCTGACTCTTTCATTTGCAACGGTGAAGAAGTACCTATTCCTACAGGAATGAGGGGGACAGAGAGTCCATCTGGTTCCAGGAACTCAGACTACTCAGAATGGCTGGCCTTCGGAGCCCCAGAGGGTGAGTCAGTTCACTCCTCATTTTCTTTTCTTTTTCAATTAGAGACCTTGTGGGCTTACAGAACAACTATGAATTAAATGCAGGGTCCCCCTATACCACCCTACATCGGTGTGGTACCTTTGCTACAATTGAGGGAAGCACATTTTTATGATATATACTATTAATTATAGTCCTTGGTTTAACTTAGGGTTCACTGATTATATTGTGCAGTTCCATGAATTTTTAAATATTTTTTCCTATTTTCTAGATTTTTACTCTGGTAACATATACATTTCCCCTTTCAGCCACATTCAAATATATGTCAGCGCTGTTAATTTCATTCAGTGTTGTACTATCAATGCCACTGGCCACTACCAAAGCTTTTCCACCATTCCAAATAGAAATCCCGTACATTTTAAGCCTTAATTCCCTATCCCCTACCCCCACCCCATCTCCTGGTAACCTGTAGTCTACATTCTGACTCCATGCGTTTGCATATTTTGATTATTTCATAGATCATACAATAGTTTTCCTTTTGTATCTGGCTTATTTCATTTAATATGATGTATTTTTCATGCATGCATCAGGACTTCATTCCTTTTGACAGCTCTATTTTCCATCGTATGTATGTACCACATTTTGATTATCCAGTTATCAGTTGATAGGCACTTGGGTTTTTCATACTTTGGCAATTGTGAATAATGCTGTCATGAACATCAGCATGAAAATACCCATTAGATCCCTGCTTTCAATGCTTTTGAGATACACCTTGGATATACCCGGTTTGCCGGGGCATATGGTATTTCTTCTGAGAAACTGCCAAACTGTCTTCCACAGTGGCTGCACCATTTTAAGTTCCCTCCAGTGATGAATGAGTGTTCCTGTTTTTCCACATCCTTTCCAACACTGGTCATTTTCCAACAATGGTCAACACTAATGACAAAAAAAAGGTCATTTTATGTTCTTTTAATAGTGGCCATTCTGTTGGGTGTGAAATGCTATCTTTTTGTGGTTTTGATTTGTATTTCCTTAATGGCTAATGACTGCAAATTCTTCATGTACTTTTTGCCCTTTATATCTTCTTGGAGAGCTGTCTATTCAAATCCTTTGCCCATTTTTAAATTGGATTGTTTAGCTTTTTGTTGTTGAGTTGAAGGGTTTCTTTTTATAATGTGTATATTAAACTCTCATCAGATATGGGCTTTCCAAATATTTTCTCCTATTTTGTATGCTTTTGTTTAACTTTCATGACAAAGGGAGATGCAAATTTTTTTTGTTTGGGTGAGGTTCCATTTATCTATTTTTTCTTTTGTTGCTTGTGCTTCCCTACATTTTCTTTTAGGAGTTTTATAGTTCTGCTCTCTATTTAAGTCTTTGATCCATTTTGAGTTGACTTTTGTACATGGTGTGAGGTACGGGGTCTATCTTCATTCTTTTGCAAATAGAGATTGAGGTTTCCCATCATCTGTTGTTGAAAATATCATTTCTTTTCCTTTTTTGACGTCATAGATTGGCTTTAAATTACCCCCATCTAGTCCCCAACCAGACATAAGAAACTCAGGAACATTTATGTTTAGCTTTTATGTTCTGGTTTTTATTACTATGTTTCACTTTTTCTTGATGTAGAGGTTTATTTTAGTGCTTGCACAGAGAGGCAGATCTCAACCTCTAACTAATTGTTCAGGTCTTTATAGCATCATAAAATTTTATTTTCTCACTGGTTTGTCGACATTATTGAATATTAAAGTTTTCCTCTTGTTTTTGGATTAGTAGCACATTAATCTTTTTAGCTCTCATAATTAGCAGCAGATGAGTTCTTTCGACAAAATTATCAGGGGATCTTCTTAAATGTCTTACTGAATTTTCATATTTATGAGTTTATACTTTTAATTTTTGAGGCCACTTAATTTCCAAAGCATTGTTTCTAAAACCCGCCAATAAAAGTCTCACAAGTCACCTCGTTCACATAATTAAAAACCAGTCTCAATCCACATTAGCCATTCGGGTATCAGGCAACCTGAGTCAACCTGTCCCCTCGGGAAGGGAGTTGTAAAATACGCATTCAATAAGCAGGCTGGGCATTTTCTGCAGAGGCATCTTATTATTTTGCACAAAATGAAAAAGTTACATGATTGCAAGATGCCAGTTTGTAAGATTTAGAATCAAAGTCTAAGCCCCAAACCATGAATATATCAAACATTAAATAGCTGGTGCTTTTTTGGAACTGGACCTGAGATTAGACCCAAGCACCTGACTCTCCTTCCTTCTCAGCAATACAATACGCGAAACAGCTACAGCCCAGCTAAAAGCATGCACAGACGGGTGCCACTCCTTAGACATTTGTTACCAAGCACGGTCTATAGTGTAAAGAGTTTCAAGGAGTTTCCTTGAGATAAATGAGTACTGATATAAAAATGTCCATATTATAGAACCCATATAACTGAGATTAAAAAAAAAATCAGTGCAGCATTTGGTCCAAAGCTTTGGGTGGTTTGATTCAGAAGCCCAGAAAACATAAAGTAGTGAGGTCGTGTGGATGTGATCAGAGAACAGTCAGAGCATTCACTCAGAGTGGAGCCAATCTAGTTCACTGCCATCTTTTCCCCCTGTTTTTATTAGGCCCTGGTACATCTTGCCTCTGGGAAGTGCCATAATCCATTACGAGGACCTAAATAAATAAGCACCTAAATAATGTCCTTAGCCTTGGCTGGTTGCAAAGTGTGTCCCTGTCACAGGGGCTTTGAATTAGAGGTGACAGCTGGGAATGGAATCATTCCAGGGTGCAATAAAACGTCCTGAACTAAAAGTTTTTATGCGGGGTTTAAGGTCCACTCTCTGTCCCTACCTCCTCGAGTGACCTCAGCCACTTAAATCCCAGGGTCAGACCCAGCTCCTGTCAGCCTTATGGGGCTGTCAGGCATGTCACAGGCTTAGAAGACAGAGCACGTTCAGAGAACTGCAGGTATTATTTCCATCCCTGAAATGCCAGATTCTAGGACCCTGGTTCCTCTCACCCCCTCCTCTGTACTCAGCTTCATCCCTGTGACCCTTGTCAACCCCTTGAAACCCAAGAAGCTCCAGAACCCTTCAAGGTCAGCAGGAGGCACGTTAAACCTGTTCCTTCTCACGACCCTACCTGAGGTGCAAGCCAGGGTGAGGCGAGCAGACACTGGTGTCCTCGGGGTGCCCGCCATTGCTGATACCCCAAAGTAGGTTCTGGGAGTTTCTGGGGAAACCCCATCCATAACCTCACTGTACCCCACCCATCACTGCACCATCTGGGGTTAAACCCAAGCAGTTCAAAATACCAGAAGGATCCTCTTCTCCTTGATTCCATTGTTTTAAATCAATGTATTACATGATTTCATGACATCAATTTTATTTGGCAAGAAGATGCAGATTGTCAGAGAAACTGGGTAGAAATTAACATGAAGTTCAAGGAAGTCAGCCAGTAAGACTTCCTCCTGATGTTTCTCAAATTCGGAGCTTATTTTTCCATAAACTCAGTGTGTCCATGGTAGGGAGAGGCTTGTACCCCCCATTCTGGGGGAATGGGGACCATGGATGAGGAGAGAGAAGGGGGTTCTCGGCCAAGCAGGCAGTGTCAGTGAGGATCTTTTTAATCCAGTTTAGCTTTGGCAGCTTCATTAGCTGTGAGGTCTGATCATTTTGATAACCTGCTGAAATCTGTGACATACAAGTGACAGAGCTGGAGTATGGGACTTCTAACAGAGAGTGGCGGGGCAGGAGGGGAGAAGGTGAGAGAGAGAAGGGGGACTGTAGACTTTCATTCCCCATGAGCCGGCCGTGGCCGCGAGGGCAGCAGACTCTCTCCCCAACCCACTGCAGTCTCCACTGCTGCTTAAAATTTCCCACCAGAGCTCCCCTCCGGTGTGTGAAGCCATGAGGAAAACAGCATCAAGAGAGACTGAAACGAACACCTTCTGGAGGAAAGAGGCTTAAAAAAATGCTGAAGGAACACTTCCAACTCCAGAGAGCCTGGATCCAAAGCAACTCCTCCAACCTCTCCAGGGTTTGCCTCAGTTGCTTTTTTGCTTAAGGAGAAAAAGAGGTTTTGCCAGTGATCGAGTGGGAAGCTAAACTGCTAATCTCTTCCCGGAAGTGGGCAAAATGCCCAGCTGAATTTGAAGCACTCAAGAATTTCATCAGTAAATGAAATGCTGTGGAAGGGAGAAATGGTCTGCTTTTATCTGCCCTGGAGCAGCAGTCCCAACCCCATTATAAATAAAATTGGGATTAGCGAAGGTTAGAGCTCAAGGAGACTTGCCAAGCTTGAAAACGTGGACTATTGAAAATCCACATCCTCTCTTATTTAACAACTTCTATTGTTGTTGTTGTTTTCTTATAAAAGTATATAGGTCCTTTGTGGGAATTTTGGAAAATGCAACTGTGGGAAAAGCCTCAAAGAAAAATGACCTCCAACCCCTATACACAATGAGAAGCTGAGTCAACACAGATGCATCGTCCCAGCATCTCTAGAGTCATAAATAAAAATACTTCCTAAAAGCGTACTTCCGATACCATGGAAAGAGTTCGTAAGCTCAGATAACTGTGCAATGTTCTTTTGAGGTTTTCTTTTTAGTTTACAGACTTTAGTTTCTAGGGTTTGGGGTTAATCTAATCTACTACTAAGATATAAGACTTTTTCCAATTTCTTCATTCCTTCTCCCAACACCGAATTCATATAACATGTGTTTGCAGAGCTGTTACAGGCAGTTATTAAATCTGACCAGGGTGAGTAACGGTGGAAAGTTTAGAGAACTATGGCTTTCGAGCCTGACACACATGCCCATTTGATAGAATTAGCAACTTTTTGTGAAAATCAAGATCCTGACTTGGAATCAAGCATGGAATGGGCATCCAGTGACCTTTTAGCTGAATGGTTTGCCTTTCTCCTTGATCTCTGTACTTGGCAGACACAACTGGACAAAAATTACGTCATATAGAAATAGTTTCAAAGTCATAGGGATATTTCACTAGACTTATTGATGAGAGAGTGGAAGAGAAAGAGGAACAGAGAGGGGCAGGAGAGGGAGAGAATAAGAGACTGAGAGAGAGAGAGAGAGAGAGAGAGAGAGAGCAGGTGGGGAAGGGAAGAGGGAAAAACAGAGACCAAGAGAAAGAGAGGGAGAGAGAAGCATGAGAGCCCAACAGTGGAGGAGAGAGACAGAGAGAGTGAGGGGGAGGGAAGGGAGAGAGAGAGAGACAGAGAGAGGTTCTGGCTGGGATGTAAGCTGGGAGGTTGACTTTGCAAGGTCATTTTCTCCACCATGTTTTTCCCCTGAGCTATCCTATGCTGTGTTTTAAAGACACTGGCTACCTAAGCCAAAATTCTAATGTCAAAAGTCAGTGATAACTTTTACTTTATCACGTCGTGATAAAGAAAGCCTGTGGTCACTGTGGAGACTTAGAAATAGAGACAAACGAAAAGAAGGAAACAGCCCATGCGCTGGGGCTCCCACTCTGCAGCTG
Source organism: Tamandua tetradactyla (assembly GCF_023851605.1). Lineage (NCBI taxonomy): Eukaryota > Metazoa > Chordata > Mammalia > Pilosa > Myrmecophagidae > Tamandua > Tamandua tetradactyla. Next base: position 230,129,309 of record NC_135327.1, on the reverse strand, counting down.
TGACCAGCGCAGACCCCCAGACACATCTGCCATCCACCGTTTCTCCATGTGTGTGGAGAAATACTTAATATCTCAAGTAAAAATTAATTATACTGTGCTGCTGCATTGTCAAGTGCTTGTTTACTTGAAAAGAGAATTCCTAGCTGTGCATGTGAAAATAACATTTACAGATCTCATAATGATGTAAGGATAACTGTAATGTCATTGTTGGAATATAACACAATGTATGTAATTGATTCCCTATTTCTACATGTATTTACACGTGGAGAATCACTGTGATAAACACCCTAAACATAAAGAGAAATAAAAAACCTTTGCACATGTCCTTACTTACTTCCTTAAGTAGATTCTTACATTTGAAATTAATAAATACATGTCCTTACTTACTTCCTTAAGTAGATTCTTACATTTGAAATTAATAAATCCATGAGCACACACATTTTTGAGGCTTTTGATGAAGAGCATGTCACTTATCAATCCTGCCAGCAGGTACGATGGTGACCCATCCTCTAGCACCGTCACCGCTTTTCTTCTCTGGTCAGTTGGCCAAAAATGGCATTGTAAACAGAAAAGTTAATATTCAAATGGCATCTGTCATTGTTTTGGTTAGGGCACTCCTTTTGGCATACCAGAAACAGAACGGCTTTTAAAAAGGGGAATTTAATGAGTTGCTAGTTTACAGTTCTAAGGCCGAGAAAATGTCCCAATTAAAACAAGTCTATAGAAATGACCAATCAAAGGCATCCAGGGAAAGATACCTTGGTTCAAGAAGGCCAGTGAAGTTCAGGGTCTCTCTCTCAAGTGAGAAGGCACATGGCGAACACAGTCAGGGTTTCTCTCTCAGCTGGAAGGGCACATGGCAAACACAGTGTCATCTGCTAGCTTTCTCTCCTGGCTTCCTATTTCATGAAGCTCGCTGGGAGGTGTCTTCCTTCTTCATCTCCAAAGGTCGCTGGCTGGTGGACTCTCTGCTTCGTAGTGTCACTCTCTCTGAATCTCTCCGAATCTCTCATTCTCCAAAATGTTTCCTCTTTTATAGGACTTCAGAAACTAATCAAGACCCACTCAAATGGGTGGAGACATGTCGTCACCTAATCCAGTTTAACAACCGTTCTTGACTAAATCACATCATCCAGGGAGATGATCTCATTCCAGTTTCAAACATACAGTATTGAATAGAGATTATTCCACCTTTATGAAATGGGATTTATATTAAAACATGGCTTTTCTTAGGGGGCATACTACCTTTCAAACCAGCACAGGGACAAACTAGGGTTGGAATGTTGAGGCAAGCGCGCCTCTGGACAGGGCTGAAGGGAGGAGGCAGGAGGCAGGAGGGAGGAGGGAGAAGGCAGGAGGGAGGAGGGAGAAGGCAGGAGGGAGGAGGGAGAAGGCAGGAGGGAGGAGGGAGAAGGCTGGAGGGAGGAGGGAGAAGGCAGGAGGGAGGAGGGAGAAGGCTGGAGGGAGGAGGGAGAAGGCAGGAGGGAGGAGGGAGAAGGCAGGAGGGAGGAGGGAGAAGGCTGGAGGGAGGAGGGAGAAGGCAGGAGGGAGGAGGGAGAAGGCTGGAGGGAGGAGGGAGAAGGCAGGAGGGAGGAGGGAGAAGGCAGGAGGGAGGAGGGAGAAGGCTGGAGGGAGGAGGGAGAAGGCAGGAGGGAGGAGGGAGAAGGCAGGAGGGAGGAGGGAGAAGGCTGGAGGGAGGAGGGAGAAGGCAGGAGGGAGGAGGGAGAAGGCTGGAGGGAGGAGGGAGAAGGCAGGAGGGAGGAGGGAGAAGGCAGGAGGGAGGAGGGAGAAGGCTGGAGGGAGAAAGGAGAAGGCTGGAAGGAGGAGGGAGAAGGCCAGAGGGAGGAGGGAGAAGGGAGGAGGCTGGAGGGAGGAAGAAGAAAGCTGAAAGGAGGAGACTGGAGAGAGGAAGGAAGAGGCTGGAGGGAGGAGCTGGGGAAGAGGGAGGAGGCAGTAAGGAGTAGGCTGGAAGGAGGAGGGAGGGGAAGGCTGGAGGAAAGAGGAAGGAAGCTGGAGAGAGGAAGGAGGAGGCTGGAGGGAGGAGGGAAGAGGCAGGAGGGAGGAGGGATGAGGCTGGGGGCAAGCTGGCCCCTAGAAGCTCCTTTGTCAATTCTGTTCTGCTTTCTATATTACCTTGCCAGTTCCCAGTTATTCCCTCCAGATACATCAATACCATCGATCACTATGGCTGTCTTTCATGTTAAGTTTAACATTAATTAAATTTTAGATCCTGTGCTTCCGGTTTTTATCTGGGAGTTTTTCTGACTTCCGAAGGGACATTCACAAACGATCACATGAAGTGATAAAGTTACGAGTTTGACTTTCAGTGGGTGGCCTTGTTTCCCAGAGCTTCAGGTTTCAGGAGAAGCTCACCGCCACGGCTGGGTGCAAGGATTGCGCACCGCGTCCTGGCGCGAGGCCCTGTGCGCCCAGCGGGGAGCGGGACAGGGCCCAGGGGAGCCCGAAGGGCCTCGGCATTGCCCGCGGGTGACTTGTTAGACCCCAGGAACCCCGGCGGGGAAGACGTGCTGCCAAAGCTCATGCAGCCCCGTTTTCAGGCTGGATGTTGGTTTGGGTGAAGTTGTAGCTGAGGGTTAGATAACCGCACCCCACTGGAGAGCTCCAGGACTGCTTCACTTTTAAAGTGTGCTCCCAAGGTTAGGCCACGTGCTCCCTGCAATGACCCACACGGGTGCTGGGCAAAAACTCAGCATCCTGTTCCCACACTGGAGAAAAATTAGAATCTCTTACTGGACAGTCCGAGAATCGGCATTTTGAACAAATTCTTCAGGTGATTCTTGGGCAAAAGGGAGCTTAAGGGCCAACACTTCAACCTAAGGAAGACACCACTGCAGAAGAGCACTTCACTTTCTGAAACTCAAAAGGGGACCACACGCGGATATTCCTCATTTTCCGAAGTAGAAGCAAAACCCCCTAAAGATGCAGGAGAAAGGTGGGAGCGTCTGACTTCCTGCTTTCAGCCAGCCCTGGCAAACACAGCTTTGGCTTCTGCTGGATATTTCTTTGCTTTGGGCTATGCTAAGATGGTGACTGCCAGAAATATATAGAACTACCTGTCTGCTTCTTCCCTGACAGTCTGCGATCACCTGAAAGAGATGATATTAAAGAATATCCTCATTAAAAAAATGACACTTTTTTCCAACCATCAGATGGACAGAAATCCTAAAGGATGTAGCACATCCATTGCTGGACAAAAGGAGGACGAAGGAGCTGCTGGGCTTGGCTGGTGGGAGTGTTTGTGGGTAGAATAGGTCACCTAGAAGGATGGACGTGCACTAAAGCCATGTCCTGGGGTGGCGCGTGGGGACAGGAAGGAAATGTTGGGGTCAGATGGGGTTGGGGGTCAGATGGGATAGTGAGCCAATCTGGCAGGTGAAAAGCAATATGAAAAGTACTCAGCGTGAGGGGTGCCCAGGTGGTTCGGTGGTAGAATGCCCACCTTTCATGAGGGAGACCCGGGTTTGAGTCACAGACCATGCACCACCCCTACCCACCAAAACAAAGGACTCGACATGAACATAAAATGTCCATACTTGTTACTCTGGGCCATAATTTTAGGGTGTTCGTTCATTATTATTTTAGCTTCTTATTTTTCAACATAAAAGGTGTCCTGCGAGTGCAAGTGTAGTTCAGTGGTAGAATTCTCACCTGCCATGCAGGAGACCCGGTTTGATTTCTAGGCCATGCACTTCCCCAAAAACAAACAATCTAAACAAGTGAAACAAGCAAACATTCAACAAATGGTGCTGCAATAACGGCATATTCACATGGAAAAATAATGAAATGTGACTCCTCCGTACAGCGCACAAAAATTAAAAATAAAAAAAGGAAAGCTTTCCTTAGAGAGAAGAAAAGAGTGTTCTCATTGTTGTTAGAGATTCCAGAAATTCCTAAGAAGAGGCCAGACACACGGGTTATTTTTAATTTATTTTCAGCATGCCTCAAGTGATTTAAACAAATTTTATAGGCTAGTGTTCTGGGAAATAGAAATTTAGGAAAATTCTGGTTACCAGAGACCAAAGATTTTTATTCTGTTTTCCTTCCATTGATTATACTCAGGTATCTACAAGCGGCCTGGTTTGAGAAGCACTTCTATGGTATGAAAGCTTCCAGTGGCATCTGGAACTTTTGCGACTGCATTGCACATATTGGAGAAGTAGAAAATGAGGAAAGACTTTAGTGAAAGAAGACTTTTTCTGATAAGTTACCCCAGGATTTGGGAAAGTGGAGCCACTCTTAAACCGGAGGATTTGTTTATAGCAGATATTATTTCACTCACTCAACAAATAGGAGCATCACAATAGACTGGAAGTGACCATCTCTGACGCTGCTTCAGAGCAATGTACATTTTCTTAAAAGTGGAGAAAAAGGTCCTCCGCCCGACCCCCGGGGTCCGACACTAACGCGCTCTTCCGTGCAAAGGCTGCTTTCTGCACTCGAGGCTGAGCAGAAAGCGTGTGGACTTGGGAAGAGGGGGACGCACTTCACAGCCCAGTCTGAAGGCACCACTTGCTGGGGGGCCCGGGACAAGCCCCCGCGCCTCCTGGGGCCTCAATGCTGTACTGTCACCTGGAGGATGAGCGTCACTGATGTTGGACCAACGCCGCACAGCGTGGAGGTCAGGAGCAGAACTCCTGGGCAGGGTCCCGGGTGGGAAGCTGCAGCCCACAACTCGCCGGCTGGAGGGCGTCCACCTGCCGTGCAGCCCTTCGCCCTGGCCCCGGGTCTGCAGGAGGAGGTGCTGGGCTCAGGGGGTCCGTCCACGTAGGGGGTGCCCACTCACGCCCAGGCACACTGAGCCCTTGCGTGGGGTTTGCTGCAGTTGTGCAGGATGACCAAGGATGCACGAAGAGTGCACGCTGCTTCCTAGGGGCTTTATAGACAACTGCCTTTGGCCCCACCAAAGAGTATTAGACAGTTTATAGGGGAAAAGGTAGGCAGAGGGCAAAGCTGGCTGTAAAAGACATACAGGGAGTTCCTAATCAAAGGAGCCTCTGTGAATTCCCTTTCCCAGGCCTTTACCTACGTCCTGATCCTTTTCTCAGGCTTCTCCCAGTGTACAGCATTACCCCGTGCATGTCTCTAAAATTAAAGCAGGGGAATGACAGCGGTCTCTGCGAGAGGAGACTCAAATCCTCCAAATGAGATTGCCATCATAAAGCAAGCCACGCAGGCTGGTGGGGCTAGGGTGGACGTGCTGGGGTCACTGAGAGTTGTCGAGTCCCCTGAGAAGGACCGGACAAGGCGGCTCTGGCCTGGAACGGGGCACGGCTCTCCACAAGTGCCCCTAAGTGCCTCCTGGAAGTAGTTTGTGCTTTGGGATAAGGGGACTTCTTGAGAGCTTGCAGGAAGGTGAGGGCACTCATTACCGCCTAAGAGGACCATGGCTCCTCGCCCACGTGGCCAGCCCTTCCTCTCACAGGCCCCCCAGCCTCCCAGTCCTAAATCCCCCCCTCAAATTCCCATGCTCGCAGCGAGGGGCGAGTCAAAGGAAGACCGGTGGAAGCAGAGGTGGTCATTTCCACTTCAAACACAAGTGAACTCGTGCCCTGCCCTCCAGCCAGCTGTGCAAACACTCTGCCAGCCACTTAAAAGGGATGGTTAAAGTGTTAACAGGAGGACACTGGCTGTCCACAGGCCTAGGGCTGGGCTGTCAGTGCCCACCCGAGCTAGGCACACAGGAGGGCGGCTGCACGTGGGGGGCTCCAGACCTGCCTTCACTTTGCTTATTGCTACACAGACATTTCTAACACACACACACACACACACACACGCGGCATTTTGTGACAGGCACCCCTGCCGGCCCCCTGGTTATGCACTGCACACGCACGTATTCCCACGCCGCAGCCGCGGGGGTTCCCGGCACCTCTGGCTGAGACCTGCCCGGAGCCTGAGTTACACGCAATCTCAAAGACACAGAACAACAAAAAGAACCTAAAACATGGCATTTGCAATTTTCCTTATTAATTGCACCCTGAGATAACTTGGGTATAGTGAGTTAAATAAAATGTATTCGCCTAATGTCGTTTACTTGTGCTAATGTAGCTGCTGGCTAATGGAGCGTTGCCTCTGTGCGGTGCGTTCCGCCTCCCCTCGCCAGGTGGGCCCCGCAGCCTCCCGCCCAGGCCCGGCCGCCGCTGCCCCTGCGGAGTGGGAGGCCTGGAGAGCCCCAGGCCCGCGGCGAGGAAACGGACGTGCCTGCGCTGCGCTCCGCGATTGGGGGAAGCTCCGGGAATGGTGCTTGAGGCACGCAGCACCTATACACGCCCCGCCTCCTGCCAGGGCGCTGATGCTGGCGAGGGAGGCAGGCGCCGCCTTAGAGAGAAAAGGATGCGCCCGAGTTTCCAAGAGAAAACCATTTTGACGCAAACCTCCATTTTACACAAAGAGTAGCTGCAAATGGAAGAGGTGTCATCTTCCATCATTCAGCGGTTCTGGAGGGAGCCAGGGAGAGCCTCCCCTCCTGGCCCCTGGCCCCCCACCAGCGAGCTGCCTGCAGACCACCAAGTCCCACTTCTTGCCTCTGCACCCCCTTCTGCTGTCAGCCTGTCAGGGGAAAACGAGGGCTCACCAGGATTTTAGAAAGTGAGGGCTGAACCTGCAGCCCCTCCCCCACAAAGGCCCCCCTTGGGGAGAGCCTTGCAGCCCCCCACGGGGCTTGTGGCTCGGTGTTCCCAGGCTGCTTTGGGAATCCAGGATCACAATGCAGGAAAGCTCAGGACAGACTGCCTTCCCTCTGGACAGTCCGGTCCTCCTCCACCCCCAGGCCCGCCCCTCCCTCGGAGCCCCCTCTTCCTGGAAGGCCCTTCCCTCGGCCAGGCTGGGGGCTGGCTCCCTGGGCCCTCCACGCCCTTGCACAAACGTCCCCTTCGCAATGGACCGTGCATCCTCTTTAAACACACATTTTCACTCCCCCTTCCCTACTGACAACTATTGAACTTACTAAATTATGTGCCTTATTATCTGGCCCCTCCCCAGAATGAGAGTCCTTTTGGCAAGACTTTCCAGTGCCCAGCTTGGCACATGATAGGCTTAAGGAGAAAATACCCGGTCCCCGAATGCTCACTGCAGGAGGCAGGTTCGCTCACTGGGCAGTGTCCCACCCTGGGGGAGGGCATCAAGGGTGAATCCTGGTCCCGTCACTAGCAGCGTGACCTTGGGACATTCCCATCCCCTCTCCCACCCTCTCTTTCGCATCTTCAACAAAGAAGGCCAGAGCCGGCCTTCTCGGGAGGTGGCGAAGAGTCGATGATATCATCACAAGTCCAGCCCGCAAAAGGCCAGGCACACACCTGCCGCAGAGAGGGCATAGCCGCCCTCTGAGAATGCTCACCACCCTGACATGAAGAGGTGGGATTCCTGGAAAGTAGCACCCACCCCTCCACCCCAGCAAGGGGCAGCCCAAACGCCCCGAACACCCCAAGTCTAGGCATGAGTCATGGCACCCCCCAAAGGAACCGACACAGGGAATCAGGCTACCCCGGGCTTTAAAATACACAGGATGAAGCGGAGTAACTCTTGAGAGCCCTGACATCCCGGTCCCTGGGGTGTGCGGACATCCCATGCCTCGGGACCGGGAAGGCCTCCCAGCCAGGAGAGCTGACAACTCCCTGAAGGCCTCAGTGTAAATGACTTTTTATGGTTTTACTCTTTAGTGGGTTCCCCTGGAGTCTTCCAAATTAAAAATGAGGCTTCTAGAAAGAAACCGCACTTACTAAAAAAGGAATAAATCCTCAACTCCAACATGAAAATGAACTGTGGCTCATACCTGAGACAAAGAGCTTGGCCTGGCTGGACTTACTGGACATGAGCGGCGTTTGGAGGACGACCTTATTTGCATCCACTGGCCTTTAATAATAAGGCTTTTCAGTCCCAGGGAGGTGGCCTTGTCAAAAGGGAATATTTATGACAAACATAATTGGCAGAAGAAATAACTTTAAGAGGCTGCCTTTTATTGGACTATTTCTCCTGAATAGCCCATCTGCTTATTACTGGGGACAAAGCGTCTGTCTTTATTGTCCTCGTGTCCCTTTATTGAACACATATTAGTGCTCCTAAGAAAGCGATTTCCAATAAACTTTTACGATATGCAAATCCTGGGCTTTATGACCCGAAGTTGGCATCTGTCGCCAAGCCCAGTCCCTCTGCTGGCTGTGTACTGCCGGTGCATTTGCTTCTGTGTCTGCTGAGTTTGAACTTGGCTTGGAGAAACCCTGCTGAGGAACTGGTCTCACCTGCGCGGCTCGGCTGAGAGTTCTCCGTGAACGTTTGCAATTGGAGTTAATTAAAGTCATAGGTCTCCAAAAGTCTTCGTAGATAAGTTTAATATCTTGAAAGCTCCAAATACTCAGTTAGGGAACTGACAAATATGCGCTTCAAGCAGGCTCTCTGTGCTGCAGGCAATGAAGAAAACCAGAACTGCAGTTAATCTAATTATTTGCAACATACGGTTTCATTTTTACTGATATTTAAGTACAACATAAATACACTTTGATAATATATAACTTTTCTTCAATTAGGGTCTTCCTACAACTTGGCTTCTCCCAGGAAAAGAAAAATTTCTGAACTTCTTTGGAATGTTGTTGAAATTTTATTGAATTCACAGGTAGGGTTTTCCCCACCTTGTTTCGGAGAATACTTTGTAAGCGCTCTATCTGAGGACAGCATGGCACTGCGAGAATCTGCGAATAAATGGGTGGGCGGGAGCTGGGAGCGAGGCGCCAGGTCGGGCCGTTCCACACCCGCCAGCTGGAGCCCTCCCCAGGGCCCTGCCCGGCTGATGGACCTTGTGCTCTGCCTCACTGGGAGCCAGGCTCCAGGGACGCGACACCAGCCCATCCCTCCCACCTCAGGGCCACGTCTGCACCTGGTTCTGCCACACTGGCCACGTGGGAACTCCACAGTCATTTTCAGTGCAAATCCCAGAGAAAACCAGGGAGGTCCTGAGAGGAGAGCTCCTGACTACAGCTCTCCTGCCCTCCTCCTGCCGGTGGCACCTCCTGCCCCAGCGCGAGCAGCTGGACAGGACTGTGCCCATCTCTCCTAGCTGAGGCATGGTGGCTCCTTCCAGGCTGTCCATCTGAGCCATGCCACGCACAGTTTGGAAACAGCTGGCCCTACTCTCTCTAGTTCTTGGTGGACCGTCGGTTCCTGCCAGACCCCAGGCTCGACCTCAGAATGCATTCCAGCCACCACCCGTCACCTCCACCCTGGGCCTTCTCCAGCACCAGTGAAATAACCCCTAAAGCACCCTGAAGGAGCTTCCAACAATGTGGGGGTGTCTGGGCACTCCCCTGCACCTCCAGTGGCCTCCCATCATGGTTAGAATAAAACCTGATTTCCTCAGCACCCCCAGCCCGAGGTGCTCTGCTGGGCGCACGGGGTCAGCAGTGCCGGCCTCCACCCCTCTGTTCCCGCTGCCTCAGGGCCTTTGCTCTTGTCGTCTCCACCTGGAATGTGCTGCCCAGATGCTCCTGTGGCCTCTCCACCCTGTCCCTGCCTGTCAGGCCCCCTACAGAAGCTCTTCTCCACTCTTCTCACTCCCTGAGTTTCCGTGTTATGTGTTGACATACTGGTTCCCTCCTCGGCCTCTAGCCTGGGACAGGGGAGGGTCTGGTCTGATTTGCTCATTGCCAAACCCCAGTGCACATAATAAGATAATAATTAAAAAAAAAACAACTATTTATTGAATGAATGAGTAAATGCATGCCACCTAAATCCCTAGAATTGCCCTACTATCCTTCCCTAAATTCTATTGGTTGTTCAGCTTATCCTTTTATTTTGCTGATAAATCTGTTTTCTATTTCTTTCGTTTGTCTTGCTTTGTTTAAGTAAAAGAATGCAAGCTTCTGAGGTTTACAAAGAGCACTGCCCAAGAGAGCTCCGGCGTGGAAATCTTTCCACCATCACCTCGTAAAAGCATCTCGCAGCCTTTCCGGTATAGGAGCAGCGCCCACCCCTATGAGCCACAGCGATGTGGCCAGTAAGGGACTCAAAGATACGTCACATCTGCCAGGTGCCCAGCAGGCACTCAATAATTTCGGTTGACAATTCTATCTCAACTGAAAAGAACCAGGAGCCCTAGCTCCAGGGTCCAGGAAAAAACTGTCTTCTCCTGCTCAAGAGCTGGGACGTGGCTGGTAGCTGGGAGACGCCATCCCTCGGCGGGCATTTGGGAGGGCGTAGGCAGGAATGCTGCATCTGTTAGTAACAGACCGGCCTCCTCGCGCCGTTCCTCCACCTGCTGGAAATCCACAAGCTGCCAGAGCCAACATCACCTCTGCCTGCAGCCATCTGGGTGTGTCTGCACCCGAGCCAGAGACGCGGGGGAGCGACCCAGGGGTGAGCAGCTCCTGGGGCCATGCAGGGCACAGCAAGGAGCCCCTACGGGGTGCCTGCTGCATGCCCAGCACTTGCCAGGAGTGGGAGCTCTGGCCTGAGTCCCCCAGGAGTTGGCCGGGCTGTGGCCAAGTTGGCTGCATCACGAGCTCCTTGTACATCTGAATAAATGGATTTAGCATGGCAGAAGCCCTTGCAACCTGCTGTGGAAGAGCAGGGCCAGCTTCTCGGCGTGCAGTTCCCCACTCGGGTCATGCCTACGGGCCTGCCGGCAGGCCATGGAGGCTCCAGGAGCTGAGGACGGAGAGGTTTCATTGGCAAGAATCCACAGCAGGTGGTGGCGTCCACTAGCGACCGCCCACGAGCCACCAAGCTGGACTAGAGCCGCTCTAGGCAGCCCACACTTCCCCCTTAGCCACGTGGCATGGCCGCCCGTCAACCTTACGAGAGGGTGAGGAAGACTTTCCCAAAGAAGGGACAGGGGTTTGCACAGAAGGGAACGGCAGTCATCTCCTGAGATGTCTATTCCAATGGTCGTATCTTTATCCCCATTTTTATAAATGAGAAAGCTGAAGCCCAGACAGGAGCAAGTTTGCTTTTTTTTTTAAACGCAATTCTATTGAGGTACATACTCCACCCACAGGAGAGTCGGCGGCTCACAGTGTCATCACACAGTTGTGCAGTCACCACCACAATAAATTCTAGAACATTTTCATTACTCAAAAAAAAGAAATAAAAATACAAAAGAACGCTCAAAACATCCCATACCTGTTACAGTCCCCTATTATTTTTTTAGTTTTATCCACACACCACGCAATCCATCCTAAGTGTACAGTCAGTGGCTCTTGGAGTAATCACATAGTTATGCATGCATGACTGCAATAAATGAGAACATTTTCATTTTTTCCAAATAAAAAAAATCCCATACTCCTTATATCCCCCTATTATTGGCAGTTAGCTTTGGTGTAATGCTTTTGTCACAATTAATACAGGAATATTACAATGTTACTGTTAACTATAGACCTTAGTTTACATTAACTGTATTTTCCTATATACCTGCCACCCAGTAATAGTGACATATGCTTGCTCTCATTCATGTAAAACCTTCCTAATATTTGCACACTTAACCCCATCATTGTCCACTCCAGGTTTCCCTAAGCTACATAGTACCAGTCTTTATCCTCTAGTTTTCTTTGGGTGACATACACAACTGCAGCCTTCGTCTGTCACCCACACTCACACTCGGCTGTCAGTTACACCTACAGGGTTGTGCTACCATCACACAGGATGGTGCTCATTTCCGAACCTTTACAATGAACCTTACTGAATGTTCTCCACTCCTTAAGCATCGTTCCCCCAACCTCTGCCTACTTTTCTATCTCCCGGTAGCCTACGTTCCCAAATTTAATTCTCGAGTTTGCTCGTTACAGTTAGTTCAGATTGGTGTGATCATACAATACCGTCCTATCGCTCCTGCTTTATTTCGCTCAACACACTGTCCTCAAGGTTCATTCTCCTTGTTGTGAGCCTCGCGACTTCAGTCCTTTGTGCAGCCACACCTGCCTGGTGTACGATGCATGTTTGGCCTCTGAAGTCTCCCTAACAGTTGTTTTGGTCAGTTCCTGCCTATTTATTAGCTGCACTGGAGGACGGACTCAACGTGGCAGCTCTCTATGCTGCCTGCTGAGTCCAGGAACAAACCTCAGACGGCAATGGTGGGGTTTGCATACAGGCGGCTTTTGGACCCCATCTCTTACCCTTCCCCTGAATGGGCACGGGTGCCGGGTCTGACGGACGAGTTCTCCCCATGGGGAGCAGAGCCGGCGCCCTGGCACCGACAGGTCCGGGGCCCACGGGGCTGGACAAAGACCACCGCCCAGCTGGGAGGGAGGGCCCCGCGGGGCAGGAGCCTCAGTGGGGGGAGGGGGGTCACGGGTCCCCGTCTGGGAATCACAGGCACGTGTTCAGCCAAGAAGTGACATAATCAACTCCCTAGGGGGTTTGTGACCCCAGAAATAAAGAGAAGGATGGAGTAGCAAGAGGAAGGGTGATGGCGGGGGGCAGCCAGGATGCTGCCATCCTGGAGAGGCTGCACGTCTGCAGGGAGTTCTCCCAGGGGGCGTGACACAGACCCCTGGAGGTGGCCACGGAGAGGAGAAGTGGCTCCACATCTGTTTACAAGTCTCAGTTTTGCTTTCCATTGACCCACCCACATGGTCTAACTCGATCTAGAAACATATCAGCAAATATGTAAAGAACTCTTTTTCTGCTTTTAAACTAATGGGTAAATGCTAAACCAGTGACTAAAATCACCCCTACTTTGCTCAAACAAGGCCACACCTATCACACAGGTTAAACAGGTCCCGCCCACCCACAGTTTCTGGGCGCCCACCATGTGGTAACCAAGGCAAGTGCAACCCACGCTTCTGATCAATTGCTTGTATAACCTTCCACAGCCTCATAAAACCCACGCACTCTTTCTCCCTTACCTCAGGCATACACGCCAAGCGTTTACCAGCTGCAGAATGAAACTGCCAATTACATTCAGATTATTCCAACTGAAAGCTTGAAACTCATGTTGCCAAAAAACAGCAACATTATCAAAGGGAAATGTATGTGATATAAATATATCCTCATTTTTAGAAAGCTGTACAGCATTCCATTTCCATAATAAACACGCATCCCCTTGTTGAGAAGCAAATGTCTGGTCAAAAAAATAAATTCTGTTCACGTAGAGAATCTTGCAGGCTCTAGGCAGGGTGGTTTCAGTGTTGGACAAATGCTTTAAACTATTTTCAAAGAGAACTGATTTTTAAATTTTATTTCTAAGACGCACACTTTCTCATTAAAAGAATTTTAATGTTTTCTTGTTCCTCATTTATAAGACACCACTCTTCTTTTAGAACATTAATTACCAATGTTTTATTTCATTATTTGTGCTTCATTTAGCTGCCTTAATAACTAAGAACATTTATGCAAAACTCTTCTTAATTGCTTCATAGTTGGGCTTTTTTATTTTCAAAAGTTTTCACAGAGTTCCAGTATGTAATAAGAAGAAAAAATTATTTTGCTAGTCACGGTTTCATTATAAACATGGTATTTGAAAAATATGGGTGTGCACTTGACTGTTTAGTTTTTTCCAGTAAACTTTAACTTTTCTCATTTAATTACAATATTTTTTAAATTCTCAATAGTTTCACATCGGCACCTCTAATCAGGTTTCATTTTAGATGCAGATTAATATAAAATTTTTCACGAAGCTTTTATAAAATGCTTGCGAAGTCCGTCAGCTCTGCTTTTTGATAGCAATGTTAAAAAGTGATGCTTAATTTACAGCAGACGTTTTATTTGTTTTAGAAAATCTAAAATGTCCATGGATTGATAGATGTTTGCACCAGAAAACTACAAAAAGGAGAAAAGACACAAAGCTGGGGAGTGCAGGGCTCCATAGGGGTGGTGATCAGGAGAAGTCAGGCTTTCCAGGCGAGTCGTGGCTGTCCAGTCCTGAAGCTAGAGAAGAACTCACTGAGACCTGTGTTTTATTCTAAATCTTTACAAACTTTACATATTTTAGAAAGATCATTTGTATGCATTCAATATTGAACAGATCATTTAAAAAGAAGATCCAGCCTGTACCAAAGTAAGCTTAGCTCAGCCCTTAAGAGAACGTGGCTATCTTGTTCAACAATTCATTTGAGTTAAGAAAACATAATGTTCAACTATCTTCCTATAACTCTACCATATTCCGTTCATTCAACACTTCAATGCACACAAAGAAAGTGGACAAAATTTACTCTTACAGAAACTCAATCTGCGTAACCATTAGTAAAGCAAAATGGAAAGAACTCACAACATGCAACTTCAGTTGATGAAAATCTGAGGAAACAGGAATGGTTAGGCTTTGCGGTTTGTAAGGATTTGTTTGTTTTAAATCATGTTGATGTTGGCAGCTGTTTGTTTTTTACTAGAACGACCTTTCTGTAAAAGAGTCCCAGAACACAGCACTCAAGGGTGCAGCTGGGTAACTGGACAAACAGACAAAGAACTGTGGCCAAACAAACACGGTACGTGTTTCTGTAGACGGTTAAAGGGGTTTCTTTACTAGGAGGCATCTCAGAAACGTAATGTACTGATGGAGGTTTTAACTCTCTTAATACTGGGGCAGGAGCAGGGGCAGGGACAGGTGTTGGTCAGCACCCAGGATTGCCAAATTTACTTTGCAATGCAACCTTCTTTCGTGGGCTAATTTTTCTGGACTTGTGTTCCACAAAACACACTTTGGGACATGCTGGCCTGAAGAATGGAGGGTCTTTCTGACATGGCCACCACATGGGAATTTTAATCCACTTTCCTGATGGTGTGAACCCATTTGTAAATAGGACCCTTTAAGGACGTTCCTGCTTGGTGAGGTGTGGGTTCATTTGTGAACAGGGTCTTCTGAGATCCTGTTTAGGTGTGAACAAAGGGAATCAGGGTGGGTCCCGATTGTATGATGGGATGCTTTACAAGGAGAGGAAGTTCACAAGCAGTCGCCAGAAGAGACCACACAACAGAAGCAGAGGTGCGAGCCAAGGAACCCCAAGGGTGGCATGAACCAGCTCCGGGACGCTGAACTCCGGGAGAAAGCATGGCCTGGCGATGCCTTGACTTCAGATGTCTAGTCTCCAAAATGGTGAGATGGTAAACCCCTGCTGTCCAAGCCACCAGGGTAGGGTGTTTGTCCTGGCGGCCCTCAGACCTGGTGCAAGGCCTTTGTCACTTTACCCTGTAGGTGTCTACCGTACAGACTTCCGACAGATGACTGCGAAAGTCAATAAATCCATACAACCAAAATGTTTCTGAGCACCCCCTCAGCTGGAAGGGGAACCTAACCAGCTTCCCAGAAATTATATCCACAATGTGATTTGCTGTTCTTGATACTTTGTTTCCAAGACAGAAATACTCAACAGGATTTAGAGCATTTACTGGAGTAAATGATGAGCTATGGTTGCATTTGCACATCTGGGAATATGCCTCTTACTGTACTAATCACAGAATCAGAAGACTCTGAATCTACACATCCTCAAGATTTAGATTTTTAGGAATTCACGATAGAGAACCCCACAGTGAGCATATCCCTCATGCCTCTGTGAGCAGCAGGCTAGAATTTTAGTGTTAAAACATTTGAAGCCCAATTTTGCAGGATGGGCAAGTGAGAGTGAATTTTGTGCCTGGAGGTCATTGACCCTTCTTGTATACTCCTCAGTCTGAATGAAAGAAGAGATGTGTTCTCTCCTTTCCAGGTCTAACAGCCTGCCTCCCTGGGCTCAGAGAAGATTGGGCAAGTCCCACAACGGCAGTGGTTCACAGCTGCTGTAAGTGCGTTCCATCAGGCCCTCGCTCCCTTTCAGGTGACCTTGGAAGAGATGCCCAAAATGCCATGTATAAAACATCTTCAGAAGAGAAAGTGAAACATATAATAGACATAACTGATAAAATCCCTGCTCTTCCCAGCAGTCAAGACAGCCACAATATGAGAGAAGGATGTTTTCAGGGGTAAGCACCAAGGAAAGCAGGGAATTGTGATGAATCTTTTCTTTTGTTCTTTTCCTCATCATAGAATAAAAGCATCAGGTATTGAATGCTTTGCACGGTTCCAGCCCTGAACTTGGGGCTTTCCATGTACCTGGCCAGGCCCAGAATGCTTAAGGAAGGTTATTACCTTATTGATGATGATGCTGGGGAAACTGAGGCTAGAGGGGTCAAGTCAATTGCTGGAGGTGGATCCAGCATTAGAGATGAAGCACATCAAACCCCAGACTGCTGCATGCCCGCTCAGCTCCGCAAACCCCAGACCACTGCGTGCCCACTCAACTCTGCAAACACCAGACTGCTGCACGCCCACTCAGCTCTGCAAACCCCAGACTGCTGCACGCCCACTCAGCTCTGCCAACCCCACACCACTGCATGCCCCACTCAGCTCTGCCAACCCCAGACTGCTACATGTCCACTCAGCTCTGCAAACTCCAGACTGCTGCACACCCCATTCAGCTCTGCAAACCCCAGACTGCTGCATGACCACTCAGCTCTGCAAACCCTTTCACTGCCTCTTTCATGCTTCCCTGAAGGGGAATAGACAGGGCAAACCAGAAGCATGCCTGAGATGCTGGCACCCAGCTGCAGAAACACCACCAGTCCTCATAGCACATGACCAGAGCACCCACCAGGGAACCTACAAGGCTCATCCAGAAGCCAGAAGGGAAGGCTAACTAACCCCCACCGTTTACTAGTCCTGCGTGTTCATTTTCTATAAATATGAACCTGGCACTTGAGTCAGGCTCCAAGTTTATTTGATAGCCACCATAATAAGTTCCCTTGCACTAAATCAATCATGTAACTTTCAAGGTTATTTTATATAAAAACGATATTACTACCTTAGCATTAAATTGTCCACACATGGATGCACTAACCAGGATGTGATCGTCTGAACTTTTATTTTGAGGTTTTTCTCATCAACAGAGTATTTCAGAGGAAATCTTGACTCTCCCCTTCCGTGCTGTTCTCTGCTCCCACCCCCACCGCAACCTCCCTGACAGGCTCATCCTAGGGTGCTGGTTTTGAGCGATGCCCATTTTCTGTTCAAATACTTTCAAAGGCTCAGTATCATCTACAAAATTAAACTCCTTATACTGGTGTAGGCTGTCAGTCTCTCCAGATTAAAGCAAGAGTCTGCCTCACAGCCAAACTGAAGTCTTCACCTCTCAGGCATTGGAAAATTTCTTGCAGGCTCTACTCCATGATTGTTTTTCCACCTTCTATCAGCAAAGTTCCCCAAAATCTCAGAGTTAAGGTTTTAGGTAAAGCATTCTGTTAATGATCACGCTGGACACATTCCCTCATCTGGTCCAGATTTACTTTTATGCCTCATCTGCGTATAGAGACGCCCAGCGGGTGAGCTGTCACGATCCCTGGGTGGCATGTCATCTGAACACTTATGCAAGTGAGTTCCTCTGCCTGATATTACCACCTGCTTTCTTCTCCTATAGGACCCGCCTTTCTAGGGAGGACAGTCGTCACACTTGTAGCTCCTGAGAGGGCTGGGCCCCTTTTTCTGATTGAGTGGTCCAGCTTATGGACTCAGCGCCTCTAACGTGGGACCTGACCATCCTCCCAGCCCTTGCTGCCTGGGGTGGGCATCCCTGGTGCTTACATCTGGTTCAGAAGGACATGGCGGGTCACAGGAACAATCCATGAGTGGGCCCACCATCTGGGCAGCTGTGGTCAGGCAGCTCGGGCCACAGACTGGGGGTCTGGGAGACAGGCAGGGAGGCCTCTCTGGGGAGTGTCCCTAAAGCTAAGATCTGAGGATGAAAAGAAGACAAGCTGGAGAAAAGCTTGGGGAAGAGGGTCCCAGGCTGGGGAACAGGAAATGCCCACGAATACAATCAGAGAACAGACAAAGTTGAGACTTTGGAATTAAGTCAAGGAAAAACCACAGGCCAGATTAAAGACCCATGAGCATGAATCATAGATAAAGTGACCAACAATCCATAACCATCACAAGAAAAGAGGAAATTGGAAAATAAAGGGTTCTGTGGAAAGTAACTTCTCTATTCAGTGAAGTTTCTAAAGTAATGGGGACATTCCCTTTTCTCTCAGAAAACAAATACCCTTACTGCCCTGACACTCCATCAAGCAAATTTCATTCCAGGGAGTCCAGCCAAGTTCAGGCTGGTGATGCAGATCAGCTCGGGGTGCTGCAGAAGTCCCAGTTTACTAAATGGGACCCTCTTGGACCTGACTTCTTGGGGTACAGGTTGTGTTGGCCATTTTGAAAACAAGGGCATCCTACAAAGTACTGGACTTGGCTATGAGAAGTTCCCGGGGCAAAGTGACTTGTGCAGGACCAGCCTGAGATACTTGGAATAGGAAGGTCCTAATTTATCTTTGAAATTTGATAAGCACCTTCCCCCGTGACTTGGATCAGCGATGGTAATTGTTGTGCGTGGACTTGGCTAGGACATGGTGTTGTGTCCATAGATGTGTGTGGAGGGATTCGCATAGACACCTACGATCACTGACCCTTCAGCACATGGGGGACCTCATCCAGCCAGTTGGAGGCCTTAAGGGCGAGGGCTGAGGGCTCCAGAAGCAGGAGGAATTCTGCCTCAAGGCTACACCTCCCCTCCTCCTTGGGTTCCAGTCTATGAAACTCAGACTCAAGACTTCAGACTCAGTGTTCTGCAATTTCCAGCTTCCTGCCTGCCCAGCAGAGGTCGGACTTACCAGTCCCCATGCCAACTGCATGAGCCAATTCCTTATACGAAACCATATAATCCTGAAAAACTCTGCCCTCCGACCCCGAGGGACACCTATCTCTAGTTCCCAGGACTGCTTGCGATGCCAGCAGCCTTGAAAAGATAATCCAGAACAAAGCTGTCACAAACAGATGCTGAGGAGAATTTGCCATCCCCTCCCCCCAACACAGGTTGATATAAAAATATTAAAGGAAGAGGCAGGTGGGCTAGGGAAAGAAGCAGAAATAAGATTTGATGTAAGATCTTCATAGGCTGTCATATTTCTGATTTCATTAGCAGGTGTTCTGCTTAGCAGAGGACATACCACATCAGTACTCCATTCCTTTCATCTGAACCATTAGCATGTGTTATACTTGTTAGTTGAGTTCTTTGGAGCTTTCTTTAGGGAGAGTTCAAGGAAAAGAAGAGGTTATTAGAGATATTCCCACAGCACTGATTCCATTACTCCAGTAGTAAATAAGAAACATTAAAGACTTCAGTTTGCCCTTGCTCTCACTAATCAGCTGCTAAGCGGTCCCCTAGCCCCAAGAACCTCTTCGCTGCAGCTCATCTTGTCTTAATGAAAACTGTGCACAGTGTCCTCCCCTGGAAGGGATGATGGGATGGACAGGACCATAGCTTTCAAAAACTTGCACCAAAATTAACCTCCCAAGAAAAAGCACGTTCGCCCTCCCCTCTGCCCTCCACCTACTGCTGGACTATTTTAGCTCTTCGTGATCTCCAATAAATCTATTTCTAAGAGTATAAGATCACCCTAAGTGTTTCTCACACACAAAAGAAATTAAAGCTTCCAGAAGCTGCCGATGAGGAGCTATTATTTTGATCTTTTCCTTCTTCAGGGGCTGGTTCCAGAGGTCATAGCAGCATCAGACCCGGTGGAAATTAGATGTGCTAGGAGGGGAACAGGGGAGCCTGAGCCAATTTCATGGCGAGCCTTAGTAGCAGCAAGGTGAGGGCTTGACTCACTCAGTGGTAAATCCTTCGGTATCCTTACAGCTGCCAGTCACAAACCAACTGTGTAAAAAGCATCTGGAGAGCTTCAAAGAATGAAAAGGAGCTGATACCATATTGCTCTGAAAACTAGTGTAACAAAGGAAAGGTTGGCATAGTTGACTAAAGACAACGGTTGGGATAAATACCCTCAGAACTAGGATTTTTTCATTTCAACTTACAGGCTTTCTATTATTTTTCAAGTCTCTGCAACAACCAACAGCTAGTTAACCATTTGGCTTGAGGTGTGCCTGTGAGTAGACTGGAAGTAGTAGAGAGGGAGGTGCAAAAAGCTCTTTTGGTCTGTTAAACAAAGATGTAATTTAACTGGCACTATTTGAAGTCAGTTTAAAATGGTATCTGGGTTCCTTCAAGATGCATCTGCTTCATAACAGTGAAAATTTTCATCAACTAAAAAATCACTAATAATAATAAGCTCCGTGAATAGGAACTGTAGTAATACTTTTATTTGCCCAAATAGAGAACCTAATTTTACTCAAAAATGTCTTGTTTGATTAAAATTCCCATAGTGACTCAAAATAAAAGACCGCACAAATTAGCTAAGTCTTTAATATCAGCTTTACTAGCTGAGCCTATAATATTCAAAAATAATTATCAGAGAATTATTAAGGGTCAGCAATTCTTTGGCTCACACTAATGGTCGGTTATTTCTGGCCTTGGCTAGTTTCTCATGCCATGTGGTAAAGACAGAAAGAACTCGGGAGAGGATCTTACTTTAAATAAAATTCCAGATTCATCCAACATTAATTTTAACTATTAGTGGTTGCTAAAGGAAAGGCTAAAAAAAAATGCATGAACTCACTTTGTGTGTGTTTGGAGGTGGGGGGCAGGCACCCGGAATAAAACCCAGGTCTCCAGCATGGCAAGTGAGAATTCTGCCTCTGAGCCACCGTTGAATCGCCTACTTTTCATCATCCTTAGAGAGATATTTAAGGACCCTTCAAAACTTTCTCTCAAGAGTTAAGGAAAGCAATTGAAAAAAATGAACATTCATGAAGAGCTTTACCTGTGTTTATTTGCAAAGTATGAATCACCACCAGTCTGTTCTTCTGAAAGAATCAAGAAAATAAGTTTGTGCCTGGTTGGCCCCATCACAACTAATTGGAAAAAATCTTTCAACGACCTTCAGTCCAAAAGAGGTTAAGCTTAATTGCACCTGCAAGGTCGCTTTTGTACATTCCCAGGGTCAGAGGATCAGGCTGTGGGAATAAGGAGGCCACGCCCCCATCCTTTGCTCCTTTTTGTTATTGCTGCCCTCCTAAGACAGGAGGGCATCAGCTTATACTTCTTGTACATTTTAATTACCTC
Organism: Tamandua tetradactyla; assembly: GCF_023851605.1. Taxonomy (NCBI): domain Eukaryota; kingdom Metazoa; phylum Chordata; class Mammalia; order Pilosa; family Myrmecophagidae; genus Tamandua; species Tamandua tetradactyla. The sequence continues at coordinate 230,108,334 of NC_135327.1, read as the reverse complement.
CTAATTGGCCTGCTTACCTGCTCAGAGGTAAGTCAGAAGTGGTATCCAAGGGGCTACACGTTCCCCTACATGCCAGTTAATGGAGATAGTAAAAGATGCCAGAGATTACCTTTTTTCAATTTTGTACTGAGTTACTGACTTTATATTTGTGGTATGCAAAACATGCAAAAGTCTTCCCACATCTCACCATGTATTTATTCATTTCTAAGCAAATATCAACAGAGTAGGGAGGGGGCTCAAATGTACCTCACTGCTTCTGAGCAGCATCTGTCCTCACCGTGTCCGAATACCTGCTTCAGTATCTCTCCCCTATTATCAGCCCTGCACTGGAACACCAAAGACACCTTTTAAAAATGCAGGTAGGGCGGGCCGCAGTGGCTCAGCAGGCAGAGCATTCACCTGCCATGCAGGAGACCTAGGTTCGTTTGCTGGTGCCTGGCCATGCCAAAAAAAAAAAAAAAAACTGCAGGGAACTGGTTTATTGAAAACAAAACTAAACAACAGAATAAAAGAATAGTCAATGGCTTCCAATGGCTCACAACCATCATTCTTCAACTTATTCAAGTTGAATGTAACTGGGGGTCACTCTGCACCAGGAATGTTACAAAAGAAATGTTATAAAAAAATAAACAAAGAATTACAGACCAATATTTCATGAACATTAATACAAAAATCCTCAGCAAATTATCAGCAAGTCAAATCCAACACTGTATAAAAGGAATTATACACCACGACCAAGTGTGATCCATTCTGTGTGTGCAAAGCTTGTGTGACTTTTGAAAATCAATTAATGTAATCCATTAAATCTAAAGGCTAAAGAAGGAAAGTCATATGATCATATCAATAGACACAGAAAAGTATTCAACAAAATCCAGCACCATTCATCATAAAAACTCAGCAAATTAGGAAGTTCCTCTCCTTGAAAAAGAACATTTATAAAAACCTACAAATAGCATCCTGCTTAATGGTGAAACACTAGATGCTTTCTTGCTAAGAGCAGGAACAAGATAGTCACACCTCCTCTCCCCACTCCTCACGATGGAAGTCCTAGCTCATGCAATAAAGCAAGAAAAGTTATACAGATTGAGAAGGAAGAAACAAAACTGCCTTTTTGCACAGATGATATGATAGCCTATGTAGAGAATCCCAAAGAATCCACAAAAAAACTCCTGGAACAAAAAAGTGGGTACAGCAAGGTTCAGGATTAGATTAATATAAAAAGTCAATTGCCTTTTGTGCAGTTTGAATTATGCACCCAGTAAAAGAACATGCTTTTCATTTTAGTCCATCTCTTCGGGTGTGATACCATGGTAATTAGGACAGTTGGAAGATGTTATTTTCAGTTAATTGTGGTCCAGCTGAATCAGGAAGGGTTTCTTAAGCTGATCACAGAAGGCCTTATAGAGACAGGAACGGGGTGGGGGGAAGACTACAGGGAAGAAAAATACTGGAAGAATACAACCTGAAACAAAACGGAGAGGATGTTGTCATGTGACAGGGAAAAGCCAAGAATTCCCAGGGATTGCTGCCAACCAAATCTACTCACCCCAGGAGGAAGCAAGCCTTCGAGCTTCTGAAACCATGAGCCAATAAATCCCCACTCTTAAGCCAACCCATTATACAACATCTGTCTTAGCCAGGAAACCAAACACATTCTTATATACTGAGTGAACATATTTGAAATTAAAAACACAAAACCACTTACATTAGCACCAAAAAAGTTGAGATACATAGGTATAAACTCAACAAAATGTTTACAACATCTATATGTGGGAAACTACAAATCTCTGATGAAAAATCAGAGAAGATGTAAAGAGATAGAGAGATATTCCATGTTAATGATTAGAAAGATGGGATATTATTAAGTAGTCAATTCTTCCCAATTTGATCTACAGCTTTGGTGCAATCCCAACATCCCAGGAACTTATTTTGTAGATGTCAACAAACTGATTCTAGGCTTGTATGGAAAGGCAAAAACACAGAAGAGCCAACACAATGCAGGAGAAAAAGAACACAGTCAGAGGACTCACAATACCTGACAGCAAGACTTATTGTAAGGTTATAATGAGCAAGACAGTGTGGTATCGAGGAAACAATAGACAAATAGAACAGAGGAACAGAATAGAGAACCCAGAAACAGATCAACACAAATGACAAAGGAACAAAAAAGCCATTCAATTGAGAAATGATAGTCTTTTCAACAAATGGTGTTGGAACCACTGGACATCTATGTCCAAATAAATGAGTTTAGACAAAGACCTTACACCTTTCCCAAAAACTAACTCAGAATGAATCATAGATCTAACTGTAAAATTCAAAACCATAAATTTCTAAAATATAGCATAGGAGAAAATCTAGGTGACCTTGGGTTTGGCAATGACTTTTTTAATATAAAACTAAAAGTATGATCCATGAAAGAAAATTTAGTAACTTAGATTTGGTTAAAAATATAAACTTGTGCTTTTACAGAGCAAAACTATGAAGAGAGTGAGAATACAAGCCACACACTGGGAGGAAATATTTGAAAACCCGTATCTGATCAAGGACTCGTATCTATACATTGTAGTTTGCACGTTGCCAGAATGTGATGCATCAGCCATAGAATGGCTTTTAAAAAGGGAAATTTATTAAGTTGCAAGTTTACTGTTCTAAGGCTGTGAAAATGTCCACATTAAGACAAGGCTATGAAAATGTCCAGTCTAAGGCATCCAGGGAAAGACACCTTGGTTCAAGAAGGCCGATTATGTTCAGGGTTTCTCTCTCAGATGGAAAGTCACATGACGAAATCCGCTGGCTTTCTCTCCCACGGCTTCCCCAGGGGCCTGTCCATCTCTGTCAGGTCTGGTGGCTCTTGTGGCTCTAAAGCTTTTTCCCAAATGGTTCCCTTTTAAAGGGCTCCAGTAAGCAACCCCACCTTGAATGGGTGGAGACACATCTCCATGGAAACCGCCTAATCAAAAGGTACCACCCACAGTTGGTTGGGTGACATCTCTATGGATAATTGAGAAGCTCCCACCCAGCAGTATTGAATGAGGATTAAAGAACTTGGCTTTTCTGCAGTACACAATAGATTCAAACCAGCACACCATAATACACAAAGAACTCTTAAAACTTAACAATCAGAGGAAAAACAGCACAATATAAAGGGGAGAGGATAAAAGAGCAAAACAGACACATCACCAAAGGAGATACACTGATGGCAAATAAGCATATGAAAAGACGTTCAACATCATATGTCATTAGGAGAGTTCAAATTAAAACAAGAAGGGATATCTGTACACCTAAAAGAATGACTAAAATCTAAAACCCTGACAATACCAAATGCTGGAGAGGTGTGGACCCACAGGGACTTTCATTCAGTGCTGGTGGGGAAGCAAAATGTTGCAGCCACTTTGAAAGACACTTTATCAGTTTCTTTCAAAGCTCAGGATGAGCTAGCCACATGACCTAGCAATCGTGCTCCTGGCACTTATGCAATGGAGCTGAAAACTTATGTCCACGTGAAAACCTGCACGTGAATGTTCATAGTAGCTTTATTAATAATCACCAAAAATTGGAAGCAAACCAGATACCTTTCCAAAGGCAAATGGATAAACAAACTATGGCATGTCCATACAATAGGATATTATATAGCAATAAAAAGAGAGATGCTATTAAACCACAAAAAGACATAGAAAAACCTTAAGTATGTATTACTTAAGAAGCCAATCTGAAAAGAGCACACACAGTATGATTCCAACTACATGATATTCTGGAAAAGGTAAAACTATAGAGAGAAGGAGCAGAACAGTGTTTGTGAAGGGTCTGGGGTGAGGGGGGGAGGGTGAGCAGTGGAGCACAGTGGATTTTTAGGGCAGTGAAACTATTTGGCATACGGTAATGGTGCATGCACGGTGTTACGCATTTGCCAAAACCCACGGAACTTTAAAACTTGAAGAATGAACCCTGATAAAATCTGTGGACTTTGGTTAATAATAATGTATCGATATTGGTTTATCAATTGTAACACAGGTATTTTACTAATATAAGCTGTTACTGATAGAGGAAATTGAAAAGGGACGTATATGAGAATTCTTTATACTTTCTCTACAATTTTCCTAGGAACTTAAAACTGCTCTTAAAAAGTAAGTCTATTAAAAAACAACAACCAAAGACTTCTCTTTTGCCCCCATAGTTACCCTGCCCTCAGTAGCTATGCAGGCTTGGGTGAAATGTGTGGTCGCTGACAACTCACTCTCTTGATTTTCAGAATCAATGGAGAAGATAAAATGAGATATTACATGTAAAGTATTTATCACAACACAGGCACATGGCAGGGGCCCAAATATCCCAACTCTTTCCGTCCTTGTTAGCGAAATGCCTTGTTATTTACAGAAAACATGAAATATTAATTATACTTGCTAGGAGTAATATTTTTATCAGACAATGTTGCATATATACAATGCAAAATAAAAACTATGAGGACAAGTTCTCCAGAAAGAAAAAGCTGTTACACTAAGCATGATCAGCTAATTCTACGTTTAGCGGTAGACCCCCATTTGCTGCCCTTTCACATGCTGTTCTCTATGAACACTTACTAAATAAGCCACACCAGTAGATGAAAAATTTGAAAAAAAATTAAAAAATTGAAAATCTGACATTATTTTATTTTAACCTCAGAACATCTCAGTCCAAGTCACAAAATAAAAATATACTGCGGGAGTGCAGTGCGCAAAACCAATCAGACAAAATCCAAACCGCTTATCCTGACTTCCAATGGCCTCTGTTGAGTCCCGTTGGTGTTTCCACCATTCCCTCCCCTCAGGACCCTCTTTTGTAGCCAGATGAACCTGGGTTCGGGAAAGCTCTCATGCCAATCCTCCCTCCCACTTCTTTGGTTTCAAATGCCCCCGTCCAGGTCACCCAGAAATCCAGAGCCAGAGGTCTGGCAATTTTTCTGGAGAACCTTTGGCTCTGGGATTTGGTCTGAAATCTTACAGTGTTTAAATATTTGCAGTTAATTTAAAAATGTTTAATCAAATAAGCCAAAGAAAGCATACTTGCATTCTGCTTTGCAGCCTCAGACAAGCAACAGGGATCTTCACAAGTCCCCAGGCGCAGCTCGAGTTCCCTCCCCAGCTGCGGCGCATCTGAAGCTCCTTGAGGGACTTGCTCTTCTGGCCTCCCCTCCTGCACTTTCCATTCTCCCTCTCTTGGCACTTACTTTGGGGTTGGTTGAAGCTGTTGTTTAATGTTTGGTTTTAATTTTGTTACTTTTTTGGGTTTCTGGAGGACAATACTCATACAGCAAGATTTTTGTTTTAAACTGCTTTTCAAGACTCAAAACACATTGTATTTGGTAAAGCAATAAAATACATCAAAGCTTCCTCTCCCAGTCCTATTGGCACAATGATCTTTGTCTATTAATCCAGCAAATTCTTTTTCGGTTTATTTTCACTTCTCCATGCTTTATGCTATTCAGCCGGAAGTCATCTATAATTTTTCCATCTTTACCCCATTCAAGAGACACCACCAACAGATACAAATGAAAACACATGAATTTGGACTTGAGGTTTAGTCTGCCCAGCCAGGTTGCTGCCGTCTCCCCCACTTACTGACCCTACACTCAGGCTGCGGTAGGAGAAGCTGCTTGAGAAGCCATTCCTGAGCCACATGTTTAGAAGTTGTGGCATCGCGTTGTTTGAGGGATTGCCATGTCAGATTACACCCGAAAAGAAAGTATATTCAATTATGATAGCAAAAAGTTCTAAACTAAATCCATATCATTTATGCACCACAATGACGTATTATTTGAATTTCACGCCTTAGCTGCTTCCACCAGTAGATATTGAAAGCTTGTGTCAAAACAAAAATCCCTATTCCTGCTTTGAGCCAAACCTTTCTTCCCTTAGCCATGTCCAGTGAACCCTTTATTTGAGCCTCTGCTCCATTAGTGGACCCAGTGGCTTCTCTTTGCAGTCCAGCTTGGCTGTCTAAGCTGCAGAACAAAGTGGCTCTGCCTTTCCAGGGAGCCCGATGTCCAGGAGAAGCAAGACCTGGTCAGGGCGTGAGCTCTGACTCAGAGGACTGCCAATGAGCACTGAGCCCCTCGGGGACACCACTTAGCTTCCAGAGCCTGGTTTTTCTCATCAGTGAAATGAGGATCTCAATACTTAGTTAATGGAGGCAAAGTGAGAAATAAGAGACAGAGAAAGCATGAAGTGTGTAAAGAATGGGAGTTATAACTCGGTTTCTCTTCACCCTCCTTTTTCTACCCTTTGGAAATGGGAATTCTACAGAGGAAGGACACCGTGCCTCCAAAAGTGTGCGGAATCCGGAGAAAATCTACCGAATTTGGTTCCTTATCATTTATAATTGCTCTCCGAGACATTCGCAATATTGTTGGACAGTTCCTTCAGCCATGTACTCATTCTGCAAATATTTGCTTCTCCTTTGAGTCATTTGTAGACAGAAATGAATGAAGGAGCTCTACACTGGAAGTTGAGTCTATTAACTTACAACATAGACCGTGTTATGTTCAGGGCACTGAAAAATAATTTCCACGTAAGAGCAATGATGTCAGAATAAGTTAATGTTCTTCCCTAAGTGGACAAACTTTAAATTCAAAAAAGAATAAGACTTGCCAGTTGCAAGATACAAAAATAATGGGGGAAGTTTTGTGTGTCCGTGATTTAACCATAAGTTGACTATGAGCCAGCACTGTAAAGTCACGGGAAAATGAAGACACAGGACATAATGATTTATTACTTTATCTTCAAATAGGTCCTTAAAAACGTCTTAGCATCCCCCATTCAATAATCACTTGCACATATTGTGAACCTTCAATGTATTGACACTTCGCCGACACCTTCCGTTGGTAAATCTAATACCATGTCCGGTTTGTGTAGGGACTCTTCTAAGGGAGATGCAACGTGTGGTACAATCTTCTTACCAAGGATAATAGTAGAAACAGTGGGAGTTTATAGTTTAGTCTATAAAAAAGGAAGGCTGAGGAATAAGGTCAGATTGACTTAAAAATACAAAGGATTTCAGTGAGAGGCAATAAAAAACTTTTGCTTGCCCCTGTCCAGTGAATAAAATAAAAATGACCCATAGAAAGAGGGAGAGCTCTGATGAACCAAAGAAGTCCTTGGCAGCCAGCAAGACCCAAGCAGTTCAGACAAAATTTCTGTGTTTTCTCTCCAGAAGGTCTCTGAGGACTCACTGTCAGAGAAGAGTTTCAACATTCCCCCAAACTGAAAGTTGGTGACAGAAATGATGGAGAGAAAACATCAAAGAATTTTCTATAATATCTTCTCCTTCCCAGAGAGACTGTTCAAAAGATTGCTGAAAATAGCTCTTCAACCTTTGGTTTAAAATCTCTGGGGAAATATTTACTCAATGTCTGCTGGTAATACATCACACTGTCTCTTCTTTCTTTGAGCCAAAGTATTTCTTGATGTGTATTTAAATCACTACCAGAAGAATAGAAGTGACCTGAATGGTTTGGGGTGCCCACCTATTCAGGAAAGTCTGAGGTATTAAAAAAAGAGAGAGAGAAATTGCTCTTTCCAGTCTAATTGAGTCCAGTGTTTTCCCACACTCAGTATACCAAGATGAATATTATTTGCTTTTCTTTCAATCACTGTTGGGAACAACTTTGAGCCAGAAAAATATTTATCTCATCAATTAATTAAAGTAATCTTTAATTTCATCTACAGGAAAAGGACTTGGTTAATTAAAGTTTACACCAATTCTTCCATGAGAGAGGCATGAGCTAGGAGAGATGAATGACCTGTAATTGGAAGTTAGGACAAGTCTGCTGGCAAGTGCTGCATTCACAGCAGGGGTTTCTTCTTCAGTCCTGAGAAGACACATAATTTATCATCCCAATGGGAATGCCTTGAAGAATGAAAGACTGAACAGCAACTAATAATCATAGTGGGACAATAGGCACAAAATGGAATGCTCTTGAGCAAACTTGTATGTCTGGTCAGTCTCCTAGATTTCACACACTATTAAAATGATAGCAGAATATCTTTAACTTACAATAAAAATGAGCTTCTCTATAGCATAACTTACAGACGCTAGTATCACTACTTTGAAAACTTGCTATGGCAAAATCAGGCATACTAACAGCATGACTAAACTTATCTTTCCCTTTTGTGGTAGTTTGAAGCTCTTTTGTACCCCAGAAAATGCCATATTCTTTTAACCCACTCCTATGGCGGCAGACCTGTTATGGGTGAGACCTTTTGATTAGGTTGTTTGAATTGAGATGTGGTCCACCCCATTCATGGTAGGGTTTAATACTTTACTAGAGGTATTTATAAGACACATACAGAAGCCGAGAGATATAATTCAGAGAAACACTCAGAGAAGTTGATCGAAAAATTCATAGGCAAAGAAGCCAGAAGTAGAAGCAATAAAACCTGGGAGAGAAGGTACAGCACCAGACCATCTGCCTTCCCATGTGACAGCGGTGTCCCGGATGCCAGCAGCCTTTCCTCAGAGAAGGTATCATTCTGTTGATGCCTTAATTTGGACATTTTTCTGGTCTTAGGACTGCAAACGTGTAAGCTAATAAATCTCCATTATAAAAGCCAACCCATTTCTGGTACATTGAATTCCATCAGCTTTAGCAAACCAAAATATGTGTTACCAAAGAAAATCCACATTGACTAGGAGACTTCTCAATGTTTCCCTTCTGCTTATGGAAGAGTTCAGAGAAGCAGAATCTTCCGTGAGAAGATTATCATTCTGAGCTTGAAACAAGCAGCAAAAATTGAATTCCTTTCTGTACATCACAATATTCTGTTCTTTATGCCTGAGAGCTCTGAATCAGTGAATTAGCCCTCATAAATCAAAGAGTTTGCTTCTAGTCATTATTCATAAAACAAATTTTCTGGATGACTCTGGCGTGGGACCCTTAATAACAATTCTCCTTTGTTCTAGTTTGCTAGCTGCCGGAACGCCACACACCAGAGACGGATCGGCTTTTAATAAAAGGGGATTTATTTTGTTGGTTCTTCAGAGGAAAGGCAGCTAACTTTCCACTGAGGTTCTTTCTTACGTGGAAGGCACAGGATGGTCTCTGCTGGTCTTCTTTCCAGGCCCCTGGGTTCCAACAACTTTCCCCGGGGTGACTTCTTTCTGCATCTCCAAAGGCCTGGGCTAAGCTGCAAGTGCTGAGATGAGGAATGCCAAGCTGCTTAGCTGTGCTATGTTGCAATCTCTCATTTAAGCACCAGCCAATTAAGTCAAACGTCACTCATTGCAGCAGACATGCCTCCTAGCTGACTGCAGATGTAATTGGCAACATATGAGGTTCACGTACCATTGGCTCATGTCCGCAGCAACAAGACTAGGTATGCTTACCTGGCCAAGTTGACAACTGAATCTAACACATCCTTCTCAACTAGAAAAATTTTATTCCCAATAAATATTACTACCCTAACAGATGTACTTATTTTAAATATTAGAAGTTCTCTCCAACTCATCCATTGAAAGCATCCTCTTAGCTGGATCTGTCATTCTTCTGTTCCACCTTTAGTTTTCCCTGTCCTCCTCATTTCTCCAATTCCCAGCCCAGATTATATACCTGAGGTTCACCTAAGACTCCCAGCTTTTTCATCTGTAAACTGATAATGCTCAAAGTGATAGTTAATTTTGTGTGTCAGCTTGGCCAGGTTATGATGTCCGCTTGTTGGTCAAACACTGGCCTAGAGGTTGCTGTGGAGGTATTTTGTGGCTGGGATTTGCATCCACAGTCAGGTGACTTTAAGTAGCATGGATGGCCTAATCCAATTAGTGGAGGTCTTAAGAGCAAAGGACTGCAGATCCAAAAGGAAGAAGAAATTCTGCCTCAAGACCACAGCATTAAATCCCCTAGGAAATTTCCATTCTGCCAGCCTGCTCTACAAATCTGACTTGCCAGGACCCAGAATTGTGTGAACCAATTTCTTAAAACAAATCCCTTAATCTATATGCATATATGCTGTCAGTTCTTTTTCTCCAGAGAACCCTGCTTGATACAGGGTCAAAGTTCTATAATTAGATCTTGCTGGAACTCATTGTAAGAGATTCCCCCAAAGCTTTCCACATTTCATTACTCTCCTGCTTCAAAAGGCACAGCATTTCCTCAAGCACCATTTGCATATGTAAGTCCCCCAACTCCAGGCCCACAGGGACTCTTTGTTACTCAACATAACTATTCTAGTTTTCTTACTGTTGGATATAAGACTGCCAGTGACTGATTTTCTATTATCTTCTGAACTCATCTTTGTAGCCAGCCCAAATAGCTCAATCTTACCAACATAGTTTTCAAAATTTCACCTGGGATTTGATCATTCTCTTTTCACTATCTGCGCTATCCTCTGTTCCATTCAATTAATTTCTATTCATTACTTTCTTCGAGACTCAACCATTTTTCTTCTAGGTATTTTACCTTGAATCTCTCCTCATGACCCTTTACACATTTATTCAATTTTCTGTTATTTTTCGTATAATGATAGCATTCATGCATGCATTTTTAGTGGAAATATTGGGAAGGCATTTGTTATGTATACAAGGCCCTGAGGTAAAAGCGATGAGCAAAACAAAGTTCCTGCTTACCTTCAATGGAGAAAGCAGACCTTAAGCAACAATAAATGCCAAGTAATAATACTAAAGCAGAGAAGAAAGTGGGGGAGGCCCTAAGGATAAACTGGTGCTTGAGCAAGACCTGAAGGGAATGAAAGAGGGATTCATCCAAAAATCTGGGAGAGTTTTCCCAGAAGAGCCCAGGCCAGGGGTCCTGTGGTGGGAACAGGGTCTTCATGGGAGCAGGAAGGCTGGTGACTGATGATCCGGCCCTGATTCCCTTGTCTTCGTGTCCCCACCAATCCCAGGCTTACTCTGACCTGACGAGAACATCCCAACCCCAGCGTCTTTCCCTCGGTGCCCTTTCCGCCCACAGAGAGCCTCATGCTTCCTCACCCCCTTCGGGGTTCTAATTGAATGTCATTTCCTAGCTTTCCTTCCCCATCTGGCTTTATTTTTATTATATAAAAATATGTGGACAGCAAGAAGATGACAGTGATGATGTGAGGTCAAACGTCCATAAACAAACATAAATGAAAGACTAAGAACTTAGTTTTCATCTTCTGCAGAACGTTCTTCATCTGCAATGAAGACTTACATGAGAGCCACAAAGGTCCAAATCCTTTTGATATCAAGACCTTCAGCAGTATCCTGGATGTTCCACAGGGTTACCAAGAAGGACCTTGCAAACTGTCAAGGCACAGTGTGTTTCTTCTCAACCCAGGACATCTCCCCACCTCATCCTCAGGATTCAGGATGATTTTCCATTTCCTATCTCCCAACTGCAATGGGATTTCCCCAGCACCCTAAGGACACTGGTTATCTTTCTCCTCCTCTCGCAGATTGAGGATTTTATTTCATAGGGAATGAAAAGGAGAAGGGTCCCCTCAGGGATTTTTGGCCCTGGGTCCCAATCCCTGTTCTGCAGACTTCCTTAGAACTTTTCCAGTATTTTCAGCAAGAACCCAATGGGGTTCATGGGGCCAAAGCCTCCAAAAGGGTTTTGAGCCCCCTATATCTGTGGTTCCCCAGGGGTCCCCCTCTCTAGCCAGTGCATACCCTGTGGCTTCCACCACCTCACCCATCCCCATCAGTGAACTGTCCCTGGCATCTTGGGGCTGCAACACCTGGTCCAGGTAGCCTGTGCTCACACCTTCTCTGCTCTCACAGGTGTGGCCTCGCCCTGGGTTCTGAGCCAGCTGTTGTCCTGCCATCTTGGGACCATGATGGATATGGAAGAAAAGAACAGGAAAGGCTTGAATTACTGTGTGCCCAATTGTTTTTCATTGGCATTTGGTGGTGAGCTCTTCCCAACTTTCTTTGTGTGGAAACTGACAGTTTGTGTAGATTTTTGAGCTCCTACACTCTTCCACATTGCTTTGCACATCTCCTAACATCAATTCTGGGAACTGTGCCTAATTCTTGCATAGTTATTATAGCAACAACTATTCCATGAGATCACCTCCCACCATTAAATTGATTATTAAAAGGGTGAAGAGTTGACTTAAAATGGCCCCCTGGCTCCTTCCCCTGGAATGATTTCTCTCTATTTGTCTAAATGACTATTGAGGTTTTCTGCCGTAAGAATCTGAGAAGCTTAGAGAGCCCAACCAAAGAGAGAGGGGAAGTGGTCATGCAGAGAGGATGAGAGCAGAGCCCAGAGCCTGCCCAACCCAGGACTGGCCAAGGCCTCTGTGTTAATTGGATTCTCTAGAGAAACAAAACCAATAGGAGATATCTGTAAACATGAGATTTATAAAGGTATTTTACACAGCCATGGGAATGGAAGAGTTCAAAATCCACAGGGCAGGCTATAAAGCTGGCAGTTCTGATGATGGGTCTGGACAAACTCCACCGGAGAGGCTTGCAGGCTGAAGAAGCAGTAAAAGAGTTTCTCCTCTTCTTTAAAAGCCTTCAACTGATTGGATTATCTTGTTGGGGATGATATGCCTTAGTTGATCATTTGTGGCAAGCAGCCACAAATGGAGTCAACTGACTGATGTCTTCTGGTTTTTCAACCAGTCATGAAATATCCTTGCAGCAATAGTCAGGCTAGTGCTTGCTTGACCAGACAACTTGGCATCATCCCTTGGCCAAGTTGACACCAGAACCCAACCAGCACAGCCCCTCACATCATGCCTTAGAGTCCTTGCTACTTAAGTTATTGTGGGCTAGGTTTCTTTCAAAGCTAGCTAAAAACACCCCAGCACAAGCTGTTCCCCACATGACAGTGATAGAGTTCGAAACCATTACCCTAAAGGATCATTTCCCTATGTCTTGACCATGTAATAAAATCCACAAGCTCCAAAAACAGCACTTTTATCCCACAGTTTGCCAAAGTGGATTGTAAATTCATTCCTTGAATTGGGCAATGAGAATTAAAAATAAGCTTGCATCCAGCTGTTGTCATCATCCCCACTGAATTTGAGCACTGCTCCTTTCTTCTCTTCACCTCCTGTTTTCTATGAAAATCTCATCTCTTATTTTCCATGAAAATCCAAAGTGGCAGGTGTTTCAATGGAAAGCCGAGAAAGCTGCCAGGGTTCCAGAAAGAACTGTTTCCTGTGGCACCTCTTCTTACATTAACCTCAGCCCAAAGATTGATGTGTTCATCTGTCAAAACAAAATTATACCACTGGAGAAAAATACCATTACTGTGGCTTTTGATAAGACAGACTTGCATTTTCTGACCAGAAAAATCGCTTTTGGAGTTAAATATCTCCCAAGATAATGAAAATCTTAACCTCAGGCTTCTTAAAGTAATTTTTTATATGACACAATGGGTGAAAACATTTAGAGACATGTACTTTTTTTTTTTTTTTTTTTTTTTTAAAGGAAAGACAGAGAGAAGGAAGGAAGGATAGAAGGAAGGGAAACATCTTTTAAACATTTTCTTGTTTTATTGTATTTTGTTTCTCCGTTTTTGTTACATGGGCTGGGGCCGGGAATCGAACCGAGGTCCTCCGGCATAGCAGGCAAGCACTTTGCCTGCTGAGCCACCGCGGCCCGCCCCTAGAGACATGTACTTTGTTCACGATTTTCCATCAACTCCAAGCTGGCATAACTTTATTATTATTCAAATAAATGAAGCAATTATAATAATTATTATTCATTTACTATGCAAAAACCCTCAAATGGCCAACGTGAAGACCTTTTTCATGTGGTTCCTAGTCGCTCATTTCAACCTCTTTGCACCTGATTTTCCCCCGGGCACACCTGCATTCCACCTGACAGATGCCCCAGGATCACTGGGGCCCTTTCAGCACATCCAGGGACATCATTTATCCTCTAAACTGAGTGAATTTGGGATAGAATTGTGATGGTGCTCAACAGATAAATTTGGAGAATATTTTCCTTTGAGGTCCCTGAACATTCACTTGATTTAAAATGCACTGCAGTTTGGTGTTAAAATAAATTAACCACTAGCTATAAGAAATCACTTATTTATTATGTGGGAAAATGATTGATACTTGCTGACAAATAGATCTAAAGGACACACTGCAGAAAAAGAAGAGAAAAAATCATTTCCACATATGGCTTTCTGATTATCTCTTTTTCTTCCTCCTTGAAACACAGGCCCAAGGGAACTGGGCTCTCCTTCATCTGACTAGTCCTACAGCTCAACAGACATCCTAAGGAAGGAGCTGTCACCCCAACGCACTGCACAGAACAAACAAACTTCCTCGGTGCGCGTTATGCACTGTCACGGACTCCTTCAACTTAGCGTCTTTAAGCCTGCAAGCTGCAGGAATCGATGTCACTCAGCAGCGGGGGTGAGTGAAAATAATTGTCCACAGGTCGTTTTATTAAAGATCGGGCAGCCGAAATCATCTACAAGCAAATACACCCGCCATCCCCGGGGACTGTCACAGGGAAACATCACGAACTCTGACTTGAAGGAACAGTCTCAGGAATACATATTTTTTTGGACCGAAGGACCAGTAATATATTTTGCTTTCCTCTAATATGTACAGGCCTTCTGGGGAAAACAAAAACGAAAGAATCCCCATCAGTAATAAAATCCAGAGTGAGGGCAACACTTCCATCCACAGCGGTTGCTGGGGTTGAGCTCCCCTCTTTTAATCATGGGGAATTCCAGCAACTGCACAGCCGTCCTGCTGGCCCACGGAGGGTAGACTCTGGGTTTTCATGGTGTGATGATTTCCCACTACGGTACTGGTGCAATTTGGATGCTACAGCTACTTTTCTGCTACTTATTGTTGAAGGAGGAAAAAATCTTCCTTCATTTCTTTTACAATGTGTAATTCTAAACTGGAAAAAAATTATCAACCAACCCTTTATAGCTGTCCTTATACAGAGATCAACAATCAATAATTAAGAGGAATAAATAGTGATTATATCTTCTTGCTGTCCATGGCTAATGAGCCCCAAAACCCTCAAAATCCCTTAAAACTATGAAACAACTCAGGAGTCATCAAACACATTGCATATTAAAGTGCCCCCAATAGTTTCAGATCCTTGTAGAGGTGTCCTGAAGTTGCCGTTCTGGTAATCATTTTATCGAATTGACCTGAAGAAATAAGTACCTGACGCACAAATTCAACTTGTCCAGTCCATGACCTTTATAATCCCAAAGGCTTGAACTCAGAGAGGAAGCCTGTTCTGGGCTCTTCTCTTTTTGTCACCCTCCTCCCATGGAGTATTCAGTTAGTCTCCAGGAAGTGCAGACACTGGGGTACTTAATGGATAAAGAGCATGAACTCGGGACCAGGCTGCCGGTTCATGACCCTTGGGGATTGAATCACATCTCCAAAAAAGATGTGCTCAAGTCTTAATTCACGTCCCTGTGAGGTGAGCCCGTTTGTCAATAGGAACGCTGAAGATGGGTTATTTGTTAGAAGGTCAATAGGATCTCAGGAGATCTATTTCAATCTGGGCAATTTGACTTGGGGGGGACCTACATCGAGACCGCTGAAATCTTCGTGAAGAGAGGAAGCAGGAGAAGACTACCATCACTGGAACCCTTGTGGTTCCAGGAGAAGACACAGCCTGGCCCACACCTTGATTTGAGACTTCTAGCCCCCAAACTGTGAGCCAATAATTACTGCGTATTTGTCAAAGCAGCTCAGGAAAACTACACCAACCACCTACCTCTACAGCTAAGCAGCTGTGTGATCATGCAGTCCTCTTATCCCCTCCAGGGCTCACTTTCCCCACCTGTTAAATGGAAGTGATAATAGTTCCTATCTCATAAGATTGTTAAGAGGATTAAATGAGTCAACCGTTGTCAGACACTCATAATAGTGCCTCAAGCCTTTAAAAGGACTTAGATAAACAGAAAAATCCAAACTAAAGGCCCCCTAGGAGAAAGACCCCCAGGGAGATTGTACTATCTCCAGCTTCAGAATTACCTGCATTGGGTAGAACTGGGTCAAACTCAGAATTTTCAAATCAATCTAGCCTACAGAATTAGACCCAGTCATGCATGTTCAAGACATTTCTAGAGAGTCTCAAAGTCACCTGGTGCTTTGAGATGGCCTCACCCCAAATTCTGTCTTCTGATCTGGTTGGTACCCTTGAAGCCCACAGCCACTCTGGAGCCAATCTGGTCTCCCAGGGCCTGAATTCCTCCCAGGAATTCCCACTTACATAATGAGTCTCAGACTTGCTGGCTGGGATCTGAGTTTCGTGGTGCCTCATTCAATATCTCTCCGGAGGTAGGAAGAGTGTAATCATGGAAAAGATGCTGAATTAAGAGTCAAAATAAAATCAGAAATGTGAGTTGGGACTCAATCACATTATAAAAAAACAAGAGAGTTGCATTAAATCTGTGAATCACAGCCTAAGGCTTCCTAATTCTGAAGTTTTTAAAAGAAGTATTCTGTGAGCTATTCCCAGCATTTCAAGTAGCCTAATGGAAAACCTGCCCTTAGTCAAGATAACACCGTGAAGGCTTACAGAAACATAAAGTGTGATTGTTGCTTGATTTTCTTTGTTTTCCCACTGGCAGGAACTTTATCAACTTGGTGCAGTGACATTAGTTGCCTTGTGCTGACGAGAAACTCTGAATAGCAATTATATATGTCAATGATAGTAAAAGATATGAGAACAAGTTAAAGATTACTAAATCAAATGAATTGTTTTTAGACAAAATCTCTCAGAACATGGAACTAAAGGAGAGAGGAAAATAAAAGGAATCCTCTGGAGTGCAGAAGTTAGGCTTCTGAATTCCGTAAGCCCCTTACAGCTCCAGAATGCTATTATTACATGGTTGCAATGACCTATGACGTGGGGAATCAAACAAATCTAATTTAGGTGACAGAGAAAAAGATAAACTTCGAAAGAGGAAAATACAAAGTTATAAATGCAAGTGAAAAATTATAAAGCTTCATCTTCTTCCAGAGGCAAAATCATCTCCTTCCAGAGAGAGAAATTCAGAAGTCATAATAATATATTAGGATGATTGATTTCAAGGGATAGTTTATTAAAGTTCACATGAAATATTATCATGGCAGGAAACACGAATATAAACCTGGAGTTGTATACCAAGAAGTGTCTGTCCCTGGTAAACAAGCAAGAGCCCACTACCTGGGGCAGTTCTTAGGGCCAGAGGCCAAAAAGATTCTGGCCTGAGCTCAAAGACAACATCCGTGGCACACAGAATATAGGGGAAGAGCTGGCCGGCACAGAAGGATAAGGTTGGCTCTGCAGGACGCAGTTAAGAGAGATGGAGGCAAGACTGCGTTTCTATTTTGCAGAGCTCCACTTATGTTTGTCCCTAAATACAGCGAAACAGATAGAACAGACTCCAGGGAAAAATACAGTGCGCTAAGCTGCAATTTACACTTTAGGGGGCAGAACAAAAATGCAAAAAAGATTATTCAAAAATAACTGACTGATTTTCCCAAGTAAAAGTATAAAAAATATAAAATGTCATGGTTAATGGAGAAAATATACAAAATGGGCATTTGTGACAGAGTGGCAGGAGTAACATCCCAGAAGACAGAATCTTGAAACATTTTTCATTAGCTGGTTATATGGTTTGGGTGAAAAGCAGAGTTTCTTTTCTGCAAACATTTATTGATCCTTATTACCTAGTAGGCACGGTACGCTACTAGGAAGTTTCTCTACCTGTAAACAGAACACGGTGGACTAAACAATTCCTAATTGCCTTCCAGTTACAAGAAACTTTATCTAAAATATTAATTGTATGGTAATGTCTATTCTTCTGTATCCTCAAACAAAACAACAATGGAGTATTATAAATTTACCAACAATATCTCTAGTAGTAAATCTCAACTGTGTTCAAAGAAAGTGGACATAGAAACTTTCTTACTCCATTTTGACTCTGCTGTGTGCTTTTTGGTGAGATTGGCTTTCTAGAGTGAGACGGTACCTGCAAAGTGGGAGGAGGCTCAAGCAGCAACTTACCTGGGCCAGGTGTGGTGGGGCCTATGAAGCCAAGGTCAGTTCAGGAAGTAGGCTTGTGTAAGCTGGTGGAGGCTGACTGGGTGTGCTCCAGCAAGAGAGGGAGAGCCCTGGGAGGTGATTTGTAAAATCATTTTATTTTCTCTTGTTTACCAGAAACCTACTATGTGGGGGCTTGGAGCTATGTACTCCAGAAAACTTAATCCATTGTCATGGGTATTAACCCATTGTAAATAGCACCTTCTGATGAGGTTACTTCAATTAAGGTGTCACCCATGATGGGTCTTAATCTTGTTACTGAATGTCTTATAGGGAAGGCCACAGACAGTGAGAAGCCACAGAGAACAGCCAGAAGCCAGAAGTCAATGGAACCAAGAAGCCAGCAGAGGCCACCATATGCATTGTCATGTGACAGAAAAGCCAAGGACGAAGGAAGGCTGGCAGCCAGCCCCAGAGCACCACAGTCTTATGGAAGACAGCACTGCTTTGATTTTGGATTTTGCCTGGCTGTAAAGCTGTGAACCAATAAATTTCCATTGTTTAAGCCAACCCATTGCATGGTATTTGTTTTAGAAGCAGGAAACTAAAACTGACGAAACTACCACATTTTCAGAAAGCTGTTTAAAATTAAATTTAGTTATTTAATAATTTTAATTATCTTTGTAATTCAATTAGGTGATAGTATTCAATTCAGTTTGAATTATAGCATCTGTTCAATTTGCACGTCCATTTGACTTGCACATGTAAGTGCACACACCCTTCCTCATCCGCCTCCTCACGCTCATATGCTGGGCACTGAGGGTAAACCAGTCCTAAGTCACAGCCCCGGACCTCAGGCAACTCACAACCTGAGGCCACAATTGCAATAATGATGTCAATTTCACTCCTAAAATGCCACTGATGCGTTCCAAGCTTCAGGTAAAGTAGAACACCATTTTGTGGACTAGGGTGACCATATATTAACCATCCAAGCAAAGACAGACCTGAAAGTAGACACGGGTACTTCTAATAATTATGTTTGGACTACAGGCTCACTCCCTTTATTGAGCCAACTTCACACACACACCTGGCCTTTCCCTAAGCCCTATATGGCCTTGATCACAGCACCTACAGTACATCACTGGATTTTCTGGTTTATACACTGACCCCTACCTTTCAGGCTGTAAGTCTGTGGAGATCATGGCTTTTTCAATGCCAGATCCTGAATTATGATGGGTATATAGTATTTTCTTAATAAGTATTCTTAAGTTCAATAAGTTTTGAACAGATTATAATAATAAGTCAAAGATAGAATGTAATTAAGGCTGGGGATTAGGTTGTGGGTCTTCATAGAAGAATATCCTTCTTATTTATGGGGGCCTTAATAAAAGCATATGTTTTTTAATTAGAATTTGTAAGTTGTACCTAGGAGAGATTCACTCTTGCTGTATACATTTTGTTTGGCCCCTCCCCTGTCATTGACCTTGTCTAGTCAAAATTGTCCAAATGCTTTTACATACACAATTTCATAGCACTCTGGTAAGAAGGACCTCATTAATCTTATGACCCGTGGTCAACACCAGACATTGTTTTGCATTTAACCATCAGATGACCTAAAATATCCAAAGTTATTATATGTTATCAATTTGCTTTAATGTTACTATTTATTATTGGGGAAATAAGAGAAAGAAATTGGGATTATTGCCAAATCTCCTCATCCAAAAATATATAGATGAAGTTATGCTAAATTGGACATGTCTTAGTGGCTTTTTTAGAAGGCAAGCATGGGTCAGATAAAATTTTTGCTTTTTGTCACTTCATGCCAGTCAAAGCTGATGGAGCAGCCATCATTTCAACATTTTTGGTGACTGTGGCAGAGCTTAAAAGGACTCTGGAGTTGCACACTGGCAAATATTCCTAACTGAGAGTGATAAACATCATGCTACTAACCAATTCATAACCCAGAATAAATTATATAACTCCACCCAAGGACAAGGAATCTAGAGAATATAATCCCATCCTGTTCCCTGAAGGCATAAAGCCAGAAAGATTTGGTACAAGAGCATTATTGTTGATCACACTTGTGTTCCTAAGTTTGGAACTTACTGGATAGAAGGGATATAAGGATTGAGGGAATTCTAAAACAGAAAAATTCTAAAACAGCAAAATACTGCTAGTGACCTTGGGTCCTGATCTACAAGTCCTGATGAAGTTGTATGGACTTTACATACATCCTGAAAAAGTTCCTAAAATAAGATTCTCAAAAAATATCTGTGTAATCCCTCAATTGTCATAAATGGTTTAGGAAGTCTGATTATGGGTAACCATTTGGAGATCCCAAAAGAATCAAGCTAAAAGTTACATTTAGAAGAAGCATCATTATAATTTTTATTTTAGAGCAGTAAGTGAACATCAGATGCTAGGCACTAAGAAAAAGTACTGAGAGATGCCAACACACACCTTACATGGACAGGTAGCATCTGTTGGGCCTGCATAATGCAACATTTCAGCACATAAGTAAACAGAAGTAAAAGGCCCCATAGCATCCATGCAAGAAAGCAGTGATAGGAAAACAGCTAATGTTTCTTTAGAAACAATGGAAGCCAGTGAACAGTGGAACAGCATCTTTAGGAGCTAGAAGACAGAAAATCCTGGCCACCAGAATTTTATGTCCAGTGAAAATACCTTCCAAAAATCAAAGTAAAATAAAGACATTTTCAGAACAATGAAAGCAGAAATAGTCCTTTGTCAACATCCTCGCTCTATAAAAATAACTCAGCTCTTCAAGAAGGAATAAAGAGCACAGATGATTACATTTTGACGTGACCTTGGCTAGGTCATGGAAAAGAGTTGTTTGGTCAAGCATGCACTGGTTTGATTGTTACTGTGAGGGCATTTCATAATTGCATCCATAATAAACTGACTGAATTTCTGCTTGATTTTATCTACAATCAACAAAGGAGATTGCCCTCAGCAATGTGAAGAATCCTCATCCAATCACTTGGAGGTCTTAAAATCGAGAACTGAGAATTTCAAAACTAAGAAAGAAGAATTTCTGCCTCTACTTCAGCCAGCAAGCTTCTCCCGGGGAATTCAACTTCATCCTCATCAGAGTTTCCAGCTTGTAGCCTGCTTTATGGATTTCAGAATGCTAGATTTCAGAATTATTTTTATTGAAGTTTCCAGTCTGAGGCTAACCCTATGGAATTTGGATTTACCAATCCCCAAGGTCATGTGAGCCAATTCCTAGAATAAATTCATATATTATATGAAATATATACATATAATGTTCTGTTTCTCTGGAGAACCTTAATTAATATGGACATTGTATGGACATTGCTAATGGAAGACATTTAGATAAATCTAAAATACCATGTTTTATTAATTTATTTAAATTATAAGCAAAAATTATAACAATATTTTATGGAGTTTATGACATATAGAAGCAAAATATACAAAGGTTGTAGAACAAAAGATGGGTAGGGAGCAAATAGGATTATACTGTTGTGAAGTTTTGACATTCTTCATTTACTGGCATAATTAATTCAAGGTTGAGTATGATAAGCTAAAGACTCATATTCCGATTGATAGGACAACCACTAAAAGGTCATACAATAGATGCAGCCAAAGAACTAACAGATCATTTGAGGAGAAGAGGTCACGGAATTGAGAAGACAAATTAGTGGAAGCATCATCTACTTGGAAATTGAAATCATTAGGTATTATAGCAGTAATAAATTTGGGGAGAGTAGCAGTGATCCATAAGCTAAAATTGCTAAGAAATGAGGGAGAATGATCTGAGATCCTGTAGAAAACCAAAACAAGGCATGGTGGTAGGAGTATATGGTAGGAGTTTACTCTGATGGTATCAGCTTCAAAAGGGGGAAATTAGTGAGGGGAAGGGACTGGGGCATGGTGGTAGCAATGAGGAACAAAGAAGACACCCACTTACCCTCAGGTTCAATAGTTCCAATGGAATGGGAGATAACCAATTACCACCTTAGAGAGATACAGAGGAATTGGTATCTTCAGGGGCAGGGCAGGTTTAGACTCACAAAAAAAACCAAGACTGCTTTCTGATGCAATGATGAAGTTATAAGTAATTTTATGAATGAAAGATGGAAAATCTAGAGGACAGAGCAAAAAAGCTTCTACAATTGGGAAGGGGTAGAAGTACAGATATACATAGAACATGCTTGGGGATAAGAGGTGATCTGGAAGTGAGACCTTCTTTCTGCAATGAAGCAGATAAGAAAGCATAGTGAAATAAGTTTTATAGTCTGGCAGGTCGAGACTGTGTGTTGTGTGATGAAGGAGTAGGGGCCTTGCCAGGAACATGCAAACTCTGCAGCCCTGTCCTCATCACTACTCTAAGCCATGAGCACAGTTGTGTTACTGGGAGCTGAGGGAGCTTGGGACACTTCCCTTCCCTCCTACTGATGAGAGGGCATGATGGCAGGTGCAATGGCAGGTATTGTGATGGGAGTATGATTGGGGATATAAAGGTGGATATGATGGAGGGTGTGATGATGGTTTAATAGGTGTATTACAGAGTTTATTGGGGAGGTTATGATGCTTCTCTATGATGTAGGGTGTGATGCTGAGTACAAAGTGTGATGTGATGAGAGCTATGATGTTGGGTATAAAGAAGAGGTGTGATGGTGACTGTGATGGATGTGATGGTGGGTGTGATGAGTGTGATGGTAGGTGTGATGGTGCAAGTAATGGGTGTGATGGTAGGTGTGATGGTGCAAGTAATGGGTGTGATGGTAGGTGTGATGGTACATGTGATGGTGGGTGTGATGGGTGTGATGGTGTGTGTGGTTGTGGGTGTGGTGGTGGGTGTGATGAGTTGGTGGTGGGTGTGATGGTGCATGTGATGGCGGGTGTGGTGGGAGGTATGACGGTGATATGATGGGAGTAGGATGGGGGTAGGGTGGCCTTGCATTGTGGAGGTTATGCTGCTAGTGTATGATAGCAGGCAATGCAGCTGGGTTTGAAAGCTCTTATTCTTGGGTTAATTTGGAAGCCAGGCATCCTATATCAGTTTTGTTCCCTGCAAAATTCACATGTGGCTTTCAAGGCTACACATTCTAGAAAAGTTTTGCCAAAATTCAAACCCATATCTGCTTAAGACTGTGTCCCCCCACCCATCCCAAAACTGTTCAAGCCTTACTCCCAATGCCTCAGAATGTGACCTTATTGGCAAATAAGTTCCTTTTAACTGTAATTAATTAAGATGAGGTGATACTGAAGTAAGGTGACCCCTTAATCCAACATGACTGATGTCATGAAGGAGAGAAGAGACTGGCAGGCAAGAAGGAGGCAGCCATATGAGGATGGAGTTAGAGACAGGTCATGGTGCCACAAGCCCAGGGACATCAACAATTGCCAGAAAACCACCAGAAGGCAGGAGGGAACCAGGAAGGATCAGCCACAAGGCCCTGCCCGCACCTTGATGTCACACTCTGGCCTCAACTAGGGGAGATAATTGTCTGCTGTTTTAAGCCCTAGTGGGTGGCACTTGATTATGGCAGCCACAGAAGCAGAGGTGAGAACCAAATCCCTTATTCTTTAGCATTACGTCTTAGTGTTTCCCTGGAATACCTGCTACATCCACAGGATTCAACAACTGTGTACTATAATCAAAATAATCATTCTCATTTCCGCATTCTCTCCATTATAAATATATTGAATGACTAAAGACTCTGTTCCAAAACTGGCCTTAAATAAATGCAGATCAGAATAACCCAAGAAACTTGCCACATTCTTCCTGCAGCATAATTGAAAATGAAAGTTAATATGGAAATGTCTTCAGCTCATATGCCCCACCAAGCGGGTGTGCTGGAGAAATCGTCTGTCATCAGTCATGGTAGTAGGCAGAGTCTGGAAACTGAGAGCTATAAAAGATTGTCTGTGTTGAAGAGATAATATTCACTGGGTCTAATGCATAAGCGTGCTTATAAAAAAAAAGCTGAATAAGAAATTTGCACTTGATTTGATTACCTGGGTATTTCCATTTTTCAAAATCAGCATCAGAATTGAAAAGTGACAGAAGTTACAAAAAAGAATGAAGTCAAAGTAGCCTATCGGCCTTGCATCTCTTAGGAGGCAGTTGGTGCAATGTAACGAAAAATTAAACAATCATTAGCTAACATAAAAAGGTGTCTGGAGGCAGGCCCTTGTAGCATCGGCTAATTCAATATGGCTCCACAGAGCACCAAGAACTTGGTTCCTTCCAATTTCTCTCCTGCCACCCTTACAGCATTGCCTTTTCTCCTCAAAATTGCTACCTCCTGGTCAGAAGATGGCTATAGCAGGTCCAAGCATTGTGAAGAATGAGGAAAGCTTTTCCAGGAGGCTTCCAACAGACAACTCTCATGTCTTGTTGGTCAGATTCTGTCACCTGCCTTTTCATCAGTCAGTCACTGGAAAGGAAAATTACATGATTGACTTATGCTAATTGAGAATCATTGTCTGGGCTGCAGAAAACCTCAGTTTCCCCTGAAGCAAAAGATGGCAGACTGACTTGGAAATGGCTGGTGTAAAGGCAGGACAGGACAGGCTTGGAAATGGCTGGTGTAAAGGCAACTGATCGTATCTGACACATCTGAGATAGAAAAATGCCACAATTTGAAAAGGCATAAGGAGATTCCTCTAGTTCCAGTCACATAGAGCTGATGGCAGCCAGTACGTTTTGTACCTCAATCAAAGTTGCTTTGGTATCAGTCAACAATAACAGAAGGAGTTTTTTGGTTTATGAATATACTTATAAAAATTCCAATTGTTCAAGCTGTGTATCATCCAAGCTGCACATTTCTGTTTTAGAGAGTTGCTGACTTATTGCTTCATTTTATCACCACACTTGTGTTACAGCACAGTGGATCAAAAATCCTTTCATAGCTTAATAGAAAGTCCATAATTCTCACTGCAATAATAATAGGCTTTGTCATGTCAGTGTCATCAAAAGGGCCTAGATATTTCCTGATATTAACCAATAGATTGACTTTGTAGCAAATTTCTTTAAAAAAATTCTAGTTTTGGGAAACCAATATTCAATACTCAGCCCACTCATTCATCCAGCAGGCATCTTTAGTGTGTAAAATGTGCCAGGCATTGTCCCGGAAGCTCGGTCTAGACAAGCATAAGGCATGTTCCAGTCCAGAGAGGGCAATTTCAGCAAGTGCCCAGAGTGATGGCAGCAAACATAGGAAGTTCTCCCTTGGAATTAAAAACGTAAGGCGGGGAAAGCCCTCAAAAGGAGGTGCCATCCAGAAAAGATGGCTTCAGGGGGAGGTGATGCTTGAGGTAAGTCCTGAGGCCTGAGTAGGCAGAGGACACTTCAGGTACAGGTCTGATCACACACAGAACCCGAGGTCCATGGCACAACGAGGAGGCGAGGGTAAGACTCGCTTTGGCATACTGAGGATTTCTGGGGTCACCGGGAGGAACTGGGGGCAATGGCTGAAGAGGGGTACATCCCAAGGGTCTCTTGTCTTTTCCTCAATGGAAAATCTGGGCCTCTTGCCTCTGGAGTGCACTGTCAAGAGAGTCGGCACATCCGTTAGAACTTCTTATGGGCCTGGCACCAATGGGAAATGCTATAAAAAATGTCTTAAGATTGAGTGTCAAAAATTTTTTCATCAAATATTCTGTTTTTTACATCTTGATTCCATCTCTCTCTCTCCTCTGTCTCCTTCTGTTCAACCTTCAAACATTTTCAAAATTCCCCCATCAGATTAACCACTCTGTACCTTCTTCCCTTCACTGCCAAAATTCCCAGAAAGACCTCTGGGAACCTACAGCCACCTCAAACCCCATCAACTCCTCTGCCTATCTCAGTGTGTTTTCTACTCTTGTTTTCTGCCAAAACTCTCCAACAGTGACCTCCAAACTGCAAACTCCAAACTTCTTATTTCATTTGGTCTTTCTGCATCTTGATGCCATCATCCACACCTTCATCTTTGAAACTCTCTCCTTTGATTCTGGAACAGCGTTTTCTTGTCTTTCTGCTGCCTCTGATATCTTTTCTTCTCAGGTTTTTGCAGTCCCTTCCCTCTCAGCCCACCTCGTAGCTGCTGGAGTTCCCTCCTCCTTGGTCTTCACTCTTCTCTTCTTTCTAGTCTCTCTGTAGATGAGACCTCATCTGCAATATCAGCTTCAAATACCACAGGCTAATGATTCCCAAATCACATACCTGGCCTTAGCTACACTCCCAAACTATCATCAACTATTCCTAAAAGGCTCCCCTAGAGTCCCAAAGATGCCTCCCATCTAATACGACAGGAATCACATCCATCCCCTGTCCCTCACTCCATTTTCTCCTTTCCTGTGTCCAGTCTTCATTAACTGCATAGAGTGGACTAAGAACCTTTAACTGTATATAGAAGGACGACTAGCTTCATTGGTAAAAGTCTATGTCATAATAGATCATTAAATGGAGAGAAAATGCCAAAGAAGTCATGCTGCTGTACTTTGAATTTTATGTTATCTTTCTTATTTTACCCTAGGAGTTAGATTTGTGAGGGTTTCTGCAGGCATCTCAAACTGCAGATTGCATAAGAATTACCTGCAGGATTTTCTAAATTACAGATTCCTGGGGTCTACCTCCACAATTCTAATTCTGTAGGTCTGGTGCAGGCACAGGGACTTGCATTTCTGATATTCTAGATGATGGTGATGCTGTTGGCCCATACTGCCCTAGAAGGCATGGACTTTACCTTTACTTTTATTATCCAGCCTAAGTCTTGTTCCATTGGCTCTACAGGCCAAGGTCTGAGGTTTGACTGAGAAAAGCTTTAGAAGGAGGTGCTTGCAAGCATGCACAATGGATCCTTCCATGTGGGTTCACATTTGCTAGCTGTGAGGCACCAAGAAGTCACTTAACCTCTCCATGATTCAATATCCTCAAGAGTGAGATGAGGATGATAAAAGAACACCTGTCTCCTATGGCTGTTATGAAGATTGGGGTAGCTCATGTAAAGGCACATAGCCAGCTCTCAAAAGATGCTTGTTTTAATATTGTAGTGGTCTGGATAGGGAAGGATGGGAAAAGATGAAGCTAATGGTGGCTAGCTCTGTGTTTCATGCTTCCATACTCTACTCCTAAGCCCCACGTCACTGCCCATCATGTCTTGATTTTGGCAACTGGCTCATTGGTGCTTTCTCCAGCATCACTCCTGTCTTCATTCTTGAAATTCCAGCACTCTCGTCCACTATCCTTCTGACACTCTGGCCTCTTGGCTCCTGAGCTCCTCTCTGCTGATGATATTGACCCCTGCCCCCCCATTACCTCACTCTCATGGTCACACCCTAGAATTACATGAATAATTCCCTTCCCTCTCCATCTCAATTTGATGCACAACAACCAACAATTGTTGTCTTCCCAGTTCACTCCTGATGCTACAGCTCCCTCAGATCCTCCAACCTCAGGACGATTTCTGATCCATTGATCCCTCAGTCCAGACCTCTAGACCTTCAGGAGGACTTCCAATCCATTGACCCCACCACCTTCCAATCTCCATTATCTCTTGGATGCCATTTCTTCCTGTGTCACTCAGGTGAATGGGTAAATGAATTATGGTCTATCCATATACGTTAAAGGAATGAACTATTGATGCACACAACATGGATGGATCTCAAAACAATCATACTTAGGGGAAGAAGCCAGAATTCTTCCCAAAAATGGGACATCATACATGAGTCCATTTATATAAAGGTCTAGAAAATATAAAATAATTGAGGTGACAGAAAGCAGATAACTATTTGCCTGGGGCTGGAAGTGAGATTATCAAGGAGCATGAGAAAACTTTTAGGGGTGATAAAAGCATTGATTGTCTTAATCATGGTGATGGTTTTGTGAATGTACAGTAGGATCTTATTTTATGTGAACTCAGCAAACGCAAATTCAGGTACACAAGACCAGGTCCTTCCCTGCTGCACCCCTCCCAGCCATGAGGAAGGATCTATGTGAGTTCCAACTGATGGCGCAATGGGGTGTGTGTGAAGTCGAATTAATTATGCCAGGGCTGCCTTCTTTCCCTCATGCGCCCCATCACCTCTTCCACCACCAGAAGGAAGGCGTCCTCCTGTACGTGGGGCAGAGAGTAGGACAGGAACGGAGTCTCCAGGCAATCTCGGTGCTCAGAATCAGGGAGGAAATATTTACTTTTCCAAAGGAAATATCAACCTGGTTGACGTTGTGTGTGATGCTAAACACAGAAGAGTTTAGAGGCTGACACAGAAAGCTGGGAGACCTCGGGATCCTGGTCAACCAGGCCTCAATTCAGAAATGACCCAATTCTAGGAGGAGACCAGAAATAATGCCAAAACCAAGTAAAAAGAGACGATATAGATAAAGGTAGACACAACAGAGACTTAGATGTAGATGCAGATGATATGAACATTGACATTGATGGACATAGACATAAGCAGATAAAGATTTCGATAATCATAGGCAGAGACGCTGACAGAGACATAGACACAGATAGAGATATATAGACAGACACACAGACAGACAGAATGCGTTCATACACACATGCATAGCAGGAGTCCAGAAAAGAGGGATGCAGCTCAGTGCACGGGTTTCCCCCGGCAGGTCTAGAGTGGCCCAGGGTCTCAGGAAGCAGAGTAGCCCCTGACCCCTTGAGGTGCAGTCGATAACTTGCCTTTGACTCTCAGCAGGGAGTTCCAGGAGACGGACCCTTTACATTTCCACAGTTGAGCATGGAAAATTTAGATTCAAGCTATTTTATGAGAACATTTGTAAAACTCAGACCTGGACGGACTTGGACAAGGGGCGGGGGGGCGTGGACTAATTTCCAGTTTTGATCAGAATAGAACAGGTTAGGCTTCCTATCAGGATTTTCCCTCTGAATTTGCAGTATTTAATTTTGTTTATGTATATGAATTTAGAAAAACCATAGTCTAAAAAGACCCAATAGCTAGTCTTAAATTGTTTAAAAGACAGTATATTTCCTTCTGGACTCAAGAAAACACAATTTTAATAAAATAGGCTTTGATGAGGAAAGAATCCATTAGTTAAATACATAATTAAACTGGTAGTAACAGTGCTAATGTGGGTAAAGTTATTCTGAAGCCAATGGTCACTGGTTCTTGGACACAAAGTAGAGAATAAAATTACCACTACAGCCTTGAAGCTAACAAAATGCAAGACAGATTTGGAGCAATTCAGTAGCTTCATTATGCCATAATGTTTCAAATTCCTAATTAGAACTTTTTCCATTTTCCACAGAAGGAAAACAACATCCTTTCTGCACAGAAATGGTTTCAATTAAGTACTCATTAGTTTATGAGCTGAAAACAGGAGTTTTGAGTTGCTCTGTAAGTGTTTAAGTTCATCAGTTTGCTTCCTACTTGCCTAAATGGGCTTCTTATTGATCTTATTTTATTTTAAAAATGGGTGTTAATTTTTTAAATCAATTTCATTTTACACTATTATTCAGAACAATACACTCAGATTTTTAAAAAGTTTGCCCAACAGACTCTAATTGCTCGAAGTTCATTCTAGAAAATCAAAATCGACTGAGATTTAACTAAAATTAACCTTTGTTAATGGGCATCATCCAACACAATGGTGGTTTATTTTCCAAGCTCAGACTTCCTTCAAATGGGGTTTTCTCATTTGCAACAAATTCCTGAGCCCTTCCAGCAGTTCTTACGATTCATCCAGACATGAAGTGGGTGGAAATGATTAGCCTGAAAGAAAGCTGGATACGGTTCATTTTAGCTCTCATTCTCAAAATAATTATGTACCATTCCAGTATTCTTACTTTGTTTATAGTCAAAGGGGAAAAAAATCAGTTATTCAGTCCAGGTCAAAAGACCTCACACACATCTGTTTAGTCAATGTGGTAAGGAGAGTAATGGCCTCCCAAAAATGTCCATGTCCTGTTCCCTGCAACTCATGAACACGTTGTGTTACATGGCAAAGGGGAATTTGGTTGCAGATGGAATTAAGGTTTCTGATGAGCAGGCTCCGAGATGAGAGACGAAGCTGGTTTTTTGGTGGCCCGTGCCATCCCAAGGCTTCCTGTAAGCAGAGGGTGGAGGGAGGTCATCAGACACAGGGAGATAAGAAGATGCTACGCTGACGATGGAGGAAGGAGTGAAGGCATCCTCTGCCTCTGGAAGCTGGGAAGGCAACAAATGAATTCTCCTCTCAAGACTCCAGAGGGAACCAGTGCTGCCGACCCCTTGATTTAAGCCCAGTGAGACCCATCTCAGAATTCTGACCTCTAGAACTATAAGATAATCTATAAGCTGTTTTAAACCACTAAATTTTTGGTTGTTTGTCCCTGCAGCCATAGAAACTGGTGCTGACACTGCATGAGTGGCCTTGTGAGACACCTGCTAGCGGCATTCACATGAGCCTCTCCTTCTTCATCCAAGAATCATATTTTCAGTGCCTGCCACGTGCCAGGCAGGGCTCTAAAGAACTTAAGGAACACTGTCCCTTTCCACCAAGAAACTCACTGTCCAAGGTCAGAAACGGACACACAAGCACATAGACATAACGTACAAAGTAGTTCATGAATTACATGTAACATGTTTTTCAAAACAGGCACTTGTATAACAGGCTTGGCTTCCTAGATCGAGCACCAGATACCATTAATCAGTCTAAATTTATCCAGATACTGAGAGCAACACATTTCACCGAATCTAGCTCCAGGAAAAGATGATGCTCTTGAATGATTTGCCCAGCTATTGCCAATCAGACCTTTTGATCCAGCTCTCTGGGCAAAAAGCTGGTGCAGATGATGTCTGAGCTGGGCAAGGGCCATCAGGGGTCTTGCCACTGCCTTGACGCTAACGGGGGTGGGGGCTCCATAAATTAATAAATGTATGGATCATCTTAGCTGTAGGTGAAACTGCAATGGAAGCTAACTTTGCCCCAGGTTTCTATCCTTTCCAAAGACCTACTTCCCAATCTTATTTGCAGTTACCCAGAAATTCCCTTGCTCTGGTTCCTTCCCCCTTAGTGATGAAGTTATCTGAAAGTGGTGAACACCTAGCATTACTGCTCTGATATGCTCACCCCTTAGAGCACATTGAAAGTGACCAGCGACTTGATCCGTGACTCAGGAATTCATCCTGCAGGTGAAATAGCAAGGGCTGTGGTGCAGGGAAAGGAGGAGCTAACGAGAAACTGTGTGGAGGAATCAAACCACACAGACTGCCCAGCAGGGCAGGCTGACCCCGACACTGCAGCTATTGCCAGGAGAAAGATTCCATCAGCAAACAAGGGGAATTTGGAGTTACGTTTCAAAAAAGCCAAACTGCATGTTGTTAAAATGTGAAGAGAATTGATAAGCAAATACTCGACAATTTAAAATATATAGCTGAGAATGAAAAGGAATTGAAGGTGCCAAGATGCAGAAAATAACTAATCTGCATTTTAGGAGAATTGACTGGGTTATATGGTACCGTGTGACCAGTTTGGAACAATAAACACCCTTCTGGACAGAATGCCCAGCCTGGGGGCTGAGAACAGAACAATTATTATCAACATCAATTAATGCAATTTTCTCTCTGTTTCAATTTGCCAAATGGATCAGAAATTATGCCCATCAAATTACTCTCAACTCCGTTATTGATATAGCTGAAAATGTGGTCTTTTAGAATTATAATAATGCACCCAAGAGTTTTTAAAACTGTCTTTCTCCTCTTAGTTGAGCAGTGGCCTTAAAAATCCTTTTCTGTATGAATGACAACGAATTTCATTTTCATAGAACTGAATAAAAAGCTTGCAAGAACAACACTCTATGTTAATTTTATATTAATTTATTAATTTTATACACTATTTATCACTAATTCCTAATAGATATATTGACTCCCATATACTCTTTTTGTTTTAATAGCTATTATTGTGTTAAAATAAATAATCATTACTTCCTGATTGTACATCAACAGGGACACAGGGGCTTAAAACTTTCCCTTAGGACTACGTCGCATCAGCATGGAGAGTTTCCTTCTAGTCTCACAAGTGGAGATGATACTAATAAGAATAGGAGCAAGGATTAGTTGTTCTTCCTTTTACTTTGGAGAGAGGGATGCAGTGAGACACTTGCATACCACTTCCCACTTGTTCTAGCAAAGCCTTCACAAGTCCCCAAGGGCACTCTCACAGAAGCTTTTCTGGGGGAAATTTCACGGTTAAAAATGGTCATATACCCTTCTACACTGGGGGAAAGAGAAAGGGCTGGACCTAGGAAGCAAACAAAAGAACCCAAGATATTTTTGTTAGACAAATATGAAATATGGATGAGAAAGAATTGAACCTTATTCCTTGCCCAAAAAGTCCCCAAATTATTTGCGGTTAAACAGTAAAGTCTTTGAGGAAAGGGAAGTAGAAGTAGTCGCTATAGATTGTGCACCTTAATTTCATTACATGAAATGATGAAAAGGGATAACATCATTAAAGAGAGGGGGAATGCCTGGAAAAGTACAGTGGTGGGACCGCAGGGCTCCAGGCCCCTTCTCCTTTGGTACAGTCCACAACGCAACCCCAGGAAGAGACCCCATCATGGTTGGGAGGCGATGCAACGTGTTAGGAGCTGTTCCCAGATGGTAATGCTGCTGGAGACCCCACTGCGAAGGCCAGTGGCCTGGAGAATCATCGTGGGAACTGGCAAGTGGGTGCTCCTATGAACCGCCCGTACAAAAGCCTCGCGCTATTCCCTTTGAGTTTGCAGATGATGGATGACGCGTCATGCTGGCATGATTCCTTTTCTGAGGCCATTTCCTAATTTATTTCCCACTCCTTACCATACATCTCCTCTTCTTGTCTGGGGTAATTGCATTAATGTCTCCAGTCCCTCACACCCCCTGTAGCCAGGCGTTTTACATTCCTCCCACGTCTTAATTTCCTAGAGCTGCCTTAACAAAGGACCTCAGACTGCATAGCTTAAAACTACAGAGACAGAGATTTATGGTCTCCCAGTTTTGGAGGCCAAAAGTCAAATCAGGGCATCAACAGACCCTTCCTTCCGCCAAAGGCTCTGAGGATCTGCTGCTGGCTTGCCAGAAATCTATGGCATAACTCAACCTCTGCCTCTGTCACACAGCTTCTTTGTCAGTGTATCTGGTCAAAATGTCCCTCTTCTCATAAGGACACCAGTCATAGTGGGCTGGGACCCACCCGGATCCAGGGTGACCTCATCTTAGCTACCCATGTCGGAAATGACCCCATTTCCAAATAAGGTCCTGTCCATGAGACCAGGGGTTCAGGCTGGAATGTGTCACCTGGGAAGGAAGACACAATGCAATCTACAACGCCATAAGAAAGAGGCAGGGCAGCCCGTGCAGCATCTGTCATTCTTTTGCTCTCTGCCAGCCTCATGAGGAGGAAGGGCTGGTTCCGGGCCCCAGAGCAGAGCTGCTGGCAGCCCGCAGACTCAGGGCGGGACCCCGTCCATCGGCCATGCTCAGCTGAGACGCGCCAGCCCCACCAGGAGGCTGACGCCCACCCGGCACACAGGTGTGTAGGTCCTGCTGACCACAGAGAGTTGTTTTTACCACTGCGTCTGGGGCGCTTGTTCGGCAGCAGCTCTTAACTGACAGCCGCACGACCCTGGGCATCAAGCCTTTGAATCATCGCCACTGGGCAACCTTAACTGGTCAGTGCGATGAAAACGAGACTGCACTTGGTCTCCCCTTTGCTAGTAGGTTTCTGTGGGAAATGCGTTTCCACCATTTCATGTGATTTTGTTTTGCCTCAGCTAAGAGCAGGGCTTGTGGTTTCATAACCACTTAAGAAGTAAATTATTTGGCAACTATTGTTCCAAGATCTGAAATCCAGTCACATTGGCTTCTGGAATATGGAAACCTTTCAAATCAGAGCTTTGACAAAAAGGAAGCAAATCTGTTAATATTTGTATACATTTTGTAACTCGCTGTTTTCATACAAATAGTCAGAACTTCTCCATTTTGGACAAATAAGCGGCATTGTTCAGGATTCAGTAATTTGAGACAGTATATATTTTAAAAGGTAAGTGGCATTACATTTGATGGGAGAAGGGATTATCATTAATTTTATACCGAAAATGACAACTACTAATTTTTTATAAGGTTAAACGGCTAGTATGACTTTCTCTTCTACAGGTTAATGTGTAGAAACCCATTTTGTAGTGACTTTTCATCAATAACTCGTAAATTTTTTAAAATTTTTAAATCTTTTCCTTCAGAACAAGAGCTTTACATAATAAAAAGATTGAGGCAGCCCATCCTCTGTCAGTGTAATTAAGAACTCAAAAGAAGCACTTAGGAAGCCAAAGAAAATCCATTTGAAAAGAACCTGAGAGAAAAATTTTGCTCTATATTTATGCTTTTGATACAAAACAAATACAATAGCCTTTTACAACAGACTAACCCATATGAATAACAGTAGCACACAAGCAGTTATAGACCAGTCAAATGATTTCCTTAAAGCTGATTTCTGAAGAAGTCAATGACACTAGTCTGCCTCCTTCTCCGTTCACATCGGACGTTATTAAACTTTCAATCCCTGGCTCTCATCATCTGGATATTGCTATTTATGGAGGCCAAAACAACCACTTACTTATGCCATTTCTTAAGTTCTCCTGATAGATTTTCAACAGGTCCCTATTTTTCCTGCAGTGAAAATGAAATAGTGTAGCCAACCTTTGTCTTTCCTCCTCCCTGCGGCATCCACCATCTTAAAGAAAAGAGCATTTCCTCCCATAATCTCAGTCAAGTCTTCCACGGGCCCTGGGTCTTTCTTGCCTCGGGGCCCATCTGGGAAGACACCTCACAGCTGTGTCTTGTATTCATGGGACAAATATTCGCTGAGGGCAAATGTCCTGGCACCATTTAGGCTTTGGAGACACGCAGTGAACCAAGCAAACCCTGTAACCTGAGAAAGCAGCGTGCTGGGCAAGCCCCGCTCCAGGTTCAGAATCTCACCACGAGGAAGAATTCAGAGACCAGATAATACAGTGAGACAGTAAAAGCAAGCAGGAAGATTTGTCAAAATGAGAGTACACGTAAAGGGGTTAATGCTCAAGAAAGGGTCACACACTGGGGAGGGTAGGCTGGCCAGTTTTATAGGGGCCCTAATCCACAGTAGTTGTTCTTATTTTTGTCCAGTGACTATCTGGGGTTTGTGTTGTTTCAAAAGAGTCGTGCACTCGTGCCCTTGCACTGATTACTTCAAAGCGTTGCTGTTATTGGCTGGTTAGTTTTGCAAGCTTCCCAGCCTTGGGCTGGTAGTGACGTTCTGTCTCAATTCCTGGGGCTTTTGCAGGAAACTTTCAACTCTTCCAGGTCTAGGTGGAAGACCAGTGGCCGAAGCTCAGATGCCCTGCCTCAGCCCTTCCTGTCATGGACAGACCGTGTAAAGGGGGCATCAAATACATCAGGAAGATTTAAGTGCTGTGAAGAACAACAAAGCAGGATAGGGAACACTGATATGTATTCCCTCTAGAGAGCACAAAGATGTTCAGAGCCATTTGCTAATTCCCTGGGTACATCATTTAAAACAGGGTGCTGACAACTGGCCCAGGCCAGGCAAGCAAACGCCCAGAGGAAAATTTCCCTGGGATGCAAAGATATGCAGAGCCTTCTCCAGAACCTCTGGCGTTCTAGCCCCTGATTCTGTTGGCTGGAGTTAGAAACCAATGTTTCCAGGCAGCTTGGAAATGAAGGAAGGGCAGCAATATATGCCCTCTATTCAGGCACAGGTGTGAGGCGAGAGATTCTGAAAATGAGAATTGTTCAGCTGTTTCATTGCTCTTATCTTCTCCTCCTTTGACAGCTTTCTATTAAAGAAAAAGCCTTTGGAACAGAAGTGAGGAAAAAGAAATAAGGAAGGAAAGAAATGAAGGAAGGAAAGGAAAAAGGAAGGGAAGAAGGAAGGAAAGAAAAAGAAAGAAAGAATGAGGGAGGGAAGGGAGAGGAGGGAGGGAAGGGAGAGGAGGGAGGAAGAGGAGAGAGAGAAAAAGAGAGAGAAAGAAAGATTGTTCCAGTAAGCCTTGTACTGATGAGCTTAGATAAAATCAAGCTTTGAGGTACAAGTCCCTGCTTTAATATGAAGTTTAAACACTTAGAAGTGAAAAACTAGAGCAGCACCAATTCTGCTCAGGAAAGCCAGCTGTTGCCACCAGGACAGTGCTTGTTTGCAAAGCTGTGATCTCCTGATTGCATCCCAAGAAGAAAGTCAGCGGCCACCCCCTCCCCACACAGCCCCCAGCCTGGGAGCTGCAAGGGTTTGGCTGGCATCCCTGTGGGGTCTCCTTGGGACCTCAAACACAGAGCCTGTGCCCCTAGCCAGCAGCCTCCCTTCTCAGGGCAGAGAACCAGGCTCCAGGCAGCAATCATTTCAGAGTGCTCATATTTTATTAGGATAATAACAGTATTGACTACATGGGGTTCTTAACCGAATTAACTGAGCCAGTGTGTGTGAAGTGCTTACAGGGTCCGTTACAGCACACATGCGAAATCGTGTCGGTGCATCAGTGAAACAGATCCAAGGAACCATCGTGGGAAACTAGATGGAAAGTTTTCTACGACACTTCTGCCCAGCTGCTCCCTGGGGTACTTCAGGTACCTGGAAGGCCTCACACCTCTGAGGTATGGGTAATTCCAGCACCTACTTTGTCTCGTTTGACCTACAGCTGTCATAAAGCTGGGCTCCAACTGGGATCCCCGCCCTCAAAGGTTACCTAAGGCAATCCCCAGAATGGATGAGGAAAACATCAGAACTTTATTTCTATCCATATTTAATCTAACAGCAAGAGAGAAATTAAGATTTTCTAGTATTTATTACTGTATTAGTTAGGGTTCTCTAGAGAAACAGAATCAACAGGGAACACTTGCAAATATAAAATTTATAAAAGTGTCTCACGTGACCGTAGGAACGCAGAGTCCAAAATCCACAGGGCAAGCTGCGAAGCTGATGACTCCAATGGATGGCCTGGATGAACTCCACAGGAGAGGCTCGCCAGCCAAAGCAGGAATGCAACTTATCTCCTCTGAGTCCTCCTTAAAAGGCTTCCCATGATTGCATTTAGCATCACTAATTGCAGAAGACACTCCCCTTTGGCTGATCACAAATGGAATCAGCTGTGGATGTAGCTAACGTGATCATAACCTAATCCTATGAAATGTCCTCATTGCAACAGACAGGCCAGTGCTTACCCAATCAGACAAACAGGTACCACAACATGGCCAAGTTGACACCTGTCCCTAACCATGACAGTCCACCCCTTGTCAACTTGGCACCTATACCTTAGATTTCCAAATGAAAACAAAAATAAGCACACATTTTTTCTTTTACCTGACAATACTCAACTGTCCTGCATATAACTGGAAACACATTAAATCTCTCCAGAATAGGGTGCAAATCCTTGGACAACATTCATTCTTAAACTTGATATCTTACAACTTAAATAGTATAACACAAACAAAACAGCATTACAGTCCTCGTTTCTGTAACTGATCACGTGGTCGAAGTTCATATTTATCACTACCTTCTTCCACTACCCATTCCATGTTCCCTTTCCCCTCAGCAAGCACTTCAGCTGGCCGTGGTTCTTTGCCTGGTGGGGTGACCCAAACCTTCATTCCTGAAGTCTCAGAGCCATTAGTGGTCCTGCCTGGATTGTGTTGTTGCAGTTTTCCATTGATTTTAATCACAGGGCATGGTAGTACTAATAGACGCCCCAGGGGATCTCCTATATTCCAAGAAAACTCTTCTTTACCTCCATTATGTAGTTGCAGTCCTACTTCCTTCTGATAGTCAGGGTCAATTACCCCAGACAATAATGTAATTCCCTTCTTGGTGTGTTGATCCAGAGGCATAAATAGCCCAAAGTGGCCAGGTGGCAATCTTAACTTCCAGTTCAGTGGTATCACTGTTGTTTCTCCTGGAGAAAGCACACCCCGTTTTGGAACTAAAACCTGTAGACCAGCAGAACTCAGGGTAGCAGGGACAGGAAGCAAAAATTTTCCCAGTGGATCACTAGGAGTAATAGTGAGTGGCACCACACCCATTTCCACCCCTTGGTTCCTGGACCCATGGATCCTGGCTATGGGAGAAACAGCACCATACAGTGGACGCTGATTCAGAGCATACACAGCTTCCTGGAGAACATTACCCCAGCCTTTCAAGTTTTTGCCACCTAGTTGGCACCGTAATTGAGTTTTCAAAAGGCCATTCCACCGTTCTATCAATCCAGCTGCTTCTGGATGATGGGGAACATGGTAAGACCAGAGAATTCCATGAGCATGTGCCCATTCCCGCACTTCATTTGCTGTGAAGTGTGTTCCTTGATCCGAAGCAATGCTATGTGGAATACCATGGCGATGGATAAGGCATTCTGTAAGCCCACGGATAGTAGTTTTGGCAGAAGCATTGCGTGCAGGGAAAGCAAACCCATATCCAGAGTATGTGTCTATTCCAGTTAGAACAAATCGCTGCCCCTTCCATGAAGGGAGTGGTCCAATGTAATCAACCTGCCACCATGTAGCTGGCTGGTCACCTCGGGGAATGGTGCCATATCGGGGGCTGAGTGTGGGTCTCTGCTGCTGGCAGATTGGGCACTCAGCAGTGGCTGTAGCCAGGTCAGCCTTGGTGAGTGGAAGTCCATGCTGCTGAGCCCATGCATAACCTCCATCCCTACCACCATGACCACTTTGTTCATGAGCCCATTGGGCAATAACAGGAGTTGCTGGGGAAACAGGCTGACTGGTATCCATAGAACGGGTCATCTTATCCACTTGATTATTAAAATCTTCCTCTGCTGAAGTCACCCTCTGGTGTGCATTCACATGGGACACAAATATCTTCATGTTTTTAGCCCACTCAGAAAGGTCTATCCACATACTTCTTCCCCAGACCTCTTTGTCACCAATTTTCCAATTATGGTCTTTCCAAGTCCCTGACCATCCAGCCAAACCATTAGCAACAGCCCATGAGTCAGTATACAAACGCACCTCTGGCCAGTTTTCCTTCCAAGCAAAATGAACAACCAGGTGCACTGCTCGAAGTTCTGCCCACTGGGAGGATTTCCCCTCACCACTGTCCTTTAAAGACACCCCAGAAAGGGGTTGTAATGCTGCAGCTGTCCACTTTCGGGTGGTACCTGCATATCGTGCTGAACCATCTGTAAACCAGGCCCGAGTTTTCTCTTCCTCAGTCAATTCACTGTAAGGAACTCCCCAAGAGGCCATAGCTCTGGTCTGGGAAAGAGAAGGTAATGTGGCAGCAGGAGTGGAAACCATGGGCATCTGTGCCACTTCTTCATGTAACTTACTTGTGCCTTCAGGACCTGCTCTGGCTCTATCTCGTATATACCATTTCCACTTTACAATAGAGTGCTGCTGTGCACGCCCAACTTTATGGCTTGGTGGGTCAGACAACACCCAACTCATGATAGGCAACTCAGGTCTCATGGTAACTTGGTGGCCCATGGTTAAGCGTTCAGTCTCTACTAAGGCCCAGTAGCAGGCCAAAAGCTGTTTCTCAAAAGGAGAGTAGTTATCTGCAGCAGATGGTAAGGCTTTGCTCCAAAATCCTAAGGGTCTGCGTTGTGATTCTCCTACTGGGGCCTGCCAAAGGCTCCAGACTGCATCTCTATTTGCCACTGACACTTCCGGCACCATTGGATCTGCTGGATCATATGGCCCAAGTGGCAGAGCAGCTTGCACAGCAGCCTGGACCTGTCGCAGAGCCTCCTCTTGTTCAGGTCCCCACTCAAAATTGGCAGCTTTTCTGGTCACTCGATAAATGGGCCGGAGTAGCACACCCAAATGAGGAATATGTTGTCGCCAAAATCCAAAAAGACCAACTAGGCGTTGTGCCTCTTTTTTGGTTGTGGGAGGGGCCAGATGCAGCAATTTATCCTTCACCTTAGAAGGGATATCTCGACAAGCCCCACACCACTGGACACCTAGAAATTTTACTGAGGTGGAAGGCCCCTGTATTTTTGTTGGATTTATCTCCCATCCTCTGACACGCAAATGCCTTACCAGTAAATCTAGAGTAGTTGCTACTTCTTGTTCACTAGGTCCAATCAACATGATATCATCAATATAATGGACCAGTGTGATGTCTTGTGGGAGGCAGAAACGATCAAGGTCTCTGCGAACAAGATTATGACATAGGGCTGGAGAGTTGATATACCCCTGAGGTAGGACAGTGAAAGTATATTGCTGACCTTGCCAGCTGAAAGCAAACTGTTTCTGGTGGTCCTTACTAATAGCTATTGAGAAAAAAGCATTTGCCAGATCAATAGCTGCATACCAGGTACCAGGGGATGTATTGATTTGCTCAAGCAATGATACTACATCTGGAACAGCAGCTGCAATTGGAACTACCACCTGGTTGAGTTTACGATAATCCACTGTCATTCTCCAAGACCCATCTGTTTTCTGCACGGGCCAAATAGGAGAGTTGAATGGGGATGTGGTGGGAATCACCACCCCTGCATCTTTCAAGTCCTTAAGAGTGGCAGTAATCTCTGCAATCCCTCCAGGAATACGGTATTGCTTTTGATTTACTATTTTGCTTGGTAGGGGCAGTTCTAGTGGCTTCCACTTGGCCTTTCCCACCATAATAGCCCTCACTGCACGAGTTAGAGAACCAACGTGGGGATTCTGCCAGTTGCTCAGTATGTCTATGCCAATTATACATTCCGGAACTGGGGAAATAACTACAGGATGGGTCCGGGGGCCCACTGGACCCACTGTGAGACGGACCTGAGCTAAAACTCCATTGATCACCTGGCCTCCATAAGCCCCCACTCTGACTGGTGGTCCAGAGTGACGTTTTGGGTCCCCTGGAATTAATGTCACTTCTGAACCAGTGTCTAATAATCCCCGAAATATCTGATCATTTCCTTTTCCCCAATGCACAGTTACCCTGGTAAAAGGCCGTCGGTCTCCTTGAGGAAGACTTAGAGGAAGGTCAACAGTATAAATTTGTGGCAGTGTAACAGGTTTCTTCCCCATAGGGACCTGGCCTCCCCTTCATTCAAGGGGCTCAGGGTCTGTAAACTGTTTCAAGTCTGGAAATTGATTAAGGGGCCGTGATTCTGTGTTTTTGTAATTCAGGTTAGACTTCTGTTCCCTTGACCTAGAACTCTTTTGTTTATACAGCTCCAACAAGAATTTAGTAGACTGCCCTTCTATTGTATTTCTAGGCACCCCATGATTTACTAGCCAATGCCACAAATCTCTGCGTGTCATATAATTTTGATGCCTCCTTTGAGTTTGTTGTCTATTATAATACCCACGTCTACCCTGTCTTTGGTGATTAAGTGCTGCCACCTGGCTTCTGCCAACTCGGGATCCTGTCATCCCCATTGTGTTTAAGGATTCCAGCTCAGTGACAGCAGTTCCTACAGTAATATCTGACCTACAGAGAATTGCAACCACAGAGCTCTTGAGGGATGATGGTGCTAGTCTCACAAACTTATTTCTCACTGTTCTGGTAAAAGGTGCATCTTCTGGACATTCCTGGGGTGTAAGAGCAGGCTTTGCATGATAAATCCACTCTAACATCCCAATCTCTCTAAGCCTCTGGATCCCCTCATCTACATTATACCAGGGCAGTTCTGGCATTTCAACCTCAGGTAATGTTGGCCACCTTTTGATCCATGTTTCAACCAACCACCCAAACAAGCTGTTAACACCTTTTCTAACTGCTCTAGCTATAACATTGAATGCAGAATCTCTGCTTAGTGGGCCCATATCAATAAATTCAGCCTGATCCAGCCTTATATTCCTCCCACCATTATCCCACACTCTTACAATCCATTGCCACACATATTCCCCTGATTTCTGTCTATATAAATTGGAAAACTCACACAGTTCTTTTGGAGTATAACGTACCTCCTCATGTGTGATACTTTGTACCTCACCTTTAGGGGCCTGTTGGGACTTTAGTCTAGTTATAGGTCTAGAAGAAATGAGGGGTGGTGGGGGTGGGTCATGAAAAGAATTAGAAATATCTTCCAAGCCATTTGCTTCAGGGCTTTCATTTGCAGTTTCATCTGGTGAAACAGGATTAATAACTCTAGGGCTAATCCCTTCAGGAGGAGGTTGGGTGGCCAATTCCTCAAGGCAGGCTGAAGGTGGGGCGGCTATGTCCTCAGGGCAGACTATTACAGGGTTATCTAAAGAAGGCTCAGCATGGTCTAGGGTTTCAACCTCACCCCCAACATCATTATCAATCCATATGTCACCATCCCATTTTTCAGGGTCCCACTCCTTTCCAATCAATGCCCTCACTTTAACGGCAGACACCATGCAAGACTGAGATTTCAGTTTACGTTGTAAAGTTGCTACTCTAACAATAAGATTCTGAGTCTGATTTTCAGAGATCTCAAGTCTACGGCTACAGGAAATAAAATTTTCCTTCAGGATACTCATAGAAACCTCTACATCTTTCAGACGGCACTTAAGCTTCTTGTTTGAAGCCTTAAGCCCATCCCTTTCACCCTTTAATGCAGACAGTGTATCTAACAACAACCAACCAACATCTCTATAACTCTTATTTCTACAAAACTCTGTAAAGGTGTCAAGAACATTATCCCCCAGAGTCTGGCTTCGTACAAGCGAAGCATTAGGAGAATCGAATGATGATATTTTGACTATCTCCTTTGCCAACTCAGTCCATGGATTGGGAGTGTCATTCTGATTATGGGAATCAGAGTCCTTAGAGTCTCTGAGCCCAGTCAGAGTAGAAAACCATTCATAAAAACCCATTTTTAAGATTCTGTTCCTTAAGAACCACTCCTGGTACCAAGATGTATTAGTTAGGGTTCTCTAGAGAAACAGAATCAACAGGGAACACTTGCAAATATAAAATTTATAAAAGTGTCTCACGTGACCGTAGGAACGCAGAGTCCAAAATCCACAGGGCAAGCTGCGAAGCTGATGACTCCAATGGATGGCCTGGATGAACTCCACAGGAGAGGCTCGCCAGCCAAAGCAGGAATGCAACTTATCTCCTCTGAGTCCTCCTTAAAAGGCTTCCCATGATTGCATTTAGCATCACTAATTGCAGAAGACACTCCCCTTTGGCTGATCACAAATGGAATCAGCTGTGGATGTAGCTAACGTGATCATAACCTAATCCTATGAAATGTCCTCATTGCAACAGACAGGCCAGTGCTTACCCAATCAGACGAACAGGTACCACAACATGGCCAAGTTGACACCTGTCCCTAACCATGACAATTACCTTATAAAATTTGCGTACAAATTTTAAGTAAGTGTGTACTTACTGAGGATGGTTGTTCAAAAATGTGTTAATTGTAGGGGAGTTTGATAAAAGAAAGTTGAGACTGATGACATTGAAGATATGTAAGGTCTTGAAATTGCTCACGTGCAATGTCTGCTTCAGTACTTTCATTCTGGCTGCAGAACGATTTCTAGTTCTACCACCAGATACCAACGTGCTAACCTGAACTCTCCAAGGCGGGATGCCCGCTGGCTTCCCTGGGGACCCCAGCGGCTGCCGGTGTCACCAAAGGTGGAGGCCTACAGATGTCTTCCTCTCCAGAGGCTGCCCTTACAAAGTGCCACAACTCGGTGGCTTTAAAAGTGTAGACATACAGCATCCCAGGGTTCTGGGGACCAGAAGTCTGGAACCTGTAGGGAGAAACCACCCTGGGTCTCCCTGGATCCTGGGGGTGTCTCAGCCTCTAGGCTGTCGTGACAAACACCTCACCCTGGTGGCTTGAACAGCAGGGGTTTACCATCTCACCATTTTGGAGACTCGAAGTGTGAAGTCAGGGCATCGACAGGCCGTGCTTCCGCCTGGAGTCCAGCATCCCAGGGCTGGCTCACACACTGCCTCCGTCTCATGGTCTCCGCCTGGGGCCCGTGACTACCTCTGACCTCCTTCTCCTTGTGAGGCCTCCTGTTAAGGTACGAAGGCCCACCTGACTCGGCTCAGTCACACTGCACAGGACCTGGGAAGATCCTGCTCACACATGGGTCCCACCCCAACTCCTCTTCACATATTCAAAGGTCCCATCTACGCATGAGTTCCCACCCCAGGAGCAGGAACTGAGAGCTGAACATGCCTCTCCTGGGGACCTGGCCCAGTCCCAGCGAGTGGTTTACCCGTGGGCTTCAATCTCTGTCGCTGCCGTGTCCTTGGTGTCTGTCCATGTCCAACCATCCCCTTCTTGGTCACGTTGGTAAGGGACCCCCTGCTGCAGTTTGGCCCCTCTTAACTGATCACACCTTTGAAGACTCTATTTCAAATAAGATCTCATCCCAGGAATGGGATTTAGGTAATGAATGTGTCTTTTGGGGGAAAATTCAGCCCATAACAGTTTTCTCTGCTTTCTGTTCTCCTGAGAGAATGTACATGTGTATTTTACTGAAAAAGGCAGAAAAAGGCAAGCCTTCCTAACATGGGGTCTGTGGGTCCCTACAGATTCCATGGATGGAGTTCTGGAAACTTGTGTGCCCTGTGAAATCATTAAAAGCACCTTACATTGGCTATTTATGAGGTTTTTTTTTTTTTTTTGAATTTTATACTGTAATATGGTTAGTTTATGGTATGGGAATTATATCTCAATTTTTCAAAATGGAAATCAGCTTGACTGGAATATCTGTGTGCCATGTTGATTTGCCAAATTGGGTCATTCTTTTTTTTTTTTTAGGTTTGCACATCTCTTTCATATCTGTTTTTTTTTTATTAATTAACAGAAAAAAAGAAATTAACCCAACAT
The DNA here is from genome assembly GCF_023851605.1 of Tamandua tetradactyla. Taxonomy (NCBI): domain Eukaryota; kingdom Metazoa; phylum Chordata; class Mammalia; order Pilosa; family Myrmecophagidae; genus Tamandua; species Tamandua tetradactyla. The sequence goes on along the minus strand of NC_135327.1, from coordinate 230,063,677 downwards.
TTAGAAATCACACCATTCTACATATGCAATCTGTAATTCTTAACATCATCACATAGATGCATGATCATCGTTTCTTAGTACATTTGCATCGGTTTAGAAGAACCAGCAACACAAGCGAAAAAGATATAGAATGTTAATATAGAGAAAAAAAAATAAAAGTAATAATAGTAAGAACAAAACAAAACAAAACAAAACAAAACAAAAACCTATAGCTCGGATGCAGCTTCATTCAATGTTTTAACATGATTACTTTACAATTAGGTACTATTGTGCTGTCCATTTTTGAGTTTTTGTATCTAGTCCTGTTGCACAGTCTGTATCCCATCAGTTCCAATTACCCATTATCTTACCCTGTTTCTAACTCCTGCTGAACTCTGTTACCAATGACATATTCCAAGTTTATTCTCGAATGTCGGTTCACATCAGTGGGACCATACAGTATTTGTCTTTTAGTTTTTGGCTAGACTCACTCAGCATAATGTTCTCTAGGTCCATCCATGTTATTACATGCTTCATAAGTTTATCCTGTCTTAAAGCTGCATAATATTCCACCGTATGTATATACCACAGTTTCTTTAGCCACTCGTCTGTTGATGGACATTTTGGCTGTTTCCATCTCTTTGCAATTGTAAATAACGCTGCTATAAACATTGGTGTGCAAATGTCCATTTGAGTTTTTGCCCTTAATTCCTTTGAGTAGATTCCCAGCAATGGTATTGCTGGGTCGTATGGCAATTCTATATTCAGCTTTTTGAGGAACTGCCAAACTGCCTTCCACAGTGGTTGCACCATTTGACATTCCCACCAACAGTGGATAAGTGTGCCTCTTTCTCCGCATCCTCTCCAGCACTTGTCATTTTCTGTTTTGTTGATAATGGCCATTCTGGTGAGTGTGAGATGATATCTCATTGTGGTTTTGATTTGCATTTCTCTAATGGCCAGGGACATTGAGCATCTCTTCATGTGTCTTTTGGCCATTTGTATTTCCTCCTCTGAGAGGTGTCTATTCAAGCCTTTTTCCCATTTTGTAATTGGGTTGGCTGTCTTTTTGTTGTTGAGTTGTATTTATGAGTTTTAAGTTCAAAGTTTTAACAAGATTTTCAAAGTGCCTTTCGTCATCCCAACTTAAAGGCACAGGGGAAATTTTTCAAATTCCTAGAAGCCCATCGCAAGGCACATGCTGAGATACCTCCTCGCAATACAACACTATTTAGTTAATGTACTGATAGTTTCCAAAATATGAAAGCAACTCAGCTGCGGCCCCTCCTGGCCACAAGGGACCAGAATGTTGCTGAGTTCTCATTGCAGCCAGGAGCAATGGGGAACCCCAGGGTGGGCTTCCCCACTCCCTGGGCCTGGGCCCTGCCCCCTCGGCCCTCCTCGAAGACCCTCGGCTGCAGTCTGCTTGCACCCGCTGCCCCAGTCCCAGCTGGACTCCTGGCCATGTTGCCGGAGCAGCACCCAAGGCTCTTGGAGAGTCACACATCCCGCTTGCCCCACTGCACCTCCAAGAGTCTCCAGAGGTGGCCTGTCCATGGTCGGCTTTCCCAGCCCCCAGGCAAGGGGAACCAAGTCCACTTCATTTTCAGGGCCGTCACCCCAGGAGCCTGCACCTTGGGCTCTACATCACACAAGGGCCCCCACTCAGATGCTATTTGGGGTCTAAGCCTCTTTTATCCAGTGTGTAGCATGCCTCTGAGATAGAACTGTCCCAGGAAATACAAGTCTCATAACATCCAAGGTGTTGAAACTTCAGGGCCACAGCAAGGAACAATGAGGGGGACATCTTTAGATTGCTAGGCTGCTCAAAACAAATACCACAAAATGGGTCCAGCTAAACCAAGGGAATTTATTCACTCATTTTTGAGGCCGGGAGAATGCTAACATCAAGGCCTCACCCGGGCGATGCTTTCTTCCTGTAGACCAGCTGGTGTGAACTTGGCTTCTTTGTCACGTGGCAAGAAACATGGCGGCACCCGCTGGTCTCCCTTCTCTTCTGGGTTTCGATGATTTCAGCTTCTTGCTTCCATGGCTTTCTCTCTCTGACTTTGTGTTCATTCTGTTCATAAAGGACCCCAGTAATAGGATTAAGACCCGCCCTGAATGAGGTGGGCACGACGGGTGGGTTCGTGTTCACCTTGGCCAGGTGATGGTGCCCAGCTGTCCAGTCAGGCAAGCACTGGCCTGTTGCTACAAGGACATTTCATGGCTGGTTAATAAACCAGAAAGCTGTCTTATTAAATCAGCAGTCGGGTGATTGCCTCTATGGCTGATTACATCTGCCATCAACTAAGAGTACATCTTCCTCAATGAGAGAATCCAACCAGCAGGGTTTAATTCACTCAGCTGAAGACTTTTGAGGGAAAGGTGATGATTTCAGCAGTGAGGAGAGAGAAGGTTCATCTCCCCTTCAGCCATCCAGCCTCTCCTGGGGAAACCGTCGAAGATCTCCACCATTGCAAGCTCATGGCCTGCCCTACAGAATTTGGACTTGCACATCCCACAGTTGTGTGAGACACTTTTATAAAATCTCATATTTAAAGATCTCTGCTGTGGGTTTGATTTCCCTAGGGAATGCTGAAAAATACTTACCTGAAGGAGCCTCATCAAAAGGTCTTCCTCAGAATGAGTCCACACCCACAGGAATGGGTTAGCTTTAAGACCGTGTTTCTCTGGGGCTCATATAGATCCAAGCTACCACAACGGTGAAGACTGAAAACTTAGGTGTCCAGGTAACCAGAGTTTTGTCAGCCAGTGATACAGTCAACTAGTAGTTCAAATAATTGAAAAATATTGACATATACACAGGCTTGCTTTAGCCAGATAGATCACTCCCCTAGGAGTCCAGGGGAGTGGCAACTGTTTCAACCTGGGTTTGTCTGGGCATCAGATAACCTTCCAACCATCTTCTGGTCTCATTGCTGGTTCCTAGAAGAACATCAGAGAGGCCAGAGAGTTCAGCTTGGTACGAGGAGAGGGAGCCTTTACCGGTCGGGACACTCTCAGTGACGTTCAGATGTTCACTCAGGTAAATCAGCTCCAGGAACGAGCCCAGGTCTGCGCATCGCAGGACAGCCGAGCTGCCAGCCAGTCAGGTCAGCAGCAAGTGACTGAGGCATGCACTGCTCGCCAACGGCCGCCAGCCACGCAGCTCATGCAGGACTGTGCGGGCAGCGGCTTGACCTGCGGAGCTGTGCGTGTGTCAGAGGCAGTTCACTTGTACACGAGCTGAATTGATTTGGGGAACCACTTGGCAGAACCTGTTATAGAAATTTCATGCTTTTTTTCCACTGAAGAAATGTCACCACACTGGTGTCTTTGATAAGACCAGAGCCTTTGCTTTATTACTAGGTATTTTTTTAATCAAATGACTATACATTTTTATCACTATTGTACTAAGCCTCAGCACTGCACTAACGTTGGGCTCAGTCCTTTACGGACACATGAGTAACTGGCTCTGCGTTTGGGGTGGTCTCACTTTCTGTCCCTGTGATGAACTTGATAATTAAACTGCTCATAGACCAGGGAAAAATTTATCGCTTTGATCTCTCAAGGTTCAACCTGTATGTCCTTCCACCTGCAAGTCTATCTGCTGGCTTCTCCAGCACTTTACACGTCCCCCCACCAGGCTGACCCTCCTTTACTGAAAGCTACTCATGAGAATGAGCATCAGAGCCCTAGTCAAGCCACAGACACGTGGACAGACAGGCGGCACCCACCTCCCCCTTCAGGCCCGGCACCGCGCAGGATGCAGGCCGTGTGCAGTGTCCCTTCCGACCTTTCAATTAAACTTGATGCACAGGTAGTTAGTACCCCCTTACTTTGACCAAACGACGGCTGCAGTTAGTGCAGAACTGGGAGAAGCAGAGCTGAGAATGCACAAGCTGGAGCCAGCCAGGGCGGAAACGGTATGGGCAGGTGCCCGACCACCCAGGAGGATGCAGCGCAGGGGAGAGACACCTGGGGGCCTGAGTCCAACCCATCGGTGCACAATTTCACATTTTCCTTTCTTCATAGTTTCCAAATTCTCCATAAGGAGCATATTTCTCTTGCATAACTGAACAAGGACCAGAAACTTTCATATTAAACTTTTCATATTAAATTAAAATCAAATTTCTAAGGAACAAGCCCTGCAACATGGGGACCAAGACATCTCTTCTTGCCTCTGAAGCATTTTCTGTTATTTTGGCTTGGACAGATGACACAGCCAAAGCAAGGGCTACACAGGACTCCTTGGATTGGCCAAAACTCATTTGTTACATTTCCACTATCAAAAAAAAAATGCTTCCCTGCAAAGAATCTTTGAACAAGGCAATAACTGGCAGAGCCATCTTCCTCAGAATGCTGGGAAAATTTAGAGGGCTATGGAAATGGGGTGAGTGCCAAATGAAGAAAAAGCATCTTGAAACCAGTAGGGGCAGCTCATGGCCCCCTTGCCAGCCTGTCTGCACCCACCACCAAGCAATGTGGAGCTGGCCTGCCCTCCACTGAAGCCCCCTGCCGTCCCGGCGGGGGCAGAGCAGCCTGTGCACAGGCTGGAGCTTCTGCGTCATAATGCCGATCTGCCAGGCAGCCTGAGAGACTGACACAGTCTCTAGTTTGCCCCCCCTAAACTCGTGCTGCAAACCAAAGCAGCTGCAGATGATTAAAGCAGTGTAAGAAAATCAAAGTGGCTTGGGGAAAAGCTTGCTGGATTCTAGGTGTACAATAGAGCACCCAGGAGGAGGTAAGTCTGTTTCATAGGAAATAGGGAAGGCATCTGCATCCCTATAAAAGGAGGAGTTTCTAAGGCCATGAGCACAAGCCTAGGACAGGACTCATGCTCAGAAACACAGAGAGGCCCCAGCCCTTTTGCCTCAGGCTGAGCTTCTTGGTAGGAGGGTTAAACTCTGAAGGAGGACAGCAGCCAACACACACGTCATGCAAATTTTAACCAAAAGAGAGCTGTGATAGCTATACTATCAACAACTAAACTAGATTTTAAGTGAAAAACTGTAACAAGGGACAAAGAAGTGCACTATGTATTGATAAAGTGGTCAATTAAACAAAGAAGACGTAAGTATTTTAATTATGTATGTATCTAACTGCAGAGTCTGAAAAGAGATACAGCAAATATTGACAGGTTGAAGATAGAAATGGACAGTCTTATATTAACAGCTGGAGACTTCAGGATACCACATTCAGTAATGGACAGAACATCTAGATGGCAGATCAGTAAGTAAGTAAAAGACTTTCATACTAGAAACCAACAGAGACCTAAGAGACATAAAGTCCACTTCACCCGAAGTGGCAGAGGACACATGCTCGTCCAGTGCGCGTGGATCATTCTCCAGCATTGACCATACGTCAGGTCACAAGACAAGCTTCAAAAAATCAAAAAATATTGAAATCATACGATGTATCTTCTCTGACCACAATGGAATGAAGCTAGATCAGTAACAGAGGAAGACCTGGGAACTCAGAAGTACTTGGAAATTTAACAATGTAGCATTAAACAACCAATGGATCAATGAAGAAATCCTAAGGGAAATTAGTATCTTGAGACAAATGAAAGTGAAAGTAAAACATGCCAAAATGTATACACTACAAGAAAGGCAGTGTGGAAAGGGAAATTTATAGCTTTAAATACTTACATTAAAAATAAAGATGTCGCTGAGATGCGGCCTCTCTCTCTCTCTAAATCCAACTTTTGCAAGTAAAATCATTAAACTTCCTCCTTGTGGGACATGACATCCAGGGGTAAAAGTCTCCCTGGCAACGTGGGACACGACGCCCAGGGGTGAGCCTGGCCCTGGCATTGTGGGACCAATAATTCCATCCTGATCAAAAGGGGGAAAATAATTATAACAAATAACTTATCAGTGGCTGAGAGAGTGCAAATGGAGTCAAGAGTCTACTCTGGAGGCTTCTCTTACTCAAGCTTCAGCTAGATAGCGTTGTTTACAATGGATCACCAAACCCTAACCCAAATCATACCTGCCAGCGCTAAAGAAAACCTAGGTCTCTGTTGGAGATTCTACAAAAGCTCCATGCTCTATGATTACTTTCCAGAAACCTACAACCTCCAGATGCATCCCTGGACCAGATAAGTCCAGAGCAGAGATAAGAGCAGAGATAAAATGAAACAGAGAATAAAGAGGTTAAATGAAGACAAATGCTAGTTCTTTGAAGTGATCCATAAAATTGACAAGGAAAAGACCATGTGCCCATCTCACTTGATGCAGATGCTGAATCTAGCAAATTTAGCTAGATTAACAAAGTAAAAAAAGAAGGGACACAAACAACTAAAGTCAGCAATGAAAAGGGAGACATTACTGTTGACCCCAACAAAATAAAAAGAACCATAAGAGGATACTATAAGCACCGTGCATGAAAGAACTAGATAAACTAGATGAAATGGACAAATTCCTAGAAACAAACTACCTAAACTGACTCTAGAAGAGATAGAAGATCTCAATAGACTAATAATTAGTAAAAATATTGAATAAAAAAATATACGAACAGTTATTAGTTACATACTAACAAAGGAAAGTCCTGGACCAGATAGTATCCTAAGGGAATTTTACCAAACATTCCGAGAAGAATTAGCACCAATCTTGCTGAAACTATTCCAAACTATTTAAGAGGAGGAAACACTCCCTAATCCATTCTACAAGGCAACACCACATTCATACACAAAGATACCACGAGAAATTAAAATACAAACCAATACCTCTTATGGATATAAATTTAAAAATCCTCAACAAAATGCCAGCAAACAGAATCCAACAGCACATTTAAAAACTATACACTATAATCAAATGGGGCTTGTCCCAGCTATGCAAGGGTGACACTACATAAGAAAATCAATTAATGTAACATTCCACGCAACAATTTGAAAGGGAAAAACCACATGATCAATTGTGCAGAAATTGATACATAAAAGGCATTTGACAAATTCCAGCATCCCTTCTTGAAAAACACTTAGAAAACTAGGAATAGAAGGAAACTTCCTCCACATGATCAAGGGCATTAAAGCTTTACCTATAAGAGCAGGAACAAGACAAGGGTGCCCACAGTCACCACTGCTTGTCAACACTGTACTGGAACTTTTAGCCATTGCAATTAAGCAATAAAAAGAAATAAAGTTCATCCAAGTTGCAAAAGAAGTAGTAAAACTTTTTGTATTTTTAGATGGCATAATCTTATATTTGGAAAAATTTGAAAAATCTACAAGAAAGCTCATAGCACTAATACATAAACTCAGCAAAGTGGAAAGTTACAAGATCAATATACAAGAAACAGTGGTGTTCCAATACACAATAATCTGAAGAGAAAATCAAGAAAACAACTCTATTTACAACATCAACTGAAAGAATTAAGTATCCAGTAATAAATTTAGGCAAGGATATAAAGAACTTGAACCAACTACAAAATATAGCTGAGAGAAATTAAAGAAGATCTAAATAAATGGAAGAAATTGCATGTTCATTGACTGGAAGACTAAATATCATTAAAATGGCAATTCTTCTTCAAGCAGTTTACAGATTCAAAGCAATTCCAATAAAAATCCCAACAGCCTTCTTTGCAGAAGTGGAAGAGCCAATCATCAAATTTATATGGAGAGACAAAAAGACATAAATAAGCAAAAACATTTTGAAAAAGAACAAAGTTAGAGGACTCATTATTACAAAGCTTATTACAAAGCTTATTACAGTAATCAAAACAGCATGGTACCAGCACAAAGACAGAAACATAGACCAATGGAATTGAATTGAGAGTTCAGCAACAAACCCACACATCCATGGCCAAATGATTTTTGACGAGGTGCTGAATCCGTTCTTCAATGAAAAGAGGGGGAAGGCTCTCTTCAACCAATGGTGCTGGGGAAACAGGAAATCGATTTCCAGAAGAATGAATGCGGACCTTTACTTCGCACTATATACAAAAATTAACTTAAAGTGGATTGGAGACCTAAATATAAGGACCAAAACTATAAAACTCTTAGAAGAAATTATAGGAAAAAATCATCACAACTTTGTAGTAGCCAATGCTTTATTAGACCTTACACTGAAGCATAAGCCATTAAAAAAAAAACTGCACTTCATCAAAATTAAAAACATGTGCATATCAAAGAACTTTATCAAAAAAGCAGAGACCACCTGCAGAGTGGGAGGAAAATATTTTGATATCATATATCTGATAAGAGTTTAATATCCAGAATTTATAAAACATTTTTATAACTCAACAACATAAAGACAAACAACTCAACTAAAAATGGGCAAAAGGCACATTTTATGCTCAACATCATTATCCATTAAGGGAAAAGAAATATAACTGACAACAAGATACAATTTCATACCCCACTAGAATGGCTGCTATTAAAAAGAAATGGGAAATAATAAAAGCTGTAGAGAATAGGGAGAAATAGGAAGTCCTGTACGCTGTTGATGGGAATGTAAAATGGTGCAGCACTGTGGAAAATAGTTGGATGGTTCCTGGAAAAGTTAAATGTAGACCATATTACATGCCAATTCCAGTTCTTGGTATATATCCAAGAGAAGTCAAAGCAGGGACTCAAGGGAGTAGTTGCACACGGTAAATATTTGTTCACAGCAACATTATTCATAATTGCAAAGAAGTGAAAGCAACTCAAGTTCCCATCAACAGAAGAATGAGTAAACAAAATGTGGTGCACATATAGAAGGTATATAATATGTATATACACATACACACAATGGAATATTATTCAGATATCAAAAGGACTGAAATTCTGAGCCATGCTGCAACGTCAATGAATCTTGAAGATATCACATTAAGTGAAATAAAACAGACACAACAGGACAACTACTATATGATCTCACTTTTGTGAAATAATTTGAACATGCAAATCCACAAAGCCCAAAACCAGAATACATGTTACCAGGGGCTGGGGGCGGGTGGGGAGAGGAGAGATAATGCTTAACTGGCTCAGAGTGTTTATTCGAGGATGAAAAATTGTTGATAATTAATAATGGTAATGGTGGTATAAACTTGTGAATGTAATCAATACCACTGATTTGTATAATTGAAAGTGGATAAAATGGGAAATTTTAGGTTGTATATATGTTACCATAAAAAAATTTTTTTAAACCCAACTCAAAAAGTGAATGCCAATGTAAGCAATGAACTATTTTTAATAGTATAACTATAATAATATTATTTCACCAATTGTAATAAATATACCACAGTAATGCAAAATATTAACAGTGGGGAAAATGTGTGTGTGATGAATGGGGAAGAGTATATGGGACTCTATATCATTTGCATATTTTTCTGTAAACCGGTGGTAGCTAGAGAATACGCTTGTCCTAGCTTAGCAGTCTATGCTTTGTGCTTAGTTTGCAGGACATTAACCAGACCTTCTCAGATCTGTTTCCAGGAATGGATAACAAAATAGTATCAAGAATACCCTGTGGCCCAGTAAGTCAGTGCCTTCCTCCTCAAATAAACAGAAGTTTGAAAAGAGTCATGAAGACCTTGTGCACAAGAGCTTGCATGTCGATATATAAAGCCAATCACTGGAGCTGGAACAAGAAGACATGCTTGAGACAACACAGGATTGAGAAAGTTGCCCATGCCCTCCTCACAAAGACCCAGTGTCCTCACTGATCTAACGAGAATGAATCACGTGGACTTTGCTTAGATTTTTGACTCCTACCCCCTTCCCTTTACCTATAAATACCCTAACCCACATCCCCACATTGAATTGGTTTGGGGAAAATTCCTCCAATTCCTTGCAAAGTGCACTTGCAAAAAATGACCTTCACATGGGAGACAGGTTTCCCCTCTACAGCCCCGGTCAGGCGGGCCCTTCCGTAGAAAACGCCATGCTTGCAGTAACACAACTATTTTAATTAAGAAAAGAAAGAACCTAACACATTTGAATTGATAAAAGAGCAATGCAAAACAATGTTTAATTTAAATTATTAGACTAATGGGCAATGGCAGTACTTGTTACAGAAAGTGAGATTTAGGACAAATCCTAGGTTATGATTTTCCCACTTGGACCTTCACAGTATCTCTGGTGCGAATGGAATACAGCCACTCTTTAGAGACACTCTGCTTTGGCTTTTGTGCTAAGCAGAATGTTGTGTCAGGGAGAGCGCACCGGTATTGTTTTCACCAGCATGTTTTTTTCAAACAGGTTGAATTTCCATGCCAGAAACCAGATATTCCTTTATGAATTAGCTACAATATGTTTTCCACTCTACACCAGCTTTTGAAAAATAGCAACAGCACAAATAATACTGGGAGAAGGAAAAGATGTTGCATTTGCCAAACCTGTGATGCAAAATATGCAAACATAAACTTCCAAAGGATTTTCATATCAAATACTAACCTCATAAATATTAAATCGCTATATACTTGCCAGTGGTGTGGAATTATGACGTTATTCTCTGCTTATTCATTTGGTTGCTTAGAAACAAGAATTTATTCTGGTTTACAATTGTATCCTTAGTCATTCTGAACATGCTAATTTCAATGTTCTGCTTGCTTACCCATAAAAGTGGCAATGGCTGCAGCCCAGTGTACATGTAGAAAATTCTCTTACTGTAACTTCTCAGATACTGACCAAAATCAGATTCCAAAGACTATTTAGTTTTTTCACACCTATCCTCTCAAATCCCCAGAGCAAGAGTTTCCATTAAGTGGAATCTCACAGGGCAGGTGGATTCCAACTTATATTTAGAATGCCCTTTCTCTCTTGGCATTTGATTCTAAAGTGAAGGCATGAGGATGCTGGTGAGTTTAAACAAAATCTTCCAAAGGTGAAAAAATATCTATCATTTGATGACATCTGCATTCTCATTCCTGTACATAGGAGGCTAACAATATTATACTACCATCATTTTTACAAAGATTTAAACTCATTGAACTATTTCCTGTAATACTAGCCAACACCCGGAAACTGGGCCAGTACCAGCAAACCAAAGAGTAAAAAGGATCAATTATCCATGGAATTCAACGAGTGTGGGTGACGGAGAATAAACTTTTCAGTCTCCATATCTTTCCATTATGCCACATCCTCATCCCCTCACCTATTCCAAGCTTAACAATTATTTACAGACCATCTCTAAGGTCATATGATCCATAAAAATATTTTCTTTCAATTTTATTTAAAGTGTATTCAATCATAAGCATACTACCTCTTTCTGGGGCAGTTTTTGGAGAAGTCAATTGCTGGGTTGGTTTCTGTGGTAGGTTGAATTATGTGTACCAGAAAAATGTGTTCTTAATCATGAACCCTTCCTGTGGGCATGAACCCACAGGACTTGTAAATAGGACCTGTTGAGGATGATATTTTCAGTTAAGGTGGGGCTAAATGAGTCAACATGGGCCTTAACCTTATTACTGGAAGTGTTAGAGAGGACCTCACAGGGAAAAGGCCACAGGAGAAGTGGAAAGTCAAGGGAACCTGGAGGAGAAGGAGGCATCGCCAAGTGCATTGCCATGTGACAGAAAGGCCAAGAAGCCAAGGGCCCATCCCTGGCAGCCAGCCCTGGAATAGTGCAATATTCAGGGAGAAAGCATTGAGCTGACAGCACCTTGACGTTGGACTTCTCCCAGCCTGAAAGCTGTTAGCCAGTAAATTCCTGTTGTTTAAGCCAACTCGTTGCACGGTATGTTTTTAGCAGCTGGGGAACCAAGACCGTTTCCAAGGGACATTTGCTGAAAAGTTGAGTAATCTCTGAAATGCATGTGCATCCACCCAGCCACTCCTAGAGTAAAAATATTTAGAAATGCAATGAGCTTCCTTCATAAAGAACAAGTATGGATGTAAAATAAATCAGGGAAGGCTTATATGCTTGAGCGTAAAATACTTACAATGATTTTACATTAGTTAATATAGGAACATTATTTTGTTGCTGTTGAGAAAAAATAAATGTGGCTGGAAAATGTGTGCAATGGGTGGCAGAGACCATGCAAACAGAACTCGAGCTACGGAAAGAATCACAGGGAATGGAACTGGAAAGCTCAGAAAATCCTCCAGGACAAGCTCCTCTAGATGAGATACCTGAGGTGCAGAAATGTCACATAAATCCACAGGTTCAGCTTGTGGCAGGACCAAGGTGAAACCATCGGGAGCTTAAAAGAAATCTCTAGAAGGTTTTAACTTTTGACACAAGTAAATTTGAAGCTGAATTGAGGGTAAACGGACAGACACATTTCTACCTTAAAGTTAACCTAGTGGAACAGAAGGGTCTGCTGTCTTTCTTTCAGTTTGAGATTAGTAAGAGATGGAAATTTCAAGGGAAGAGGAAAGAGACAAGGAGTGACAATAGGTAAGATATGGGGAAGATGTCTAATTCATCCTAGAAATGCTCGCTTTCCACACATGTACCCAGGAACATCTTGCAGAGCTCACATGCTCTCTCATACTCCCTCCACTCCCTGCCCTAGGTCCAAGGTGCAGCACAGATGGGTCTAGTGGAATAATTTTAGGAACATTAAGGATGCCGCAATAAAAGATGATAAATTAAAGTTGTCAAAGGTGTCTTTGAACTATGTTGAGGAAATATTTGGAAACTTGTAGAAGCAGGTGAACAGTATAGGTGAACAGGAGAGAAATTATTTCAGGACCAGAAAACCATTTGCACAGGACAAGAAATTGGGCTGGGTTTTACCAACTGGTGAGATACATACCAGTGAGTCTCCAGGGTGGCCAGGAGAGCCAACTTCCAAGCCAGAGTGTGTGCTCCCTGCAGCCTTCCCATTGCATAGTTTTGCCTCTTCAAAATGTTTTTTCTTGTTCACTATAAAAAAGCTTTCAAAATTCTGACTGTTTAAATTACACATGCTTATTATGCAAAATTCACAAATTGCATAAAAAATATTTGGGAAAAAAAAACTCTCCAAAATTCTGACACCTTGGTAAAAATCAATCTAAGTGACCACTTAGGTTTGCTCTTCTATGAGTTATTCGTTCATAACTTTTGCCTGTTGGTTTGTACTCACTGTATATATAGTACTAGGATTAGCGAAATTTGCCACCTGCTTTGCAAATATTTTAGTAAGATTGTTATACAGAAGTTTGTGTATGTGATAAATATATATATATATTTATATATAAATTTATATATATATATTTCTGTACTTGGTGTCCTTTCTACATGGAAGTTGGTGTTGCTGTAGAGTTCCAAGCATCTGTCCTGTTTTTGGCAGTTTCTGGGTCTCTAGCTGGCTGGAGCACGGCTGTCCTGGAGAAGGCACCCGTCTGGAGCACGGCACCCGTCTGGAGCACGGCTGTCCTGGAGAAGGCACCCATCTGCACCCAGGCATTGTTAGGTTTGTCGTAAGAACTCGGAGAACCCAAAGAATTCAAAATGCTGCTTCTGCATAAGGAAAGTTGTTCCTGGGTGCTGGTGTAGGCTACTGTCTAAAACGGCAGGGTGTCATCAAAAGCAGGGCTGTTTCCTCTCCTCTAGAGAGACCCCCCCATCCCAGTGGGCCCTCGTCCCCACCCCACCGCACACCCTGGAGACACTCAATGAGCTCGGGAAAAGGAACCAGTAACAAGCTCCCTCGGCACTTCCCTTCTACTTTCCCCTGTGCCTCCCCCATGTGCCCACTCTACCCTCCAGCTGGGGGTCTAATAGGCACCTCAAACTTAAAATGTCCCCAAGGAACATGGATTTCCACACCCTGTAAGCTGGCCTCAGACTTCTTCATCTAAAGACGAGAGAGACTTGAAAATTCATTCTCTTCCTCAGGCCACACCTCTGGGTCCACCCAGGGCTCCCTTATCACACCCAACACCAGGCTTCAGTCCACCCTGCTGGCCGCCCATCCAGACCCCACCTCCTGCTCAGCCCCTCATCTCCTGCTCAGCCCCCGCCTCCTGCTCAATCCCTCACCTCCTACGCAGCTCCCACCTCCTACTCAGCACCCCCACCTCCTGCCCAGCACCCCCCACTCAGCCACCTACCTCTTTCTCAGCCTCCCACCTGCGGCTTGGGGCTTGCCTAGCCCGACCACACTGGGGTCTCGTCCTCGGATGTGGTTCGGCTGGAGAGCGGCGTCAGCCGAGACCACGGGGCTCGAAGGTCTGGAGGGCGCGCGAGCACAATAAACCGAGACTAAAGAATAATAGCAGTAATTTATTGCATAGGGCTCGCGGGACCTAGCTGGCTGGCAAGGCTTACAGGCTAGGACCCCTACAGGAGGAAGCACAAAGAATATATAGGGTTGGTGAGGGGGAGTTAATTAGGGGTGAAGAAACTTTGATGGGCAGCTGGTATGGTGTCGTATAGGATGTGGATTGGCTAGGAGGTGTGTAGAATATTATAATGGGTGGTGAGGTGAGGAGTGTACATGGTCTAATGAAGAAAAGGTGAAAAGGTGGTGCGATATATGCTCAGGAGTTGCTAGGCAGGGGGTTAGAATAGCAAGGCTTGCAAGAACGAGAGATGTCTGGATATGTTAGGGCATGTTAAGGCAGATAAGAGGCAACAGTTACAAATATATGCAGCACCCACCTCCTGCCCAGCCCCCCCACTCAACCCCCTACCTCCTACCAAGCCCCTACCTCCTACTCAGTGCTCCACCTCCTGCCCAGCCCCCCACCTCCTACTCAGCCCACTCCCACCACTGCTGACCCCTGTAGTGTATGTATGTATGTATGTATGTATGCCAGTACACACATGAACAGTACTCACACATATGCCCACACATGCACCCATATGAACACACAGGCATGCATACAGAATGAGCATTCCTACACACATGCACATGTACACACACACACATATGTACACATAGCTCATGTACATGCACAGACCTGCACACACAATGAACACTCTTACACATGCACATGTACACACATACCCCCTCCATATTTACAAACACACATGCATGCACACACCAACATGCATGTACACACATGTGCACTGACACATATACACACACCAATACCAAAACTTTGAAATGGTCACTAAAACGATGTTCTTAAAAATTCTGTTCATTCCCACAGCAAATTCAAAAATACTGAGGCAGACACCAGCAGAGGGTGAGACTCGCCCGAAGAGGCGGTGTGTCCTCGCGGTGGAGTAAGCTGACATGTGCCCGTGTGGGAGATGTGTGGGAAATAGCTTTCCCTTTTCCCTGGAAATACTCAGCACGCCACTCGAGATGGATTTAGGCTTTATAGATCATTTCTTGATCATCAGACTCTCATTTTGAGAAAAGGCCCAAGAAAGATTTTTCAGCCTCTGTACTTTGTTTGTCTTGTGGGAAAGGTCATCCTTTGCTGTCGTTTGGGTCACTTCTCAGCTCCTCCTCCCCCGGCTGGCTGGCTCAGCACTGCAGTGGGCAGCCTCTGGGCCAGCCAGTGCAGCTTTCAGATGTGCCCTTTAAGGCAGCCACTGTACATGGCATCTTTTCTAAGGTCAACCTGCCAAAATGATTTTCCCCTTTTTATTTCTCCATGTCATGAGGAAGTCATATACCAAGAAAAGGCTGAGAAACAGGAATTAATCTAACTCAGGAGGAAAAGGGACCCCAGAGGTGGGCAACTGGCCTGTGACCGCATCCAGGACTCTCCAAAACGGTGCCAGATGAGGAACTTCGGAGGTGGACCTGGAATTCAGCGAAGATGCGCAGGAGGGCCCAGGGTTCCTGAGCACAGGCCATTCTGCAGGACACCTTCTGACCTCCAAGGACACCACTTCCATTATTTCATAAGGTAGAAACACACTTTCTGAACATTCTGAATGCAATGTCATTATTCCCTTCCATTTTTTGAATGGTAAGTGACAGTATCTAAAAATTATAAAATTAAACTAATGGCCCCTCTCACTTCCATGCATTTCTATCTAAATGAAATCTCCCACCTCACAGCTCTGTTCAGGCCTTGGGCCATTTTTGTCCAGGCTCAGCTATAGCCAAAAGTGCTGCCTTGACACAAGAACTATCAACACCAATCGATTTGAAATTGTCATGTACCCCAGAAAAGCCATGTCCTTTAATCCTCATTAAATATTGCTGGGTGGAAGCTTTTTTATTGTTTCCATGGAGATGAGATCCACCCAACTGTGGGTGGTACCTTTTAATTAGGTGGTTTCCATGGAGCTGTGTCTCCACCTGTTCCAGGTGGGGTTGTTTACAGCAGCCCTTTAAGAGAGAACCAGTTTGGACAAAGTTTAAGAGCCCGTGCAGCTGGATGCCTTTGGTGTGAAAGGAAAATACCTCTGGGGAAGCCTTATGAAATGAGAACAGAAAGCTAGCAGACATCGCCACATGCCTTCATAGCTGACAGTATCCTGAGTCTAAGTATTTTTCCCTGGATGACTTAGTTTGGACATTTTCAGCACCTTAGAGCTGTAAACTTGCAACTTAATAAATTCCCCTTTTTAAAAGCCATGCCATTTCTGGTATTTTGTGTTCTGACAGCTTCTACAAACTAGAACAGACTCTGACAATGTTCATTCTTCAATTTCAAGTCCATTTTATACACTTGGAAGCGTATTTTTCAGGAGGGAATAGAAAGGACATTGAAGAGTGTCCCCCTTGGCGCTCATCCCTTAGGAGCTGAGTTCTCACAGCCTCCAAAGAGTTTGCTTTCCTTTTGAAAATTCCCACACTTCTGTGCATCGTCATATGAACAGCCAACAGTGAAAGCACACAAGTAACCTAGCAACCATCCAAATTCCAGCAGGAATAGAAACTGAAGGGAGCTAGAATCTTCCTGACAATGCTGGAGAATTAGCAGTAAGTGAAGCATTACGCAGCCACACAGCTGAGCTTTTCTCATGCTCCCTGGATTTTTAGTTCAACAAGAAGCTAAGATTTTAGTTCAAGTAGCTGGAAGAATAGAGCTGCCATTTACTGATGAAAAAGCACATTGATGAAGCAAATAGAATTAAAGTTCAGTTTCTAACATGCTAAGTGCAAAAACCGACCAGACCCCCAAGAAGAGGTGGTGGCGGGCGTGGGATTCTCAGACCTGGCACCGAGGAGCCGGGCATGTCAACGGAAGGGAACAGAGGAGGGGGCTGGCCTTGAGTTCAGGGAAGGCAGAGAGTCCATCCAGTAGGCCAAACACTACCTGTCTCCGCCTGCTGTGCTGCTGTGACAAACACCACGGATGGGGTGGCTTGGACAGCAGGGATTCGTTGTCTCACAGCTCCGCAGGCCACAGGCCCACCTCGAGGTGTCAGCACGTCCTGGGGGTAGGGGTGGCATCTGCACCTCAGGCTGGTCTCCTGCACCACATGGCGTCTCCTTCTGCTGAACCCACGCTTCCTGTTTACACGGCTCCCCGCGTGCTGGACTGAGGCCCACCAACTCAGTGTGGCCTCTCCTGAACTAGCAGCATCTTCGAGGGTCCTGCTGACGATGGGCCTGCACTCAGGGCGGGGTGGGGTGTGGGCGTGCCTTCCTGGGGTCTGCTTCGGTCCTGAGTGTCCACTCGGGCAGGTGACACAACCAGGGCTTGGCTCCAGACCCTGGAGGTCCCTGAGTGGGGGCAGTAGGGGGACAGAAGCCTGGGGGAGGTGTAGAGAAGGGGCTGGAAGGGGGAAAGGACTACTGGGACAGTTAGGAAATGAAATGGAAGATTCTGGGTCTCACACTGCCTCTTGCTTTTAGCAGAACATTTAAAATTAAAATGTTAAACTAGAAGCTCTTTATTTCCCTTTGAACCTGTTTCCACCTTTTAATCCCACCTTGATTTAAATTTGTCTTTTCTAAATTTTAGCTTTAATAACAACTATAAATGAATAATTACTTCTTATATTTGAATCTGTCTGTCTTTTGTTCAATCTCTTTCTCCATCTCCCGCTCAGTAACCAAGCCGAAGAAAAAACCTATAATTAGTAAGTCTATCAGGAAATATGAGTTCATTTTGTTACCAGACGTTGCATACACCATGAAATGGAGAAATGTAAACTTCCTAAATGAGGAATAATCAATCATGAGATTTCAATTCAGGCCATTTGCTATAATATTATAACAACCTTTCCTGCATTGAACAGTACTATCTGGTTTCAGGCACCTTTCTTTCTTTTTATTTATTTGTTTTTTGCAGATATTTTTAATCAAACACAATCTTACTTTATAGGACTGCTTTAATGAGATCTACTGAATAATTTTACATTCATGAAATGCTTTGGGCTCCAAAGGAATTCTGTTGAAAAATGAACAAAGCTCTAGTTATTTTCTAATTTGTTCCACAATCAAGCAAAACTTTTCATTGTGATTGAGGAATAAGCATTACATAGAGATGATCTCAGACGAAGGCACGTGCTGGTAGCTGTTTCCTGTCTCTTTTCCTGATGAAGCTCATGAAGCCCTCTAGATGGAGTGCTTGAAAACGGCGGAACTGCGGCTGGAGATCAGAGCCTGCCTGCTGTGGGCGCACAGTCCCTGGGGCAGCAGCGGAAGGGGCAGGAGTCCGCCCAGCCTCAGTGCAGATGCATGGCGGCGAAGGACAGCTCCCAGGACAAGACGCCAGGGACTCCAGGAGAGGAACTGGGGGGCCTCCAGGAGCCAGTGCAGCCGGCAGGGGTCTTGGGCATGGGTGCTGCCCCAACCAAAGCTGTACTCACAGCCCCCGGGACTCCTGGAAGCCACATGCGTCGGTGTTTTGTCCACCTTCCTTTAAAAGAGAGGCAGACCTTCTCTCTCCTTCATTGCCCAGAGCAATTTAGCTCCGGCCACATGGAAGTGGTCCTGGCCCACCCCAGAGGGTCACGGGCAAATGGCCAGCTACTACTTCTAAAGCATGCTCTGGGGTCACCAAGGCGCACCCTCCCCGTTCCTTAGCAGAGTGCTGCCTCCCCTCCCAAAGCTTCCTGGCCTCGCCCCTCCAGCAGAGCTGGGTAACCCGGAGGTGCTGGGCAGCGCTCCCCAAGGGTGTCTCCCAGGGGGACTCTCGGCCAGCACACTCAATAAGGGGCGGTGAAACGGTCCGTCTTCCTTTCAGTCTCTCGGCATCACACCTGAGGTCAGACAGACACAAGAACCAGATGAAGACACCCCGAGTGCTAAACTCCCAGAAACCCTGAACACAGTCAGGGAAAGAGGCAATGGTGTCTTGGGGCATGGCGAGTCCCAAGTCAGGGTCCGCACTCCTACTGAGCTCTCTTGAAGGAGAGTGGGGCTCCATCTGAAGGGAGTTCACGTGTCCTTTGTCTTTGGGGGGCCTTATGTCCTGACACTTCACTGCAACCGCATCCAGGGCCCAAGTCTGGCTTGCATAAGAGAAGTGTTTCTGACTCTAATGAAAATGCAGGTCAGCAGTACGAAGTGCACAGACAAGTTCCCCAAATTACTCGAGACAAGGGCTCTCTGGGACTAGCATTCTGAGTGCCAAGGCATAAGCCTTTCCTATAAAGGGAGAAGTGAGCTAAAACATTTGGGCTGGAAAGATCAATAAAATGAACTTTGCAGATCACTTCAAAATTAGTAGCATGGAGGAAAGGCAGTGCAGTCAAGTAGGAAATAAAGATGAAATTTAGAACCAGAGCTGAATTCACATCTACTCCAGCCACTTAGTAGCTGTGTGGCCACACCCAGCTTATAAACCTTAGGGCCTCTGAATTTGTCCATTTATCAAATGAAGGAGGGTGGGCCCCGGTGGCTCAGCAGGCAAAGTTCTCGCCTGCCATGACGGAGACCCGGGTTCATTTCCCAGTGCCTGCCCATGCAAAATAAAAAATAAAAAGGAAATAATTATTTTGATAAATTGGGCTAGACCAACAGTCAAGAGGACTTGGCTCCCCGTGGGTTGTTAGGACAAAAATTTGAATTACTCTTTCTCTTTGTAAAATGAAAAATAACTTATTACCATGTAGACGTACTAAGTTTATGCTTTTTAATTGAAGTCATTTTCTTCCTATAGAAAAGCTTCCTCGCTGCATTATCTGTTTTATAGCACAGGCTGCTTTGTGTTGGGCTAATTGTTCATTGCAGCTTGATGAAAAATGTCTTCGCGTTTTTAATTCGAGTGAATCCTATTGCATAAGGGCAGCCTGAAGAGAATAACAATTTGTCTCTCATTAGCAGAAATGAGTTTCACATCACAAACTTCAATTATCCGTTGAAATTTTTCTTTTCCAGGATGGTTTTTGAAAGAAGCGATAATGATGACACTAGCACAGTAACTTTCTGAGCCAACGAGACAGAGGATTGAGAACGGTGATGATTATCCTTTCAGAGAAAGAAAACGCAAGCAGGTAGCAATCTCCCACTTCGGGCGGCTTCTCTTTCCATGGGGAGGTAGACTGCGCAGTCAGCCCCACACGCGGGCAGCCCGACAGGGAGCGGGCTGCGGCAGCGGGAAGCCGCACAAAGGTGCAGCCACACGTCACAACAGACGGCCGCGTGGAGTCAGTTTTCTCCTTCTTAATTTTTCAGTCCCTTCCCTCGCCCACCATGGGAAATGCTGCTGAGCCTTACTCTCTCACATCTACACTGAAGTTCAGAAAAAGAAATAGGGGAGCGGTGCTGGTGCGGATCTGTTACGCACCCAGAAAAGGCCACGTTCTTTTCACCCATCCCTGTGCCGGCAGACCTGCTGCGGGTGGGACCTGGTTATTAGGTTGTTTCCACGGCCACGCAGCCCCGTCCGTTCAAGGGGGTCTTAATCCCCCCTGCTGAGCCCTCTACGAGGGGATAAAAGGCAGGTGAAACTCAGAGAGAGCTCAGGGAAAGAAAACACGCAGGAGAAGCCAGAAGCGCCCACAGGAGCTGAGAGAGCCATTCTGAACCCAGAAGCCAGGAGACAAGGACCAGACGTCACCATGTGCCTTCCCATGTGACAGAGGGACCCTGGGTGCCAGCAGCCTTTCCTTAGAGCAAGTATCTCCCTTGATGCCTTAATTCACAGTTTCATGGCCTTAGAAGTATAAATTTGTAACAATAAATGCCTTTTGCAAAAACCAATGCATTCCTGATATATTGCAGTCCGGCAGCGTTAGCAAACTGAAACAGGAACTAAGAGAAATTTCAGGTAAAACAAAACCTTTCTTCACATAACAGCAAATGTTTTATGCAAAATAAGCAAAGACAGTTAAGAGAAAGACATTTACTATTTTAGCCAGTGGCGTCAAAACCAGAAAAACTCATTTTTAACAATTTTTTTACTTTGACAAAACACACTTTAATAATTACTTTCCAGCTCTCTGTGTTTAATTCATAGTGTTGCTTTTCATTGGCTAGCTATTCTAAAAATTTTTTTAGAGAAGTTTTAGGTTTATAGAAAAAAATCATGCATAAAATACAGTTTTCTTAGACTGTCACACTATAAACACTTTGCATTGGTGTGATGCATTTGTTACAAATGATGAAAGATCATTTTTATACTTGTACTAACTGCAGCCCATGGTTTAATTTAGGGCTCACTGTTTGTGTTGTATGGTCCTACGCTTTTTTTATTATTATTATTTTTATTCTAATAACATGTACAACCTGAATTTTCCCATTTTATCCACATTCAAATATATAATTCAGTGCTGCTAGGGATAGTCACAATGCTGTGCTACTGCCCCAAATCAGTCACTTTTTCTGAACGTAGACAAATATTACCTGCAAATCAGCACATCACCTGAACCTGCCCATAAGCATGGCTAATCAATAAGTTAGATTTCTCCTCATAGCCATTCTTCTTTTTCTAACTTTAACTCCCAACACAGAAATGTCCTAATTGAAAACAGGGTTCAACTAACCTAGAGACAGTCCAGCCCAGCTGGGCCCCACCCAGGTTCCAAGGGTCACCTGTCACCTGACGCTGCACGAGGGAGAGGAAAGGGGCTCAGGGGCAACTCCTGTAGCCCAGCTCAGGTTACGGATGCAGCCCGGGTCACAGCCCAGCTCCGATTTCTGCACTAAGATGGACATCCATCATCCACTCAGCAGATACATCACCGCCCAGCACCTAGACCAGCCCAGATATGGAGGACAAGCCGGCAGCAGGGACCAGGTCCCAGTTCTTGGACACAGCAGGAGGAAAGCGTCGGGAAAGGAGTGGTGAGACCCTGCTCTGGGGTCCAGGCAGCTCCAGGGGACAGGGGAGGATGGAAGGGATACAGAGTGGTGGAACGTGAACAGGAGCCAGGTGGGGTGGGCGGGACAGGTGGCACCTGGTGGCCGTGAGGCCTGTCCATCTGCAGGGTCAGTGCCCCTCGCCTGGTACAGGCCAGCGCCAGGCCAGGGGAAGGGTGCTGGCAGGTGAGCACCCGGCGAGGCTGGGGCACGCCCTGACTCTGTAAGGGAACAGATTCACGTGGTGTGGAGAGCAGAGCAGGGCTGCACTGATGCTTTTTTGTAAGAGTCGGACAACAGTGTTCAGTGGCTGGGAGCGGGCCGGTCCCAGCTAACAGGATCGGGTGCTGCTGGGAGCAGACGGGAGTCAAGGGTGACTCCAGAGCTTTCAAGAGAGCAAGTAGAAAGGCATCGTTTCCGATGGCTGAATTACGGAACATGAGAAACAGA
Organism: Tamandua tetradactyla; assembly: GCF_023851605.1. NCBI lineage: Eukaryota > Metazoa > Chordata > Mammalia > Pilosa > Myrmecophagidae > Tamandua > Tamandua tetradactyla. Next base: position 230,041,225 of record NC_135327.1, on the reverse strand, counting down.
AACTTCGGGGTTGGGGAGCCCGGGCTTGCCGGGGACTCTTGGGGCCAGATTATCCTGCTGGACTTAGGAATGTAGGGCCAGGCAGCCCCTTAGACGGGAGATGGGCGTTTGAAGTTTTGGAGCGAGCACATGGGTATTGTTTTGAGCAGGGCCCTCGCGCTGGAAGTAGCATTGATAGGGACAGCCAACAGCCTGGAGAACTGGCCTTACAGGCAGAAAACAGGACAGCAGCTTCTTTTTCCTTTTCTTTCCTTTTCTCTTTGTCTCCAATGCAAAGACCTGTGAGGCGATCGAAGAAAAAGGATTGCAATCTTGGAAATCCAGTACTGGTCAGAAAGAGGCGAGTCTTTGTGACCTGCAGGGACCCTTGAGAGCGGGAATCCTGCTGTGATGATGTGTCCAGGACAGCGAAGCTGCAGGCCTGGCTGGATCCCATGGCTTTCCATTCTCAGTCTCAGCCTCCCCATTTGTAAAACCAAGTGGCTGCATCCTGTCCCAGTTTTTTCCAAGTTTCAAAAGCCATTTCTCTTATATTTTACTATATTTTAGGATAAGAGATTTAGATTAGATCAGTGATGGATGATGGTGAAAGAGAGAGAAAAAGAAGGAATGCGTACTGTGTTATATATATTTTGGAACTAAAGTCTGGCCTGGCCAAAAGCATTTCAGACCTTTATGCACTTTGTTATTCTCAATTCTCCCTGAAAATGGTTTAATTCTTCCTCTTGAGACTCCTGATTTCTGGATACCATTAGCATCGGGGATAATCCATTGATCAATAGACCTGTGTTCATTGAACAGGAGCCCTGAATTCATACGCAATTCCAAGGGTTCTGTTATCAGTTACCATATGCTGGTTTTCCCCTTCCATGATTTAACGAGCAGCTTCCTGCGCTAGGCTTCGGCTCGCACAGGCGGTACGTGACCACCTTTCATTTTATCTGTCATAAACATGGAATAGATGCAGCTGCCCAAGGGCAAAGCTAAAACATGCCGTTCAGGGGAAGTCAGAGCACGGCCTTATGATGGTCTCCGTGTCCCCCCTAAGGATTAACAGCAAGGTTTTCTGCAGTCGTGGGGAGCAGATGACAGAGGGATTTGAAGAAGAACTCAAGTTAAATTATGCTCTCTAAAAGCTTTCATCATTTACAACCAGAATGCATTGATTCTTTTTAAATCCCACTTTTTACAAAGCATATGAAGAAAGCATAAGTGGCAGTTGGTTCCAAAGCATCTCATAAATCAGCTTGAATATTTACGTAAAAAGTAAATGTCATATTTTTTACTTAGCCCCTTAAACTAATTGATGCACACTCCCCACATGAACTCATATCTTCACGGTTATGTAATGCATTGAACTAAAAGACAGACCTTGAAAGGAATCACTGCATAAATGTACACGGGGATGAAAATGGCAAACAAATAACAACAACCAAAAACAATGACGCGTCCATGCAACAGAGTAATAGGCAGTCATTAAATATCAGGCTTTGAAAATTATTCAGTGACATGGGAAAAGGTTCCTGATACAATATAAAGTGAAACAGAAGTGTAATAACCAATATGTTTTCAACATTTTTACAAAGAAATATATATATAAGCATCATATTAGTAATGGTTTTAAAAGGCAGCAATGACTCTCAAAATAATAGAATTACAAATTATGTTACTTTATTTTTATTATTCACTATAATAAGCATGAATTATTTTATAATGAAATGTTATTTTAACTAGATCGCATAGATATGTGGAGTGATCAGAATCCCCTTTCTGCCTTTTCTATATTGGTAATAATTTTAGGATCACCTTTGCACTTGATGCTCAACAGTTCTTCACTTACAGAAAAATGTGTCTTAGGACTATTTCTAAGGAAATCTGAGGCGAATAGAGTCAGCTGTCCTTTTACCCAGGTCTAAAGAAATCTCAACCCAGATCAGAGAAGTCCATAGAACTTAAACGGTGTGAACTCCAGAAGCCAGTTTTGTGTTTGATCACTGCACATCTAGGACAAAGCAGTTAGAGTCCTGGTTTGAAGTAATCTTGCTATAAAATCTGCCCTTCGGGAGTCTCAGAAACTCAGGAGTAGTTGTGTAGATAACAACTCCCCATGATCCACATCTGACAATAATCCGTACACAGTAGTGCATAGCCAGTGTCTGTGTGCTACGGCAGGTGTTGTCTTATGGTTGTCAGCTGAAGCAGAAACTAACCTTTATGAGATATGACCAGCTAAAGACTGAGAACACTGTATACAGTTACAAGGGACCTATGCGTGGAGATGCCGACCCCCTGGGCGCAGTAAGGGACGGGGGGCGGCGGATACACAGACGCTATTTTACATACTGCAAAGGGCAACATGATTAAGAACCAGAATTTGCAAAGGCAAGCCTTTGATTACCCATTTCTTTTTAAATTTTGCAATATACTGGCACAAAAAGGGCATAAATGTACTGTTGTTAGACATGTATTTAATGATAGCCCAAAGTATCTGGTTTCCAAATGTTATAAGCTTTATCCCATTTTGGGTCCCCAGCAGGCAAAAGCCCTGCCCCTTTAGTGGCCAGCATCTGCTGGAAGTCACTTGCAGGTGCAAACATTTGATTGTGATTGGAAGGCGATGATGAGGCAGAAGACCCTTCTGCTACAATTCAGAAAAGGCCAGGAAAAGGCACCACTCCCCAAGCCTAACAGCCACTTTAGCCAAGGTCCCAGAGAGTCAGTCCAAGGTGGGTGCAGCCACTTTCCTCAAAGGCCCACATAACGGTCACAGCACAGACCAAAGGGAAGGCGCTTACTGACAGTCACACCAGGTGGCTTCTAGGCAAAGCATTCATTCTCGAACGTGACTATAAATAATTAATACACACAACTGAATTCACCCCAATCGCTCACAGAACTTCTTTGACAACATAAAAGTCAACCTAATAAATCAAAATAATAGGATTTGGAGAAAACTAGGCGTTTGTCTATTCACAGAGAAACATATTGTTCACACAACTTATAAATTGCCAATAGAAGTTCTTCATCCATCACCAAGATTTCCATCTAATGACAGCAAAATAATTGCAATGCCTCCATATCAGCATGCAAGCGTCTGACGTGCCAGGAAGTGAAACAATGCGTAAATTCAGCCCCTGGTGTATGGACAACACCTGTGGGGTGGGTGGATTTTTTTTCCCCACTAACAGCAGCTAATTTCTCTGAGAACAAGCCTGGCAAACTTCTCTGTGGCCTTTCTGTGGCTGCAGGGAGCCCATCCATAGAGGAGGGATGATGTTTATTCTTGGGCCTTCCTACATCTTATCCCAAACCCACTGACACAACTAAAAACTGTGCTTCCTAATGTTTTCAGGGAAACAAGGGATTAGGAACTCCAGAGTTATCTCCAACTCACAGGATCTCTTCAGTTTAAAACCCACATTTTCTCTATCCAGAGTTAGAGGCATCTGTTAGCATTGGATGGGAATAGTTAAGTAAATGAATTGGGAATATGTGTATGTGTGTGTGTTGCATGCATGCACGCACACACGCATGTCCTGTATATTCAGACCAACCCCAGCCCTGAGAGGGTGAAAATCACGGAAAGGAGCAGCAACCACAGTGCGGGCGGCTGTGCCTGGCAGGACAGAGGCGTGAGGACGGTGGCGCTGGGAAGGGACGGCACATCCCCCGAGGGCCCATGGCAGCTGTGAAACTGACATTGGCCCTTTTGGAGCGACCAAGCTGTGCATCTCTCCCTCCTCTCCTCTGCAGCTGCCCAACACAAGCCTGTCCCTCCCTGCCCACCCTGATCCAACCCGGAAACAGCCAACAGTGCAGGACTGGGGCCCACTGCCCCCCGGGGACCCCTCCGACCCCCAAGGCTCCAGATCTCACAGAGGACACCCCCCTCCGCCAGCAGCACCCCGGCTCTCCCCACCTGGCCCCCTCACTGCACTGAGACAATGAACCTGGCGCCGTCCCCACGTTGGGGTCCTTTCCAGACTTGGCTGAGCCCCTCTTTGCCATGGCCCGAGACCCTCACCCAGGAACGGGGGGCTTGGCCGGCCTGATTCAGCCCCCGTCACCACCTGCTCCGAGTCTCGTCCATATTCGTCCCCCAGGGCCTGGGGTTAGAACGTGGTCCCGTCAGCCCCCAGCTCTGATCATGCTGACCCTGGAAGTAGCTATGATTCTTCCTCCAGTTCAAAGACGCTGTTTCTGAGATTAAAGTAAGCTGAAGCACAGAATTAGCTATTCCCCCTTCTACTTAATTTTAGCAAGTCAACCACTGGCACTAACTTTGAATATTACGGATGTACTTACTATTATACTTTTGCAACTATGAGGGACTCTCAATTATCACAAAGAACTTGGAAAAGATCATTTACAAATATGTAAGAATTAATACCAATAGAGAGAAAATGTAAGGAATTGATGTGCTGGGCCTGTGAAACCTCTTGGAAAATTCTTTCTGGGAGATAGAACTTTTTCTGACAATTCTTAATGATCTTTACTAAAATAATGTTTATTTTTCTTTTATGATAATGTGACTAGCACATCTTGGCCCCTCTATGCACTAGGTTCCTTCCCTTTATTTTAGTATCAAATGATAAAGAACAGGCTGAGCAGCAAACTTCTTCTTCTCCAGCCACAATTACCTGAGAGCAGAACACTCTGATAATTTGTGCTATTTTAGGATCCAGTCTCATTCTAAGTCAGCTGAAGCATGAAATGAACTAAAACAAACTGAATTAAAGGGAGCTGGGCTGAAGGGAGAGCAATGGTGTGATTTCCAGGACACGTTCTGGCCTGAGGACAGAGCCCTGGCAGTCACTGCCCCCCCGGCCCAGGACCCCCCCACCCTCCCAAGTGCTCACACGTGCCTGCGGGTCCCACTCACAGCCCCCCACGCGCTCTCCAGGTCATCCACTCAGACCCGAGTCCCCGCAACTTAACGCACGCCCCTTCTTTATTGCAGTTGCATGGAAAGGAAATCAAGACTGAGGAAGGTCCCGTTCCTGGCCCATAGCCACACACCCCACCCCGTTCACCGGGCCTCCTATCCCCCATCCCACTCACCATTCACCGGGCGTTGACCGTGCGCCCACGACAGGCTGCCCCATCCCCCGCCTCGTGGCAGTGGATGCGAATCCTGCTCTACCCTCCGAGGGACTCGCTCCTGGGAGCTGAGCTGGGACCCCCCAGTGTAGTTTCAAATGTCTGAGTCGCCTTGCTGGGGGCTGCAAGGGGGAAATGTCAGGGCAGAGGAGATGCTGTCAGTGCAGACTTACAAACAGCCGGACAGAAGGACAGAAACTCAGGATCGCAGCCTCCCTTGCGTCCCCTTTGCCCCTGGCACTGCCCAAAGGCCCCCCCCAGCTCCTGACGCCAGCCCTGCTGCCCTCCTCCCCACTTGCCTGTTCCCTTTTCTTGCTCGTACAGCTCAGAACCAACTCAAAATTACACGGGGGAGAATGCATTATAATCCCAAATTATAGAGCAGGTGTATTAGAGGGCCTGCCACAAGGCTCAGGGTGAGTTTACTGACATTTCCAACTACAGTTGCATAAATGAGTTTCTCTGGATATCTGAGAAGAGAGCACGGATCTTTATCAGTGAGTTCCCTCCGGGTGCATTAATGATGGAGACATGGTCTTCACAAATAGATTAATAAACCAAGATAAATAGAAACAGCTCTCCATATACAGTTACATCTCAGTTGCACGGCACTTAAGCTGGATGTCGTCTCTGTCTTGCTGTTATTAACTGAACCTGTGCGTCATCAGTTAACGAATTTATATTTAGGAATAGAAAATCCTTTCCTTGCTAAGTGTGCAGTTGCTGCGTACTCCAAAGCCCCAAATCATAGGTGTGGATGCTCATTTCACAGGTCAGACACGTTGTTGGAAGAAGCTTGGGGACGGCCAGCCTTGCCGAAGACTCAGGGCTCAAATGAACTTTCCGTTGACACACGGCGGATCAGCAGGGCACTCTTCCACTATCAATCTTTCTAGTTGGCAAACAATTTACTCACTCGGATTCTAGGTAACATGTTCGCTTTGACGTTGTTCTTCTCCACAGAAATCCATTAAAAATAAATCCACAATCTTGGCAGATTAGCTGAAAGATTACTGCTGGGCTTCTTAAACAAAAAGGAAATTACTTGGGCAGAATTTTGACTGAACGGCTTTCTCTTCTTGTTTTTTGTTGTGCTAATTTTTTCCGTGTGGCTTTTATTTTCATCGTGGTCCTGAATGCACGTAACTGAACGAGTCTAATAGTTCTTCCAAGCACACTCAGAAGAAATAAGAGGTCCTTGCACTCTTGTCCGACACAACATGTATTTCCCACTTTAGAGGCAACCATTTTCAAATCTTTTAGCTTTTATTTTGTCCTTACACTTGCTCCAAATAGCTTGTTCTGCTGCTTTTTTAGATTTCTGTGCCAGCATCATCTGGGGCCTTCCCCTTAAGAAAGGAGATACACCTCCCTTTCACTGGTCCCCAATTCTGCCCATCTCTTTCTCCTGGTATCATTAGGTAGTAAGTGTAGTTGGATTAACGTCCAATATTTATCCCATTGATGCAAATGCAAAGCCATATATTCATCTGCAGTAACTTTTGTTTCTTGTTTTACCAATAATTTTGTTTTACCTGGAGTCGATCATTATTGCAGTTTCTTGGCTCTGTTTGCAATGCTTACCACAGATTAGCCTGCAAATTCTTCCTCTCATGTTTGAACCTCCTCTTGAAAGGTTTGAGCCCATGGACGACTCCGTCCATTTCACCCACTCGAGCCACCTCTCCCTGAGCCTGCGAAATGAGTCAGTGGGGTCAGGCCTCCAACCGGGGGCAGGGACGGCTGTCCTCAGATGCCCTACCACCTCATTTTTTAGCTCAGTAAGTCATTTGGTGAAGCATGTTGTCAGTAGGATCCTAAGAAAGCACATGTAGGGGGAAATGTTACAAAGCCTTGGTCTGAAAAACATCTTTATCCTGGATTGTAAACCATTTTCCCTCAGGATTTTGAAGGTATCACTCCACGGAATTCTTGTTTCCAGTTCTTGTTTGTGATTCCGATTCCTAACCCATTGTATGAGCACACACACAGAAGCTGCACGCTGGTGGCACTTCTCTTGTCCCAATGTCTGAAAATTCACAATCAAGTGGTGTATTTCTCTTTTTATAGATTGTGCCGCACAATCAATGGGCCTTTTTTAATCTATAAATTCATACTCCACAGTTTTGCGAAATTTCTTGAGTTATTTCATCGAAAACTTCTTCTCTGTTTTCTTTTTTCACTCTTATTCAGATGAAATAGAAATTCTTATTTAATTTCTAAACTGATCTTTAATTTCTGTGTTTACTTTCTCTCTCTGATTCTCTTACATTTAATACTTTGTCTTTGGCCCTACATTCTGGAAACCTCTTGTTTGTTATTTTCCAACATTTCCATTCAATACTCCACTCCTATGGTTTTCTTATTTCCTGGAGCTTTTTCTTATTCTCTGATTATTGTTTACGTAGAGTCTGGTTCTTACTGCATGGATGCAATAGCTTCTCTTTTCTTTCTGTTAAAATAAAAATGTTATTTTCCCCCTACATAATCTTGGTTTCCCTCAAGTTGTTTTTCTCTGCTTGTTTGTTTTGTTCACATTCTTTCATATTACAGATGTTTTTCAAATGACATCATCTTTGGTTCGGCTTGCATTTAAAACTTTACTTTAAAAACAGTTTTTGGAAGAGTGTGCATGCTGATTTTTGTTTCATTGCCTGAGAACCCCCTGGAGCTTGTTTGGAAACCCTGACAGGAGTGTTTTCTTTTTCCCTTGACGTAGTCAGATTGCCCAGGGAAAAGTCTTCCCATCTCCTGTGTTAGAGGTAAAAGTCTGACCTTCTGGGGAGCAAAGGCGGGGAAGAGCTCAGGAATCTCAAAATTCTTTGTTTCAAAGCAAAATTCTCTGTTTTTAGAATGGTATCTCCACACTTAACTCTTCCCGATGTCTTCCGACTCAAGAAATCTGTTTCATCCAGATCCTGGTATAAAATGGATGGCAATTTAAGTTAGGAAACGTAAAAATGGTTTAATAAGGGACCATTTGCTAGGCATGGGCAGTGCATACAGAGGCCACCAGGGCTAGAGCTGCACCTGCAGGCTCAAGGGACCAGAGAAGGGGACGGTTGCTGGAACCCGGAGAGAAATTCCTACAGAGGAGATGAACCTTCTGTGGAAGAGGAGGTTACCCCAAGGGGTCCTCCCAGGGAGGGAAGGTGGGATGGATGCCCCCTCATCAGAGGGCAACTCCCCCTGCCCTCCTGTCCGGAGTCCTCATTGACCAAGCTGAAGGACCACAGCATCCTTTAATTTAACCCACGCCAGTCAGCCTCAGAGCACAAACCAGAGATTGTAAAAAGGTGGAAGATGTATCCAGAGAGCTGCTATGGTTGAATGGTGTCACACAGAAAGACACAGTCAGGTCCTAGCCCCTGTCCCGTGGGTCTTTAAAGCTGTGATTAGTCCAGGTGCGCCCAGGCTGAAACAGAATGGACCTTAATCCAACACGCCTGGAGTCCTTGTAGGCAAAGCCATATGGTCAGCCAGTGGGAGGCAGACAGGGAGACAGACGGAGAGGTGTCAGAGACTGAGCTGTGATGGCCGTCACGTCATCCCTGGACCCTACAGACCTCAGAGGCAGCATGGCCCGGCTCACACCTTAAAGCTGACTTGTGGCCTTCAAAACGGAGACAATAAATCCCTGCTTAAGCCAACTAGTCTGTGCTACGTGGTGACAGCCATCGGGTAAACTAAGACAAGGGCAAGTGGATGATTTCCAGCACCACCTTCCCCAGAACTTGTGCCGAGGTGGTGCAAGCGAGCGCTCAGATTGCACAGAATAGGGGAGAAAATCTGACGGGCTGACAGCGTTTTAACCTGACTTTCCACCCATCCACCTCTTTCAGCCCTGCTTACCTGCAATTCCAGGTGCGCCTGCTACATCCGCCAACATCTGACCCTTCTGGGGCGTTAACCATCAGCTTCATCAGCCGTGTGAAACAAAATGCCTTCCAGGTTCAGAAACTTGGTGACTCTATTATCCCTTCCATCTCTTCTTCCTTGATTCCTTAAAAAAAAAAAAAAACTACCTTGCCATCCACTGGGACTAAGAAAAGAAGCAGGGATTAATACACGTGTCAGTCTTCAGGTGTTACAGAAGTCCTTTTTGTTATTATTTAAAAGTCGGAAGTATTGCCACCAGTCATGCCTATTGGCCCCCGGATGTTCGGACAAGTTCATACGACCAAAGGCAGCAGGGCGGCTGTGAGGATGTCCCAGCACCAGCGGAAACCGCACGCGAAGAGGCCCCCACGTAACCACCACCAGAACAACAAACAGCAACAATAAAATAATAATAATAACAATGGATTTGCGACCAAGCCACAAGAAAGAATGAACATAACTTAGGAGATGAGTTCTACTCACAATGGAGAAAAACTGCCTAATAACTTTCCTATTGGAAAACCACATTTTCAACCCTGTGATTCGGCTATGAAAGCAAGGAAGGCTGAGCTAAAACGGAGTTCAGTTTCTCAAGCCCACAGATGGGTCCAAAATACACTAAGGTAAGTTTTACTGGGAATAGTACCTGTATATTTCGCACCTGTCATTTAACAAACAATTTGGAAAAGGAAGTGTTAGTGGACATTTATTCGGGCACTTGAATAAATCTTTAGCTATAGCAATATTACCTGGAGACTCATAATATCCAGATAACAATAGAGACCAGAGTTCAAAATGCCGTCTGCTCTGCTCCAATGCATCCTGGGTGTCACGAAAGATCACCGCGCTGTTCGAAATGGAGCAACTGACAGCACAGGGGCATGGAAAGGTGGGCTTAGGGACGCATCACTCAAAAACCTCATCAGTAACAACATAAAAATGAAAGATAGGAACATAATAAAAGTAACATGCTCACACATGTTAAATGGCTAATAAATATGTAAATATGTAAATAAATATGGTGCTTTGTCTTTAAAAGAGCTCAAGTTTGCCTGTGGACCAAGGCATCGAAAGGGGAGCAGCTTCTGAGTTCTCAGAAAGCTCTGAAAGGCAAGACTTTGTGAAATTGGAGGGAGAGCGGAACTGCGGGTGGATAGGTGAGCTCACAGCCCACGCGGGGCTGGGGGGAGCTGGTTGGATATTTGATGTAAGTTCCTTTTGTGCAGTCCCGATTCAGCAGGTGCAATTTTTTCCTTTTACCTAAGGTTTTTCGTGGATGAAATTGTGCATAATCAAACAAAATTCTTTTTCTGTAAAAATCATTCTCTGATACCACGTCCTATCAATCATGATGGAGAAAATGCATGCTCTCAAAGCAAGCATCAGAGCATAATTGTCCCTCCACTCGTCCTGGGCCTTGCCATCTACCGACTTCTCTTTGTCTCTGACTCTGCCCCATGCCGCGGGACTCACCTGGCCACCGTGGTCCCCTCCTCCTCGGAGGGCGGGAGGTGTGGAAGAAGTGAGACCCCCTGAGAGTACCAAGGGAGAGGAATCTACAATGATTTTATCTGATCTCATTTTAAAAATAAAATGGCTCCCCCATCCCCTGGTTCCCTTAAGTTCAAAACTGTCTTTTACCCTTTATCTCCAGCACACTGTCCAGGGTCTGTCTGCTGATTATTAGAGTGTGTATTCCACTGGAATAATGATCACGTCATGTTTCCGACCTTCCTTGTCTGCTTCAGACTCCATAAAAGGAAAAAATAAATTTTAAAAGGAATAAGCTGACATATACAGACTCGGCAGCAACATCTTAGCACCACAACTAACCAAATGCATCATAAAACTTATGCTTCAAGGATGTGGTTGCCTTTTTCACATGACAGGGGATGGAAGAACAAATAATCTAAGGACATATGCCAGGGCATAGGCAAAAAAAAAAAAAAATCACTATCTAAATGAAATATTCTAAAATATCAAGCAAAGAACCCTTGATTACTTTATTTCTGTGCCAGGAATTTATGGCCCCAAGTTTCTACTATTAAAATTTGCAAAAATTAAATTCATGTTTGTGCAGATTTTTGTCCTGAGTCTTCATCAGAACATTGAGAACCATAGAAATTTAGCTTCTTTGCAAGAATTTAAGAAGTATGTGGCAACTGCTAAACTGAGAGAAAGCAAACTCGCCAAGCCAAGATTTCCCAGAAAGAACGTTCTATGATGGTCTTCATCAGAAGCACTGGGGAGAAAATATTTCTTGAAAGAAACACCTATTGAACTTGGTAAATAAATTGTTTAATTTTCTACAGTTTACAGTATTCGCTCAGTCTCCTGTATTTATTTTGAAAGATACTTCAATGGGAAGATAACCAGAGTCAGCACAACTTTTACACAGAAATTAGCTGGATTTTAAAACAGCAAATGGTCCATTTTCATGTGAACTTTAAAACCATAAGTTCACAAAACTTCAAATATTTGGAAAAATTTGGCAAAATCCAAATTTATTGAAAGATTATCATGTGAAAGCAATTTGCAACAACATCAACACATTGGGGATAAAAAAAAATACGCCAGTCATCATGTAGCAATGGTAAGACTACAGGGGCCATCAGTTATTGTGACAGCCTGGCTCAGCTGTGCTGTCCGATTGTTTGGTCAACCCAACATGAGGATGGGACATGCTCGACAGTGAGCTGGCATTAAGTAGAGGAGGTGACCCTCCCTCATGGGGTGGGCTTCATCCAGAGTCCTTAACAGGAAACACCAAGGCTCCCAGAGGCCAGAAGGAACTCTGCCTCATGAGCTCAGCCTCCACTCCTTGCTGACTTCCCAGCCTACAGAATTTGGACTCAAGAATTCATGGTCACCTCACCAGAATTCCAGCCTCTGGCCTGTTCTACGGAATTTGAACTCGGATTGTGCCTGCCCTCACAATCTCATGAACCAGTGCCTTATAATAAATCTCTTTATACACATACGTACACACACACATTCCTTCTGTTTCTCTGCAGAACCCTGGCTGATGCAGATTTGCTTTTATTTATAAAAGAAATGATTAAATATAACCATTTGCACTTGTGTTAGTTAGATTCAATTGTCAACTTGGCCAGGTGAGCATACCTAGTCTTGTTGCTGCGGACACAAGCCAATGGTACGTGAACCTCATCTGTTGCTAATTACATCTGCAGTCGGCTAGGAGGTGTGTCTGCTGCAATGAGTGACGTTTGACTTAATTGGCTGGTACTTAAATGAGAGAACGCAATGTAGCACAGCCTAGCAGCTCGGCATTCCTCATCTCAGTACTTGCAGCTCAGCCCAGGCCTTTGGAGACGGAGAAAGAAGTCACCCCGGGGAAAGTTGTTGGAACCCAAGGGCCTGGAGAGAAGACCAGCAGAGACCATCCTGTGCCTTCCACGTAAGAAAGAACCCCAGTGGAAAGTTAGTTGCCTTTCCTCTGAAGAACCAACAAAATAAATCCCCTTTTATTAAAAGCCAATCCATCTCTGGTGTGTTGCATTCCGGCAGCTAGCAAACTAGAACAGCACTAAATTGTAGATTCTAATCGGGCTGAGAGAGGTACAATGCACCGTTCCCCAAATGCCCACTCTAACTTCAGCAAACAAAATGTGTGATGGAATGGAGGAAGTGCAAGGAGGATGAAATGTCCCCTACAAATATCGATTTAGCTTCAGTAAGATCCCGCGCGGTGGGCAGTGAAGCCAGACTTGGAAGTGATTCGAGAGCAGCCTGCAAGGAAGAAGAGGGCCTGCCCCTGCCCCCAGGCAGCTTCTACACAAGGGCTGTGGGTTCGATCGCTCAGGCAGAGCCCTGGGTCCGCACCCACGCCGCTCTCCGCTCCGAGAGGTGCAGGCAGCCTGCCTCTGCCTTCCAGAGATTTATAAGCCAGACGGGAAGACGGAAGATCAGCCATCCCAGGGCTGAATAGAAACCAGCAGGTCCAGGGACACCACGAAGCAGTGCACTGCCACGGCCGCGTGTGTAGGATGCCAAGCTGGGCCTTTCTACGCGGAAGGTGAATTGAAAATCCAATTATTCTCTCAGTTAACTCAACGCCGAGCAGCAGCACGCGTGCTGCAACCCACAGGCCAGAGGCAGAACGCGGGCCCCGCCGCGCACCGAACTCAATAAAGAGCCCGGTCCTTTGTCTCGGAGGCGGACACCCGCCAACAGGGATTCACGTTTCTTTGGGCCGCGTGCATTTCCAGGAGGCTGGAGCAGGGAAGAACATAACTGATTTTGAACAAAAACAACAAATATCCTAACGAAGCGCTTAAGCGAAGCGCGAGAAAACACGCGGCCGCACCGGCAGAGGCGCCCACGGCCGGTGGAGAAGCGTCAGGGCGCATCCAGGCGCCTGGTGGGTGCGCCCCCCGCCGCGCCCCACCCCCGCCACCCACCCGCAGCGCCCCCACCACGCCCCCGCCCGCCTCTCCTGCCCAGCCTGCACTTGTGCGCAGCCTTCTCTTTCCACCCGAGGCCAGCAGACTTCCCACCCCCAGCTCCTCCGAAACTCCGGAAGGCTGGAAGGATCTGGGCACGTTACCGCGTCCAGCACGGCCCCTCCAGCGGGGATCTGACGCCCACCGGCTGCGCCCTGCGGGTTTCTCCTGGGCGCCGTGCTCCTGAATGTCGGGGGTCCCAGGCTATGCCCTCTGGCCTCCGGTGCGTCTTCATCCACCCCCTGAGTTGCCTCCTCTCTTCCCCGCGGGCTAAACACGCCGCTGGCCCCGAATGGCCTCGCAGGCCTGTCCCCTGAGCGCCGCGCCCCGCGGCCGGGTCACTCGCCCTCTCGCCCTCGCAGGTCCCCTCCAGGGCACTGCCCGCCCGCCCCAGCTCCCAATTTCTTGACGCAATCCGCCCGCCACCCCTTCTCTACACCACCTCTGCTTCATCCCCTTTTCCCCACACCACTGTCACTCCTAACGTTGTTGTTTTACGTTTCTCTATTTCTTATGTGCGGTGTTATTGTCTTTCTCTTCTGGGGACATTTGCTTATTTGCTTTTCGTCGATAAATCTCAAGCGTCCAGCACAATGCTGGCCCTAGTGATAGCTAATAAATAATAGAAGGAATGAATAACAGGCTTGAGCATTTCTCAGTGGGCCAGACCAAAGACTTTGGAATCATCTTCCATTCCTCACTTTCCTTTACATCCATCCAGTTCATCAGGAAAATCTTATTATTTGCACCTTCAAGGTTTAGGCAGAATCGGACCATTTCTCAGTCCCTCCACTACCCTGGCTCTGCTACAAGCCACCCTCTGCGGCTGCTGGGGACACAGCTCCCTCCACTTGGCTTTCTCCTCCCCTCCTTATTCTCAGTCACAGTCTTGTCCACAAGGCAACAGAAACCAGTCAAAACTTCGGTTGTGTCATGTCGTTCTCCTTCATAGCACGTACGTGTACATAGATATAAAGGCATAGCTACATTCCATTGCATATTTGTGTATTGAGTCTCTCCCCAAAAATTTAATCTCCAGAGACTTTGTTCTGCTCCTAGCCCCACCCCTGGTACCTGGAAGGCATTGGCACAGAGCGAGCACTTGATAAATATTTACTGAATGAATGAATGATAAAGAGATTTGCTTTAATCCTTGGGCTGGATAAAGCAACCAGTGACAGTGTGTTCTGTTCCATTCATTTTTATATTAATAAGTAACCGAACATTGTGTTTGAGACAGGAGTCACAAGTCCTAATTGCCTGGGTACAGGCCCATCACCCAGATCTCACGGCAAAGAATTCTCTTCGAGGGTTCTCCTACCCCAAATTCCTGCTTCAAAGTCAAAGCAGTGAGTTTTTCTGGCTAAAACAGACCCACCCACAAACGGTAAGATTTTATCTTTGAAACTTCAATGTGTTATTTCCTTAAACTTTATCATCCATCTACATAAGTCATAATAACAATGACAGAAACAGTAGTAAGGAGAAAAAAGCATGAGAAAAAAGTAGGTACTGACCAATCAGATGATCGCTACTGCTGGTTTTATTCTGTTTTTGATTTGCATATTGACAGTGCTGTCACAGATGTTGACTTCTGATAAAGTTTCATACAATGTTGACTTTTTTCCCCTCAGTCTTTGTCTAAGGGCTAACCATGTGGAAATAATTACAATGTGCTCTTATCCATACATGAACTGTTTTATTAGTAGAGCATATGAACATCTTTGCAAATTGGCTAAAATCTCAACAGTGGTGTATGCAATAATCCCCAAGCTATTTGCTAAATATTTGAGCAAACAGAGCATTGTTTACTTAGCTCTTGTTCACTCCCTGTGTGCATCCTCGGAATGAGGTTGTAGGTTTTCTGTTTGATTTTAAGAGAGGCCACAACCTGAAAATCTGAGCCTGAATGAGAAGCGATGCAACCATCCTTCACAAAAAAAAATATCTTTGCTTCTTCGTCCATATGGAGTGACCTCCCTGGCACCACTTTTCCCAGTCTCACCTTTTAAATGTGGGCACTCAACAATTCGAATGTCACTGTGGATCGCTGAAAGCAATAGGTCACCAGGGAAGCTGAGAGATGAAATTCAGAGAAGCACTCAGAGGCACTGAGAGATGAAGCAGCCAGAAGTTGAAAGCAACAAAACCTGGGAGAGAAGGGCCAGCAGAAATGTGCCTTGTTGTCTGTCAGAGAGCCTACAAGTGACTTGTCTTCAGAGAAGTTATCGTCCTGTTGATGCCTTGATTTGGACAGTTTCATGGCCTTAGAACTGTAAACTTGTAAGGTAGTAAATCTCCATTGTAAAGTCCAACCCATTTCTTAAAGTTCTGTGACCTGAGCAAAAGTCCTGTGACCTGAGCAAAAAGATGTTCACACAACTGCACTACAAAGTCCCAGGACTGTTTTTGGTTGCTGCCTCTTCTGTGTTCTTCTATGGGCACACACCTCCCATTTCAAGTATCAGAGGCAAATGCTTTTTCCTAGAGCTCCTGTTTGGTCCTTCTTAACACTACTCCAGAGGCAATCATTGTTTCCAGTCTCAAGACCTGAAGAGAAGTTCTAGCCATGTCCCTTCCTGAGGCAGGATGGCTCCTGTTTGGCAGGGAGAGAACAGGAGCGTGGCACCCACAGGGCTTGGTGGTAATTGCAGACAGTCCCACCCTAAGCTCTCCAACCAAATGGACAGTCTGGGCATCCAGCGAGTCACTTCATCAGGGAAAATTCACAGAACTTTTCATGGAGAAAAATCCTTGGACAACACATTTAACAGCAGTAGGGTGGTGTGTTGACTTAACTTGTCATTATCACTCAACACTAAGGATATTCAGCATGTATGGAATTTGCGCACGTACAACACACTGATGTCTCCAAGGGCATTTGGTGCAAGGATATTTTACTAGTAGTGACAACTCCCACTCTTTGCAATGCCATCTCCTTGAGCAGCTTCAGTGGGATCTGCACATACATGGGCGCTTTGGAAGGGAAGCCTCTGACAGGTTACAGGATGGTAGCACATCAGACTATCAATGGCCTTTATCACTGAGTTTTCCAATGTCTCAAAACACATAGAGAGAGAACAAAAATGTTCACCGATATTTCTAACATGGGTGGTTTACTTTCTGCTATTTTTTTAGCATGAAAAAGAGGTATCCTTGGGTTCCTATTTTATTTTTTAAAAATTAATGTATATAATTAAGGCTATAGAAATATATAAATAAGTGATTTTTCTTGGTATTTGAAAGACGGCTCATTTTAAATTTAGAGCCGTCATTTGAAATGGGGATGATGTTGTATTTAGGGAGGTGTAAAATAAGGGGTAGAGGAAAGTCTATTAAACTCTTTGATTATGTCTTAAGGACATTTTAAATAATAATATAGAATAGTTGCCATTTCAGTTTGGTAAAGGCTGCTCTACTAGCCAGGGTTCTCTAGAGAAACAGAATCAGTGGAAAATATCCGTAGATGTAAAATTTATAAGAGTGTCTCATGTAACCATGGAAACAGAGTCCAAACTCCATGGGGCAGGCTGTGTGGCTGACAACTCCAATAAAGGGTCTGGATGAACTCCACAGGAGACACTCACTGGCCAACGCGGGAAAAGAACCTTCTCTTCTAAATCCTCCCTAAAAGCCTTCCAGTGATTAGATTAAGCATCACTCATTGCAGAAAACACTCCCCTTGGCTGATTACAAATGCAAGCAGCTGTGGATGCAGCTGACGTGATCATGATTTAATTCTATGAAATGTCCTAAGAGCAACAGAC
Source organism: Tamandua tetradactyla (assembly GCF_023851605.1). NCBI lineage: Eukaryota > Metazoa > Chordata > Mammalia > Pilosa > Myrmecophagidae > Tamandua > Tamandua tetradactyla. The sequence goes on along the minus strand of NC_135327.1, from coordinate 230,024,016 downwards.
AGGCCAGCACTTGCCCCACCGGACAAACGGGCACCACCTCCAGGCCAAGTTGACACATGAACCCGACCATGACAGCTGCCGAATACAAAATATTCTAGAAATGGGTTGGACTTTACAGTGGAGATTTATTACCTTACACGTTTACACTTCTAAGGCAATGAAACTGTCCAAATTAAGGCATCAACAGGACGACAGCTTCTCTGAAGACAAGTTACTTGTAGGCTCTCTGACAGACAACAAGGCACATTTCTGCTAGCCCTTCTCTCCCAGGTTTTGTTGCTTTCAGCTTCTGGCTGCTTCATCTCTCAGCATCTCTGAGTGCTTCTCTGAATTCATCTCTCAGCTTCTCCAGCACAAGGACTCTGACCCACCTTCAATGGGCTCAGTCACATCTCAGTTGAAATAACCTAATCAAAAGGACCCACCTATACTGGGTCTACAGCCAAGGAAATGGATTAAAAAAACATGACCCTTTCTGGGGTACATGACAGCTTCAAACCACTCCAGATGCCTTTAAGAGTTTGAGAAGTCACAATATGATTTGACATTAATT